>NW_016107651.1:2502811-2557279 GCF_001604975.1 Cebus imitator | reverse complement strand
GACTCACAGTTCAGCATGGCTCAGGAGCCCTCAGGAAACTTACAGTAATGGCAAGAGGGGAAGAAAACACAAGCTTCTTCACATGGCAGCAGCAAGGAGGGGTACATAGTGAAGTTGGCAGTAAAGCTCCTTGTGAACTCCCTATCATAAGAACAGCATGGAGGTAACCATCCGCAGGATTCAGTTACCTCCCACTGAATCCGTTCCACCTCATGTGGGGATTATGAGAACTACAGTTCAAGATGAGATTTGGGTGGGGACATAGAGCCAAACCATATCATTCTGCCCCAGCCCCTCCCAAATTTCATGACCTCACATTTCAAAACACAATCATACCTTCCCAACAGTCCCTCAAAGTCTTAACTCATTCCAGTATTAACTCAAAAGTCCAAGTTCAAAGTCTTAGACAAGGCAAGTCCATTCCACCTATTAGCCTATAAAATCAAAAGCAAGTTACTTACTTCCTAGATACAATGGAGGTACAGGCATGGGTAAACACCTGTTCCAAATGGAGGAACTGGCCATAAAAGAGGGGCCATAGGCCCTTTGCATGTTTGAAATCCAGTAGGGCAGTCATTAAACCTTAAAGTTCCAAAATGATGTCCTTTGACTCCTTGTCTTATATGCAGGTGACACTGATGCAAGAGGTGGGCTCCCATGGCGTTCAGCAGCTCCACTCCTGTGGCTCTGCAGGGCATAGCCCCACTCTGGGCTGCTGTCATGGGCTGGTATTGAATCTCTACAGCTTTTCCAGGCATAAAGTGCACGCTGTCAGTGGATCTACCATTCTGAGGTCTGGAGGACGGTGGCCCTCTTCTCATAGCTCCACTAGGCAGTACCCTAGTGGAGACTGCATGGTGGCCCCAAACCCACATTTTCCTTTTGCACTGCCCTAGCAGATATTCTCCATGAGGGTTCCACCCCTGCAGCAAACCTGTCTCAACGTCCAGGTGTTTTCATATGTTCTTTGAAATCCCCAACCTCAATTCTTGTTTTCTGCGCACCGGAAGGACCAATACCATGTGGAGCTGCCAAAGCTTGGGGCTTGCATCCTCTGAAGCAATAGCCCAAGCTGTATCTTAGCCATTTTTAGCCATGGCTGGCGTGGCTTGGACACAGTCCTGAGGCTGGACACAGCAGTGGGATTCTGGACTTGGCCCAGGAAACCATTTTTCTCTCTTAGGCCTTTGGGTCTGTGATGGGAGGGGCTGCTGTGAAGATCTCTGACATCTCCTGAAGACATATTCCCCATTGTCTTGGTGATTAACATTTGGCATTTGGCTCCTCATTACTTATGCAAATTTCTCTAAGTGGCTTGAATTTCACCCCAGAAAATGAGGTATTTTTTCCTACCTCATGGCCAGGCTGAAAAATTTCCTTTTTTGCTCAGTTTGTTCTTGTATGCTTTGCCAGTTCAAAATTTCTTCTATAGGTTACCCTAAATCATCTCTCTCAAGTTCAAAGTTCCACAGATCTCTAGGGCAGGGGAAAAATGCTACCAGTATCTTTGCTAAAGCAAGAATCAGCTTTATTCCAGGCCCAAACAAGTTTCTCATCTCCATCTGAGACCACCTCAACCTGGACTTCAGTGTTGATGTCATTATCAACATTTTGGTCAAAGCCATTCAACAAGTCTCTACTTTTCCAAACACTCCCAACTTTTCCCTTGTTTGGAGCTCTCCAAGTCTCTAGGAAGTTCAGAACTTTTACACTTTTTCCCGTTTTCTTCTGAGCCCTCAAACTGTCCACCCTCTTCTTCTTTCCCAGTTCCAAAGTCACTTCCACAGTTTTGAGTATTTTTATGGCAGCACCCCACTCCGTTGTACCAATTTAGTGTATTATTCTGTTCTCATGCTGCTAATAAAGAACTGTCTGAGACTTGATAATGTATAAAGAGAAGTTTAATTGACTCACAATTCAGCATGGCTGGGGAGACCTCAGGAAACTTACAATCACAGTAGAAGGGGAAGTAAACATGTCCTTCGTCACATGGTGGCAGCAAAAAGTTCAGACCAAAGGTGGGAAAAGCCCTTGTACAACTATCAGATCTCATGAGAACTCACTTACTATCACAAAAATAGCATGGAGGTAACCATGCCCATGATTCAGTTACCTCCCACCAGGTCCTTCGCCAAAGTCCCAAGGGGGCTGACGTGGCAGGAGGCTTACATGTTAGCATTGCCCCGAGTTTGCACACACCTGGCCAGGTTGTGACAGCACACAGGCTCAGCGTCAGCATTACTGAGAAATCCGAACAGGTGTTGGGAGTAGGGAGATGCTGGGTAGCGGTAGCAAACATTTTCGAAACTGTGAGGAGAGGGGATGCTTCCCGACCCTCTGAGAATGAAGGAATGCCCAGGTCCACAGACACAGCTGGGTAGCTGCAGCTGTGCCCAGGAGACCGGGGCTTCCACCCCTCCGACTCAGAAGGGGATGAGGCTTCCACCTGTTCTCAGCTTCCACCAGCTCTGTGGAGCAGACGTCTTTGGCTGTACCTCTCTTGCTGCAGACTGGACTCTGCTTCCATCAGTTCTATGTGGAAAATACGTTAGTTTCTTGCTTAGCTGCTCCGTATCCATTTTATTTCACTCTCATAAATAAAATTATATTCCACTGAGAAATACCTTCTCCAAAGTATGAAAGAAACCCATTGGAATTAGACAGGGTTGACTCCATTTCATGGCTCCTGACATGTGGAGTCAACTTACATGTCCCAGGAATCACCCATAAGAGTATACCATTCTTCCTGAGGTCTCCCCAGCCATGCTGAATGGTATACATTCTTCCATTCTAGGACCAGAGTACATGATTTAAAGAGTGGAATAGAATCCAGAAAGGTCAACAAGATTTAATTTTCAAATTCTTTTGGAACTAATGTAAAATAAAACATTTCCTTCTATTAGTGCTTTCAGTTGATGAGAGGTCCTACATAGGAGAAAATATGTCTGAACATGGACCTAATAGAGTAGAAAGGAGGAATGAGAGATGGAAGGGGAAGTGTTTTGAAAATATTTATTATCTATATAATAATGCCTCACACGAGAATACTACATAATTTTTTTGGTTATCTTTTTTTTCTCTGCTTGAGTCAATTTGGGCTAAATTTTGTCACCATTAATCTGGTCTTTCCAGGATTCTATTGGGTACACATTTGTACCTATATTGTTATAAATTGTCCTAACATTTCCTGAAACATTGGACTGCATTTTTAAGAAATTCAGAGATAGTAATGACTAAGCAAAAAGAGACTCCAAGACAATTACCAAGACAAAGTGGTCCCATTAGGTCCTGGAAATGATTCTGTGACAGCTAAGAAATAACCATAGCAGCATGCTAGTAGAAGTAAAGTTAATTGAGTTTTTGTCTCCATCACTTCTGCAGCGACATCCTGCTATCCAGATTTAGTTAACTGGAACCAGACTACACTTAAGAGACCTGCTCAGATAGCCAGTGATTTCTGTTAACTTCTGGTTGCCTCATCATATTTGTGACCATTCTGCTAGGACAGATAAAACATGATTTTCAAATTGCTAATCTCTGCGACTTAACAAATGTTGAGTACAATGTTTTACTCTGAGCAAAAATCCTGATTTAATTGTTGTTAAGATAATTACATTCAAGATAATATGTTTTCTGCTGTGAATATTATTACACAGAAGAAAACAGGCAAACAGCAAAGAAAGCATTGATAAGGAATACAGCTAATTAAATTTGTCTACATATTCCCGTTTTCTTATGTGTTTCCCTGTACAGAAGAAATTGGAATATAAATAGATACATTTCCATGTATTTCAAAGTGCTTCAGTAAGAGACAGGATGCTTTATAACCCAAGGTAAAGAATGATGTCTTGGACAGACATAGAGCTTTTTATCTTTTCTAAAAGGAAGGGTTACTCTCACAGTAATCCAAATGAGGGATAATTATAGTATGAACTAAGAATGTAGCCATGTAGATTTGAGAAATAGTTGAAATTAAGTTAGTGATTGGATATCAGGAGTGAAAGAGACACAATAATCTGTTCTTCATCAGGCACGAAGAGTTAATACAGTCGCATGTATTGGTTAATGAATAAATGTAGGGGGTAAATCAAAGAAAAAAGGCACATATATTTTCTTGATACATTTCTGTAGATGATGCTATTATCTGTTAGAAGTGGAAGGTCAAAGAAATACAGATTTAAAGTACAGAGGGGAAAAAAGTCCTTAAAAGTGAAGTCAAGGTTTGGTACTAAAATAATATAATTTTAGAAGTCTTAAAAATGTATACTCAGTCCATTATAAGACAGAAGACACTGGAACTGTTGAATGCATACCATCTAAATTCAGTCATTGTTATACTTCTAACAGAGATTAAAAAGAATAACAAAACAATGGGGAAATAATTTTGGAGATTTTACTCACATGGTCAAGGTATTTTGATTTTGGATTTAATTCCTTTGGAATTAAATGTCTGAGAAGTTTAGTTTGTGAGGAGATATAATATTTGATTTTGAGTTTTACCTGATAATTTGATAATGGAAAAGGGAATAATATTCAAAATTTGGGTATCTCTGTTTTCACTTTTTATTATGGAAACATCTAAATGTAATCTTACTGCAGAATTTCTTATGCTCTCTAGAATGATGTAACTGGCTATAATTTTTGATTGAAAATAGAATATAAGTTATCAACCTTGGGTGCAGAATGATTTAATTAATTTTTCCTGACTTATTTAATATTCTATAATGAAGAAAATAAACTGTTGTACAAAGGTTCCAAAATGTATTTTGGTAAACTGCTTTTCTTCTTAGACTGACTGACTGAAACATTTTATATGCAAATGACAAGAACCAATATCCAATGCACTATAAAGGGGACTGTTCCTCCTATTTGTTTTTGGTTTTCAATTGGATGCAGTTTCTTTATCCTCTCTGCCTTCTACTGGTTCCTCTTCTCGGGTAGAGGAGTAACTGATCCTGACGAGGAAGACTAGAGAGAGAAATTCTAAATCTGTAGTCTGGTGCACTTTTCCCTCTTCTGCCCACAGTACCCACGTGTTCTGGACTGTGCCTTCATGACAAGGGCAGGCTTCCCACTCAGGAAACCCTGCACTTTTCCAGTCCTGCTTATCACTAGTTAGTTAATTGTGACTAATTCTTGGTCTTGTATTATAAGACTGCTTGTCCAGAGATGGAATAATAATTTTTAAAGTTGATATTTGTGCCTTCGCAGTTTTATCTTTCCTTGTTTATTTTATAAATCAGGTTAGTCATTTTGGAACAAAAAAGGTGCTGTTAGTTGGGGCCCCACAAAACCCTCCAAAAACCCAAAGGAAATAGTTTTTAGAAGTTATTTGGAAACATGGAGATTAAGCTACAGAAATGAAACAGAATATTCGCCTTGTCTTTTGTTTTGTTTGTCTCATTTTATTTTTATCTTTTCCTCAATAGTCATGTGAGAAATGTTTAATATTGTATAAGCCCAGGAAGTTTTAAAATCAACTAAAAAAGCATTAAAAATTATTATGTAGTATATGTATTCTATGTAGTAATTCATGTTAATTCAACTTCTTACTATGTTATAATTTGGTAATGAAATGTAGTTGATATCACTATACTCATATATGCAAGAACACAAGAAAACACTTCATTGAGCTTCAAAGATAAAAGGACTAAGCTTGAAGAAGGTTCGAAACATTTTGGATGTAGAAATAATAGGAATTTGGTGATGATTTGATATGTGGCTGGAAAGAAGGTTGTGGTAAGGATAACAAAAGGACAAGCAAGAAATAAAGAGATACACCATACGTACATCCTGTGACTTAGACATACAAGTTTGGAAGGCAAACGTCTTCACTAAGTCTATGACACCCCTTTCATTCTTCATCAAACAACTGCATTTCTAGTGAATGATGCACAAATGGTATAGACAATATTCATTTAAAGACAAAAATAGAATATATTTACCATATTCGAACATTGATAACTTAGGGAGCAGGATGCTGGCATTCCTTCCACTTGTACAAGTGAACCAGTACAGTGAGATCCCATGTTTCAGATGCTTCCCAGAAATATTGCAGGGGACTATGTTGTTTTATTCATAATTTATAAATCTGTTATCTGAAAATGTTTGTGAAAAATGGCATGGATGGAAGTGACATACACTGTTGTCAAAATTACCTGTGAATTTGGCTCCATATCAGATCTACTGAATAAGAATTCTGAGGTTGCAGCTTCAGAATTTTTTCAATTTGGATTCAGAGGTGTTGGGAAGAAGGCACAGGTCTTTTTCAGGCAGAGTTAAATTTGAGAATCACTGGGCAGCCCATAAATATATGTATAATCAGTAAGTTTTTAATTTACAGGAAAATTTTAAGGATCAATATATCTGAATTAGGTAAGAAAGAGTTAAAACCATGATTGCCTTCCCCAGTAGGGATTAGAGATAGGGGAGATTAGAGATGAAATGCGAATCCAAGCTATTCATTGTTTTATCCTTGTTTTTCTGATTTAAATCATATGTGGATCTCATAATGCAAAATTATTTGAACCCATCCAACTCCTTCCTGTCTTCTGTTCCACAATTGGGGTTTTAAACAGGTAATCCTACATACTAGCATAATATAAGGAAAAGTGATTAGAATGGGAGATTTAAGGTGAATGTTCGCTTGGCAGAGGTCAGCCTTTGGCTCTCAGCAAGTAATTTTACCCATAGATCAAAAGCATACGTTTGGTGAATTCACATGGAAAGTGCCACTTGACTTTTCCTCATTATCAGAGGTTCACAAAACTTTACAAAGTGAAACACGTCTCCCATTTAGAGTGGGTCGTAGATGAAGATTTCTATGTCGTTGTTTTTCATATAACCAAGAAACTACTTTTGTGAAGAAAAATTTGACAAATGTATCAGGAACAGGTACATACCATGAGAAAGAACCTGGCTTTCGTATTGGTAGCTGTGCTGGTTCTACAAAGGAAATAAAGAAAAAAGTTAAAATATAGAAATAAGGAAAGAGGAATGTTGTTTTTATGTATTTTACTTACTTTTAAAAGTGTGTAGTAAGACATTACCATTTTTAAACTAGTAATATTTGTTCATTATTGATGGACTTGAAGATTTAATATGAAAAGCCAAGCCAGTTTTCTTAATTCAAATTGATTTCAGATGCATCTCTGGACAGTTATTAAGACGAGGATACAGAGTAGATGCAGAGCCAGGACTGTCAAACTCTGGTTGAAAGCACCACCTACTGGGTACTAGAAACAGCTACTGCTTTTAGCTTTTCTGACTTCACAGTCAACAGATGAAATAAGAATCAAGGGAAAGTTTAATGCACATAGAATTTTGTTTACAGATGGAAATGCCTCCTATAGTAGGACTTTATTTATATGTAACCAAATTTTAAAAAGAAACTGGTGCATTATGTAAAGGATATTGTCTAGTGTCCTGCCACAAAAATCAAGCTAAGACTGTTAATCTTTAGAACTATGTAGAGTTACAGTACAAAGCACTGAGGAAAATAGTTTGGCAAATTCATAGAGCATTCTGTCAATAAATGTAATAATTCTTGACTAATTTCCAAAATGACAGGAACATTATTGATCATTTGCTAGCTAGCTGGCAAATATTTAATCCTCAAATCACACTATTTGTGCCTTGTATAAATGTACAGAGCATAATAAATGAGAAATTTTGCCATTACATTTTCATGAAAATAAGTGAAATGTTTTACACGGTACTGTGACTCCTAAAAGCTTTTCTTTTCACTATTTTTGGGTGTTGGAAAGCTTTAAAACTCTAAAAACTATCTGGAAACTAAAAGTAAATCACAAATTTATTTTAAGATGAAGATTGTTGGGAGCAATTTGGATCTGGAGTTGACCAACATGATTTGAGGATTTTAGGTATAGCCTAAAGTATTATGAACATTTTTTATTATAGCCAAGTGGAAAATTTGTTTCAAATATGAAATTACTGCTGCAAATTTTATCAGTAGAGACTTCCCTTTTCCCATGTCTATTCAAATAGATTGTGAAACTCTGAGAGAAAATCTGAGCATCACTGAGCCTGCCTCTATTAAGTCAGAAAGATGGAGATTAATCAGTCAGTCAAATCTGTATTTATTTTACACTTGGAAACAATTTCTCCTAACAGTGTTTGGGTCCTAACATCCATCAAGCTTCAACTTAAATGCATGTGGATTACAGTACAGTATCATCCAGAATTTCTCTCTTACTACAAGTAACTTTCTCCTGTACTCACATTTATGACTCTCTTCTCTCCTAGTTGTACCGCTACAAAAGTAGAAAAAAAAAACATAAAATAGTTAAATATGCAAAATAAAAATCTCTTTACTGCTTTTCTCACCTCCTACATATAACATACCTCCCTATAGTTCAGTTAACTTCCATATAATATCCAAGCAAATACCTGTGAGTCAGGTTGCATGCTTTTTCAATTCTCTCTCCTCCTCAGGGTTTCCTTAGCAGGGGATGCTATCTATTCATTATCACACCTGCCATTCCAGATCCCACTTGTCATTTAGGTAACAATTCAGATACCAAATCCTCAAAGAAGTCTTCAGGCAACTACCCTTATTCTCTCCTTCCTGAAACACTCTTTTTATTTAGTGAAATCACTTTTCTTGTTTCTATTTCTTTGTCTCCATTGAAAAAACTCTCTTCTTAATCTCGTTTCTAAATTCAGAATTTTTCCAGAACTCGGCATTTGGGGCTTCTCATGACAAGCTGTAAACTCTTTCCCCAAACAGTCTTATCATTTCTTAGGATTTTGAGTATCATTTCTCCATTGATAATCCCCCAATGCATATTTCCAGACTATTCTTCTGCTAAGAACTCCAAACACAAACAACAGTATCATTGATGTCTATATTTTTCAAATTTTGAAGGCATTCTACACAAACCTTTGTATCACTTTTATAACTCTGCCTCCTTCCTCATTCTTTTTCCAAATCTAGTCTTCCCTGATATTTCTGTCTCCATTAATGGTCTGCAATCATTGGGAGGTCCAGAGAAAGAGTCCAAGCATCATCCTTGCCACCACCTTTGTCCTGCTGTGTATCAAATCACCAAATCCCCATTATTTCTATAATCAAAGTGTTTCAAATGCATCTGCTCTCTGGCTTCCTAATCCAAATCCTCAGAGCAGAGGATTTGTCATTTTTCTATTTGTTGAATGTATTTATATATGACTAAATAAATTGGATTTGTAAATTTCCTTCTAGTAATGCTAATAATTTCCTCCCTTAAACACATAATTTTCTGTAGTTCTTTATGCACACACACACACATATGTAAAGAACTATATATATAATTGCACTTCAGGTTCTGGGGTACATGTGCAGAACATGCAGGATTGTTGCATATATACCTACATGACAATGTGGTTTGCTGTCTTCATCCCCCTGTCACCTATATCTGGCATTTCTCCCCATGTTATCCCTCCCCAACCTCCCTAATCCCCTGTACCTCCCCTATTCCGCCACCAACAGACTGGAGTGTGTGATGCTCCCCTCCCTATGTCTATGTATTCTCATTGTTGAACACCCGCCTATGAGTGAAAACATGCGGTGTTTGATTTTCTGTTATTGTGTCAGCTTGCTGAGAATGATGGTTTCCAGATTTATCCATGTCCCTACAAAGGATGCGAACTCATTTTTTTTTATGGCTGCATATTATTCCTTGGTGTATATGTGCCACATTTTCCTTGTCCATTCTATCATCCATGGGCATTTGGCTCTATTCCATGTCTTTGCTACTGTAAACAGTTCCGCAGTGAACATACGTGTGCATGTGTCTTTATAACAGAACCATTTATAATCCTTTGGATATATACCCAGTAATGGGATTGCTGGGTCAAATGGAATTTCTATTTCTAGGTCCTTGAGGAATCACCACACTGCCTTCCAAAATGGTTGAACTAGTTTACACTCCAACCAACAGTGTAAAAGTGTTCCTATTTCTCCACATCCTCTCCAGCATCTGTTGTCTCCAGATTTTTTAATGATCACCATTCTAACTGGCGTGAGATGCCATCTCAATGTGGTTTAGATTTGCATTTCTCTAATGACCAGTGATAATGAGCATTTTTAAAATATGTTTGTTGGCCTCATAAATGTCTTCTTTTGAAAAGGGTCTGTTCATATCCTTTGCCCACTTTTGAATGGGTTTGTTTGTGTTTTTCTTATAAATCTGTTTTAGTTCTTTATAGATTCTTGTTATTAGCCCTTTGTCAGATGTGTAGATTGCAAACATTTTTCCCATCCTATTTGTTGCTGGTTCACTCTAATGATTGTTTCTTTTGCTGTACAGAGCTATGGAGTTTAATGGTATCCCATTTGTCTATTTTGGCTTTTGTTGCCAGTGCTTTTGGTATTTTAGTCATAAAGTCCTTGCCTGTGCCTATGTCCTGAATGGTTTTGCCTAGATTTTCTTCTAGGGTTTTTATGGTGTTAGGTCTTATGTTTAAGTCTTTAATCCACGTAGAGTTAATTTTAGTGTAACGTGTTAGGAAGGGGTCCAGTTTGAGCTTTCTGCACATGGCTAGCCAGTTTTCCCAGTACCATTTATTAAACAGGTAATCCTTTCCCCATTATTTGTTTTTGTCAGGTTTTTCAAAGATCAGATGGCTATAGATGTGTGGCATTGCCTCTGAGGTCTCTGTTCTGTTCCATTGGTTTATATCTCTGTTTTGGTACCAGTACCATGCTGTTTTGATTACTGTAGCCTTGTGGTATAGTTTGAAGTCAGGTAGTGTGATGCCACCAGCTTTATTCTTTTTGCTTAGAATTGTCTTGTCTATGTGGGCCCTCTTTTGGTTCCATATGAAGTTTAAGGTGTTTTTTTTCCAGTTCTGTGAAGATGGTAATAGGTAGCTTGATGGGGATAGCGTTGAATCTATAAGTTACTTTGGGCAATATGGCCATTTTCACAATATTTATTCTTCCTAACCAAGAGCATGGAATGTTTTTCCATCTGTTTGTGTCCTCTCTTTTTTTCTTGAGCAGTGGTTTGTAGTTCTCTGTAGTTTGAAAAGTTTCTTTACATCCTTTGTTAGTTGTATTGCTAAGCATTTTATTTTCTTTGTAGCAATGGTGAATGGCAGTTCGTTCTTGATTTGGCTCTCTTTAAGTCTGTTATTGGTGTACAGGAATGCTTGTGATTTTTGCACATTGATTTTGTATCCTGAGACTTTGCTCAAATTGCTTATCAGTTTCAGGAGATTTTGAGCTGAGACGATGGGGTCTTCTAAACATACAATCATGTCCTCTGCAAGTAGAGAGAATTTGACCTCCTCCTTTCCTATTTGGATGCCCTTTATTTCTTTTTCTTGCCTGATTGCTCTGGCTAGAATTTCCAATACTATATTGAATAGGAGTGGTGAGAGGGGGCATCCTTGTCTAGTACCAGATTTCAAAGGGAATGCTTCCATTTTTTGCCCATTGAGTATGATATTGGCTGCAGGTTTTTCATAAATGGCTTTCATTATTTTTAGATGCATTCCGTCGATACCTAGTTTATTGAGTTTTTAGCATAAAGGGCTGTTGAATTTTGTTGAACGCCTTCTCTGCATCTATTGAGGTAATCATGAGGTTTCTGTCTTTGGTTCTGTTTATGTGGTGAATTATGTTTATAGACTTGCGTATGTTGAACTGTTGTAACTGAGCAAGTCAGAAGGAAGATGCCATGCTCTGAATTCCAAATTAAGAGTCCTTTATTAGCCAGCAACTGAGAGTCAGCTCATGCTCAAAATCTCTCGACCCATGGAAGGGGCTTGATGTCCCTTTATACCTTGATTTAGGTAGGGGAGGGGGAGCCTATCTGAAGCAGAATTTTACAGAAGCAGAATAAGCAAGTTAGATACAGTAGCTGGTAACCATGGGGCAGGAAGTTGCCAGGATTGTTGGTTGCTAAGAGTGTTTTCATACAGTCACTAAGGAGGGTAGCAGGGGGATCTTTCCATACAATCATTCACCAAGGAGGGTATTCACAATAGCAGGTAGACTTGCCAAGAAGGATGCAGTTACGATGGTTACAGGTACTGTGAACACTGTGACCCACTCTCAACAGTTCAAAGCTTTGAATGTAGTGTGACCCAGTAATACACCTGTGGGGACCGAGGCAGGGAGGGAGAAGTGAAGCTAGAGCTTACTGCTGAGATGGGGTCAGCTAGGCAAACACAAACTAGGTTATTACAGAACCAGCCTTGCATCCCTGGGATGAAGCCTACTTGATCATGATGGATAAGCTTTTTGATGTGCTGTTGCAATCAGTTTGCCAGTATTTTATTGAAGATTTTTGCATCATGGCTATTGGCCTGAATTTTCTTTTTTTGTTGAGTCTGTGCTGGGTTTTGCTATCAGGATGATGTTGGTCTCAAAAAATGATTTGGGAAGGATTCCATCTTTTTAGAATGTTTGGAATAGTTTCAGAAGGAGTGGTACCAGCTCCTCTTTGTATGTCTGGTAGAATTTGGCTATCAACCCATCTGGTTCTGGGCTTTTTTTGGTTGGCAGGCTATTAATTGCTGTCTCAACTTCAACCCTTGTTATTTGTCTATTCAGGGTTTTGATTTCTTCCTGGTTTAGGCTTGAGAGGGTGCAAGTGTCCAGGAATTTATCCATTTCTTCCAGGTTTACTGGTTTTTGTGCATAGAGTTGTTTGTAGTAATATCTGATGGTAGTTTCTATGTCTGTGGTATCTGTGGTGATATCCCCTTTATTGTTTTTTATTGGGTCTGTTTGATTCTTCTCTCTTTTTTTTTCATCTAGCTAGTGGTCTATTTTGTTGATCTTTTCAAAAAACTGGCTCCTGGATTTATTGATTTTTTTGAAGGGTTTTTTGTGTGTCTATCTCCTTCAGTTTTGCTCTGATCTTAATTATTTCTTGTCTTCTGTTAGGTTTTGAGTTAATTTGATCTTGTTCTTCTAGCTCTTTCAATTTTGATGATAGGGTGTCAATTTTAGATCTTTCCTTGCTTCTCATGTGGGCATTTCTTGCTGTAAATTTTCCTCTAGACACTGCTTTAAATGTGTCCCAGAGATTCTGCTATGTTGTGTAGTCATTCTTGTTGGTTTCAAAGAACATGTTTATTTCTGCCTTCATTTCATTGTTTATCCAGTTGACATTCAGGAACCAGTTGTTCAGTTTCCATGAAATTGTGCAGTTCTGAGTTAGTTTCTTAATCCTGAGTTCTAATTTGATTTCACTGTTGTCTGAGAGACTGTTTATTATGATTTCTGTTCTTTTGCATTTGCTGAGGAGTGGTTTACTTCCAATTCTGTGATCAATTTTAGAGTACATGTGATGTAGTGCTGAGAAGAATGTATATTCTGTGGATTTGGGGTGTAGAGTTCTGTGGATGTCTGTTAGGTCTGCTTGGTCCAGATCTGAGTTCAAGTTCTGGATATCTTTGTTAATTTTCTGTCTCATTCATCTGTCTAATATTATCAGTGGAGTGTTAAAGTCTCCCACTATTATTGTGTGGGGGTGTAAGTGTCTTTGTTGGTCATTAAGAAGTTGCTTTATGTATCTAGGTGCTCCTGTATTGGGTGCATATATTTATTTAGGATCATTAGCTCTTCTTGTTGCATTGATCCTTTTACCATTATGTAATGTCCTTCTTTGTCTCTTTTGATCTTTGTTGATTTAAAGTCTCTTTCAACAGAGACTAGAATTGCAACTCCTGCTTTTTTTTTGTTCACCAATTGCTTGGTAAATCTTCCTCCATCCCTTTATTTTGAGCCTGTGTGTGTCCTTCCATGTGAGATGGGTTTCCAAGATACAGCACACTGATGGGTTTTGACTTTTTATCAAATTTACCAGGCTGTGTCTTTTGACTGGGGCATTTAGCCCATTTACCTTTAAGGTTAATATTGTTATATGTGAATTTGGTCCCCCCATTTTGATGCTAGCTGGATGTTTTGCCCATTAGTTGACATATTTTTTTTCATTGTTTTGATGGTCTTTACCATTTGGTCATTTTTTAGTGGCTGGTATGGGTTGTTCCTTTCTATGTTTAGTGCTGCTTTCAGGAGCTCTTGTAAGGCAGGCCTGGTGGTGACGAAACCTCTCAGCAATTGCTTATTCATAAAGGAATTTATTTCTCCTTTCCTTATGAAGCTTAGTTTGGCTGGATATGAAATTCTAGGTTGAATGTTCTTTTCTTTGAGGATGTTGAATATTGGTCCCCACTCTCTTCTGGCTTGTAGGGGTTCTGCCAAGAGATCCACTGTGAGTCTGATGGGCTTCCCTTTGTGGGTAACATGACCTTTCTGTCTTGCTGCCCTTAGCATTTTCTCCTTCATTTCAACCCTGGTGAATCTGATGATTATGTGCCATTGCTTTGCTCTTTTTCAGGAATATCTTTGTGGTGTTCTCTGTGTTTCCTGGACTTGAATGTTGGCCTGCCTTGCTAGGTTGGGGGAGTTTTCCTGGATAATATCCTGAAGAGTATTTTCCAGCTTGGATTCATTCTCTCTGTCACATTCAGGTACACCTATCAAATGTAGATTAGGTCTTTCCACATAATCCCATATTTCTTGGAGGATTTGTTCATTTTTTTTTTCACTCTTTTTTCTCTAATCTTGCCTTCTCATTTTATTTCATTGAGTTGATCATTGACCTCTGATATCCTTTCTTCTGCTTGGTCGATTCAGCTGTTGAAACTTGTGTATGCTTTGTGAAGTTCCTGTGTTGTGTTTTTCAGCTCTATCTGGTCATTTATATTCTTCTTTAAGCTATCTATTCTTGTTATCATTTTGTCAAACCCTTTTTCAAGGGTCTTAGTTTCTTTGCATTGGGTTAAAACATGTTCTTTTAGCTCAGAGAAGTTTGTTATTACCCACTTTCTGAAGCCTGTTTCTGTCAATTCATCAGACTCATTCTCCATCCAGCCTTGTTCCCTTGCTGGTAAGGAGTTGCGATCCCTTAGAGGAGGAGCATTATTATGGTTTTGGGTGTTTTCATCCTTTTGCACTGTTTTTTTCCCATCTTTGTGGATGTATCTACCTGTGGTCTTTATAGTTGGTGACTTTTGGATGGGATCTCTGAGTGGATGTCCTTTTTTGTTGATGAATTTATTTCTTTCTGTTTTTTAGTTTTCCTTCTAACAGTCAGGCCTCTTTGCTGTAGGACTGCTGGAGGTCCACTCCAGACACTGCTTGCCTGGGGATCACCTACAGCGGCTGCAGAACAGTAAGGGGTTCTGCCAGTTTCTTCTTCTGTTATCTTTGTCCCAGAAGCATACCTGCCAGATGTCAGCCTGAACTCTCCTTTATGAGGTTTCTCTGTGGATATACGGGGTTGAAGAGCTGCTTGAGGAGACAGTCTGACCCTTATAAGAGCTCAAGTCCTGAGCTGTGAGCTCCATTTTTCTGTTCAGAGCTGCTGGGCAGGTACATTTAAGTCTGCTGCAGTGGAATTCATAACCTCCTTTTTCCCCAGGTGCTCTGTCCTGGAAAGGTGGGTCTTTAACTTATAAATAAATTTGCTGAAGTGTTGCTGCCTTTTTTCAGAGATGACCTGCCCAGCTAGGAGGTACCCTAGTCACAGTCTGCCAGCGGAGGCATTGATGAGCTCCCGTGGGCTCTGCCCAGCTGCCTTGTGAATGTTGTTTATAGAGGTATAGATAGAGCTGCCTTGGTAATGGTGGTCTGCCTCAGTAATGACGGACTGCCTCAGTAATGACAGACTGCCTCTGTAATGGTGGTCTGCCTCAGTAATGGCAGACTACCTTGGTAATTGCTGACTGCCTCGGTAATGGCGGACTGCCTCAGCATTGGCGGACTGCCTCAGCAATGGCAGACTGTCTGAGTAGTGGTGGAGTGCCTTGGTAATAGTGGACACCCTTCCACCCACAGAGCTGGACCATCCCAGGTCCAGCTGCACTTGCTGCAAAACTCTCAATCCAGAGCATTTTAGATTGCTGGTCTTTGTGGGGGTGGGACCTGCTGAGACCTGGCTCCCCGTTTCAGCCCCCCTTTTTTCAGTTGAATGGGTGGCTCTGTCTCCCAGGTGTTCCAGGCACCTGTTGAAATGGTTGCCCAAATTTGTTTGAGTTTTTGTGCAGAGACTCGCTGCTCTGGCTGAAACAGCTGTGCTGAAAACGTGTGACGCTTTTCAGCCCAGGAATCTCCTGGTCTGTAGGCAGTAATAACTTGTTTGGGAATGTGGTGATTACTCACCCTCTTTGCTGTTCTCACTGGGAACTGCACCCCAGAGCTGTTCCTGTTTGCCCATCTTGGATCTTTCTCCTTCTGTAGTTCCTACAAAAATTTATCTTGAAAGACTCTCTTTTGCTTATTCTTTGGTTTGCTATCTTTGTCAGTTTTCATGTTGTTTAATTAATTTATCTCTTCATATTAGATATCTAGCTCCTATTTTGAGCAAAGAACTATTTTAAATATTTAATTGAAATGTACAGTGTTGTTGAAATAAATACCCAAAACAGAGGCAACCTAACCTTCAGCTTCCCTCCATGCCTGTTTTTCTTTCCTTTCTTGCCAGTGCTGATTATTTATTTCCAGTTATAGTTCTGACTTTTGTAATAATCATTTTCTTGCTTTCATAATAAATTTCATTAATTCTTAATACAACCCTAAACAATATAATTTTTGTTATTGTAATCTATATATAATTGGAATTATGCTGTGTGGATTTTTGTTTAATTAAAATTATATTGTAGATTTATCCATTTTTTATTGTATCATTTATTTCTATTTCTCCTTGAAATTCATTGGAAAAATGTACAACAGTATATTCAGCCATACTATTTTAAATCACCAATTGAGCTATTCTATTTTTAACTATCATAAAAAATTCTGCCACACATACTCTTGGATATGATTTTTGGGGTATATGTTCCTGAGTTTCTCTAGGTTTCAAGAGAGGTACATCTTCAACTTTATCAGACAAAGCTAAACTCTTCCCATTTACACCCTGTTCAGGAGTGCGAAATAGTTCTGCATCATCAATTATCTTACGGTTACCATTTTCTATTTTTGCTAATGTCATATGTGCAAGAGCATCACTTAGTGATTTTTACTGTCATTACCTGGTTATTTATGATTCTTTTATATATGTTCTAGTCATTTTATAAACTATAAAGGTATCTTGCCTATTTTTATTGTTTTTTTTCTGAATTCTGATTTTAGAAATTTTTAACATATTCTGAAGTTTTCTTCTTTGTCAATAATATGTATTGTTAATATCTTTCATTCTTCTTTTCTTTCATTAAAATGTCTTTAACAGGGGTTTTAAATGGAGTTGGAATTCTCTGTGTTTTGATTAAGAAAACTTTCTTTACTCAAGTAAATGAATAAATAAATGATGGAATCTCACTCTGTCTGCCAGGTTGGAGTACAGTAAAAATCCGGGCTCACTGCAGCCTTGCCCTCCTGGGCTTAAGTAACCCTCTCACCTTAGCCTCATTAAGTAGCTGGAATTATGCGGTGTGCCACCATGTCTGGTTAATCTTTTTGTTTTTTGTAGAGGCGGGGGTCTTGCTGTGTTATCCAGGCTGGTCTAGAACTCCTGGGCTCAAGTGATACTCCTGTCTTGGCTTCCCAATGTGCTGGGGTTACAAGCATGAGCCACCACACCCAGGCATAGTATATTTAAAATCTTTATAATTTTTCAGTTCACATGAATGTTTTAAATGGATCAGGAATTTATTTTTGTGTATGGAATAAGGTGAGAATCCAGTTTCCTGTTTTCTTATATGAATGTCAAATTATCCTAGACAATTTATTTAAAGGTATGTTTGTTCATTATTGAGGAATAGTGACATCTCAGCCATATACCATATGTGAAGTGGAAAATAATTAAACATGACTTGTGACATAATGCTTTTAATTAACAATACTGTTATTGCTAATGACTTATTAGTAGCAAGTGATACAGCTTATTTGATATGATTTGCTAGCTGTTAATTCATATATTCATTAATTCATTCAATAAGATCTTACTTTGAGCATTATTATATATGGTAGTCCCCATTATATGCAGTTTTGCATTTATTAATTTCAATTACCCACTGGCAAATATGGTCCAAACTATGTGAGTAAAGTAAGATATTTTGAGAAAGAGAGGCATATTCACATAAATTTTCTTTTCTTTTTTTTAATTGTATTTTAGGTTTTGTGGTACATGTGAAGAACATGTAAGATTGTTGAATAGGTACACACACATGGCAGTGTGGTTTGCTGCCTTCCTTCCCATAACCTATATCTGGCATTTCTCCCCATATTATCCCTCCCCAACTCCCCTCTTCCTGCTCTCCCTCCTTAGCTTCCCCCAAAGACCCCAGTGTGTGACGCTCCCCTCTTTGTGTCCAAGTGTTCTTATTGTTCAACACCTGCCTATGAGTGAGAACATGCAGTGTGTGATTTTCTGTTCTTGTGTCAGTTTGCTGAGAATGATGGTTTCTAGGTTCATCCATGTCCCTACAAAGGACAGGAACTCATTGTTTTTTACAGCTGCATGGTATTCCATGGTGTATATATACCACATTTTGCCTGCCACTCTATCATCGATGGGCATTTGGGTTTGTTCCAGGTCTTTGCTATTGTAAACAGTGGTGCAATGAACATTCATGTGCATGTGTCCTTATGATAGAATAGTTTATAATCCTTTGGATATATACTCAGTAATGTGATTGCTGGATCAAATAGAATTTCTATTTCTAAGTCCTTGAGGAATCACCAAACTGTCTTCCACAATGGTTGAACTAATATATACTCCCACAAACAGTGTAAAACTGTTCCTGTCTCTCCACATCCTCTCCAGCATCTGTTGTCCCCAGATTTTTTAATGATTGCCATTCTAACTGGCGTGTGATGGTATGTCAGTGTGGTTTTGATTTGCATTTCTCTAATGACCAGTGATGATGAGCATTTTTTATATGTTTGTTGTCCTCATATATGTCTTCTTTTGAAAAGTGTCTGTTCATATCCTTCACCCACTTTGGAATGGGCTTGTTTTTTTCTTGTAAATATGTTTTGGTTCTCTGTAGATCCTGTATATTAGCCCTTTGTCAGATGGGTAGATTGCAAACATTTTTTCTCATTCTTTGGGTTGCTGGTTCACTCTAATGACTATTTCTTTTGCTGTGCAGAAGCTGTGGAGTTTGATTAGGTCCCATTTGTCTATTTTGGCTTTAGTTGCCAATGCTTTTGGTGTTTTAGTTATGAAGTCCTTGCCTATGCCTATTTCCTGAATGGTTTTTCCTAGATTTTCTTCTACAGTTTTTATGGTGTTAGGTCATATGTTTAAGTCTTTAATCCATCTGGAGTTAATTTTAGTGTAAGATGTCAGGAAGCGTTTCAGTTTCTGCTTTCTGCACATGGTTAGCCAGTTTTCCTAACACCATTTATTAAACAGGGAATCCTTTCCCCATTCCTTGTTTTTGTCAGGTTTGTCCAAGATCGGATGTTTGTAGATGTGTGGCATTGCCTCCGAGGCCTCTGTTCTGTTCCATTGTTCTATATCTCTGTTTTGGTAACAGTACCACGCTGTTTTGTTTACTGTAGCCTTGTAATATAGTTTAAAGTCTGGTAGTGTGATGCCTCCAGCTTTGTTCTTTTTGCTTAAGATTGTCTTGGCTATGTGGGCTCTCTTTTGGTTCCATATGAAGTTTAAGGTGGTTTCTTCCAGTTCTGTGAAGAAGGTCATTGGCAGCTTGATAGGGATAGCATTAAATCTGTAAATTACTTAGGGCAGTATGGCCATTTTCACAATATTGATTCTTCCTAACCATGAACATGGTATGTTTTTCCATCTGTTTGTGTCTTCTCTTATTTCCTTGAGCAACATTTTGTAGTTGTCCTTGAATAGGTCCTTTACATTCTTTGTTAGTTGCATTCCTAGGTATTTTATTCTCTTTGTAGCAATTGTGAATGGCAGTTCGTTCTTGATTTGGCTCTCTTTAAGTCTGTTATTGGTGTATAGGGATGCATGTGATTTTTGCACATTGATTTTTTGTTCTGAGACTTTGCTGAAGTTGCTTATCAGTTTCAGGAGATTTTGGGCTGAGACAATGGGGTCTTCTAAATATACAATCATGTTGTCTGCAAATAGAGAGAGTTTGACTTCCTCCTTTCCTATTTGAATACCTTTTATTTCTTTTTCTTTCCTGATTGTTCCAGCTTGAACTTCCAATACTATATAGAATAGGAGTGGTGAGAGAGGGCATCCTTGTCTAGTGCCAAATTTCAAAGGGAATGCTTCCGGTTTTTGCCCATTCAGTATGATATTGGCTGTGGGTTTGTTGTAAATAGCTTTTATTATTTTGAGATACGTTCCATCAATACCTTGTTTATTGAGGGTTTTTAGCATAAAGGGCTGCTGAATTTTCTCAAAGGCCGCCTCTGCATCTGTTGATATAATCATGTGGTTTTTGTCTTTGGTTCTGTTTATGTGGTGAATTATGTTTAGTGACTTGCATATGTTGAATCAGCCTTGCATCCCCAGGATGAAGCTTACTTGTCATGGTGGATAAGCTTTTTGATGTGCTGTTGCAATTGGTTTGCCAGTATTTTATTGAAGATTTTTGCATCTATGTTCATCATGGATATTGGCCTGAAGTTTTCTTTTCTTGTTGAGTTTCTGCTGGGTTTTGGTATCAGGGTGATGTTGGTCTCATAAAATGATTTGGGAAGGATTCCTTCTTTTTGTATTGTTTGGAATAGTTTCAGAAGAAATGGTACCGCCTCCTCTTTGTATGTCTGGTAGAACTCGCCTGTCAACCCAACTGGACCTGGGCTTTTTTTGGTTGGTAGTCTATTAATTGTTGCCTCAACTTCAGTGCTTGTTATTGGTCTATTCAGGGATTTGACTTCTTCCTGGTTTAGGCTTGGGAGGATGCAAGTGTCCAGGAATTTATCCATTTCTTCCAGTTTTACTAGTTTATATGCATAGAGTTGTTTGTAATAACCTCTGATGATGGTATGTATTTCTGTGGAATCTGTGTTGATATCTCCTTTATCATTTTTTATTGCATCTATTTGATTATTATCTCATTTCTTTTTTATTAATCTGGCTAGTGGTTATTAATCTATTTTGTTGATCTTTTCGAAAAACCACCTTCTGGATTTATTGATTTTTTTGAAGGGATTTTTGTGTCTCTATCTCCTTCAGTTCTGCTGTGATCTTAGTTATTTCTTGTCTTCTGCTAGTTTTGAGTTTTATTGATCTTGCTCCTCTAGCTCTTTCAATTTTGATGATAAGGTGTCAATTTTATATGTTTCCTTGCTTCTCATGTGGGCATTTATTTCTTTATATTTTCCTCTAGACACTGCCTTAAATGCATCCCAGAGATTCCAATATGTTGTGTCTTCCTTCTCATTGGTTTTGAAGAACATCTTTATTTCTGCCTTCATTTCATTGTTTATCCAGTCAACATTCAGGAGTCAGTTGTTGAGTTTCCATGAAGCTAGGCGGTTCTGAGTTAGTTTCTGAATTCTGAGTTCTATCTTGATTGCACTGTGGTCTGAGAGACTGTTTTGATTTCCGTGCTTTTGCATTTCCTGAGGAATGATTTACTTCCAATTATGTGGTCAATTTTAGAGTAGGTGTGATGTGGTGCTGAGAATGTATAGTCTGTGGATTTGGGATGGAGAGTTCAGTAAATGTCTATTAGATTTGCTTGGTCCAGGTCTGAGTTCAAGTCCTGAATATCCTTGTTAATTTTCTATCTTGTTGATCTGTCTAATATTGACAGTGGAGTGTTAAAGACTCCCGCTATTATTGTGTGGGGGTCTAAGTCTCTTTATAGGTCATTAAGAACTTGCTTTATGTATCTGGTTGCTCCTGTATTGGGTGTGTATATATTTAGTATTGTTAGCTCTTCTTGTTGCATTGATTCTTTTACCATTATGTAATGTCCTTCTTTGTTTCTTTTGATCTTTGTTGGTTTAAAGTCTATTTTATCAGAGACTAGGATTGCAGTCCTGCTTTTTTTTACTCTTCATTTGCTTGGTAAATCTTCCTCCATCCCTTTATTTTGAGTATCTGTGTATCTTTGCCTGTGAGATACATTTCCTGGGTACAGCACACTGATGGGTTTTGGCTTTTTATCCATTTGCCTTTCTGTGTCTTTTGATTGGGGTATTTAGCCCATTTACATTTAGGGTTAATATTGTTACGTTTGAATTTGATCCAGCCATTTTGATGCTAGTTGGCTGTTTTGCCCGTTAGTTGATGCAGTTTCTTTATTGTGTCTATGCTTTTTACCATTTGGTATGTTTTTGGAGTGGCTGGTACTCGTTGTTCATTTTTATGTTTAGTGCTTCTTTCAGGAGCTCTTGTAAAGCAGGCCTGGTGGTGATGAAATCTCTCAGTAATTGCTTGTTCATAAAGGATTTTATTTCTCCTTTGCTTATGAAGCTTAGTTTGGCCGGATATCAAATTCTGGGTTGAAAGTTCTTTTCTTTAAAGATGTTAAATATTAGCCCCCACTCTCTTATGGCTTGTTGGGTTTCTGCTGAGAGGTCTGTTGTGAGTCTCAAGGGCTTCCCTTTGTGGGTAACCCAACCTTAGCATTTTCTCCTTCATTTCACCCTGGTGAATCTGACAATTATGTGCCTTGGGGTTGCTCTTCTTGAGGAATTATCTTTGTGGTGTTCTCTGTATTTCCTGGACTTAAATATTGGCCTGCCTTGCTAGGTGGGGGAAGTTTTCCTGGATAATATCCTGAAGAGTATTTTCCAGCTTGGATATATTCTCTCTGTCATATTCAGGTACACCTATCAAATGTAGTTAGGTCTTCTCACATAGTCCTATATTTCTTGGAGGGTTTTTTCATTTATTTTTACTCTTTTTTCTCTAATCTTCCCTTCTCATTTTATTTCATTGAGTTGATCTTTGACCTCTGATATCGTTTCTTCTGCTTGGTCAGTTCAGCTATTCAAACTTGTGTATGCTTCTCAAAGTTCTCATGTTGTGTTTTTCAGCTCCATCAATTCATTTATATTCCTATGTAAGCCGTTTATTTTCATTAGCATTTCATCAAAACTTTTTTCAAGGTTTTTAGTTTCTTTGCATCGGGTTAGCACAAGTTCTTATGGCTCAGAAAAGTTTCTTATTATCCACCGTGTGAAGCCTGTTTCTGTCAATTCGTCAGGCTCATTCTCCATCCAGCCTTGTTCCCTTGCTGGTGTGGAGTTGTGATCCCTTGGAGGCAGAGAGGGGTCTTGATTTTGGGTGATTCATCCTTTTTGCACTCATTTATTTACATCTTTGTGTATTTATTTACCTGTTGTCTTTGTAGTTGGTGACTTTCAGATGGGGTCTCTGAGTGGACATCCAGTTTGTTGATGATGAAGTTATTTCTCTCTGTTTCTTAGTTTTCCTTCTAACAGTCAGGCCCCTCTGCTGTAGGACTGCTGGAGGTCCACTCCAGGCCCTACTTGCCTGGGGATCACCTGCAGTGGCTGCAGAACAATAAGTGTTGCTGCCAGTTTCTTCTTCTGTTATTTTTGTCCCAGATGGATACCTGCCAGATGTCAGTCTGAGCTCTCCTTTATGTCGTGACTCTTTGGATATATGGGTGTCATAGAGCTGCTTGAGGAAACAGTCTGTCCTTTATAGGAGCTCAAGTGCTTAGCTGTGGGCTCTGTTGTTCCATTCAGAGCTGCTGGGCAGGTGCCTTTACGTCTGCTCTAGCAGAACTCATAAATGCCTTTTTTTCCCCCCCAGGTGCTCTGTTCCAGGAAGGTAGAGCTTTATTTATAAGTTTCGGTCATGCAGCTGCCTTTTTTCAGGGCTGCCCTGCCCAGAGAGGAGTCAGCCTATTCACAGGATGTCTGCAGAAGTGTGGCTGAGCTGCTGCGCACACTACCCATCTGCTGTGTGAACTTCCCTGCAGTCCTGTTTATAGGGGTATAGTTAGAACTGCCTCTGCAGTGGTGGCCCACCTCTGTAATAGTGGACTCTCTCTGTAGTGGCGGACTGCCTTGGCAATGGCGGGCCGCCTCAGCAATGGCAGACTACCTCAATAGTGGTGGACTGCCT
Organism: Cebus imitator; assembly: GCF_001604975.1. Taxonomy (NCBI): domain Eukaryota; kingdom Metazoa; phylum Chordata; class Mammalia; order Primates; family Cebidae; genus Cebus; species Cebus imitator. Next base: position 2,533,271 of record NW_016107651.1, on the reverse strand, counting down.
TAGTAATGGCAGATGCCCCTCTGCCACAGAGCTGGACCGTCCTGGGTTCAGCTGTGCTTGCTGTGAAACTCTCAGTCCAGAGCATTTCAGATTGCTGTTTCTTGTGGAGGCGGGATCAGCAGAACCTGATCACCTGGCTCCCTGCCTCAGACCCAATTTTTTTTTTCACTTGAATGGGCAACTGTCTCACAGGCATCCCAGTCACCAGTTGAAACAGTGCCTGGATTTGTGTGATGTCTTGTGCGTAGATCCGCTGCACCAGCTGAAATAGCTGCTGGAGACACATGGTGCTTTTTCCCTGGGGAATCTCCTGGCCTAGCTCCCTATTTCAGTCCCCATTTTTTCAGTTGAACAGGCAATCTGTCTCTCAGGTGTTCCAGTCACCAGTTGAAAAGGCGCCCGGATTTGTGTGAGATTTTGTGCAGAGACCCGCTGCACCAGCTGAAACAGCTGCACTGGGGGTTCATGGTGCATTTTCACTCGGGAACCTCCTGGCCTGGCTCCCTGTTTCAGTTGCCTTTTTATCAGTTGAATGGGTGACTCTGTCTTCCAGGCATTCTAGTCACCTGTTCAAAAGGTGTAGGGATCTGTGTGATTTCCTGTGTAGTGACCCACCACACTGGCTGAAGCAGCCATGCTGGAGATTCGTGGTGCTTTTTTGCCTAGGAATCTCCTGGACTGGCTCTATATTTCAGTGCCATTTTTATCAGTTGAATGGGTGACTCTGTCTCCCAGGTGCTCCAATCACCAGCTGAAATGGCACCCAGACTCATGTATTTTGTGTGGAGACCCACCTTGCCAGCCAAAACAGCTGCACTGATGACCCATGGAGCTCCTCCACCTGGGAGTCTCCTGGTCTGTGGGCAGTAAAAATCTGTTTGGAAATGCAGCATCCACTCACCCTCCATGCTTTCACTGGGAGCTGCAATCCAGAGCTGCTCTTAATCAGCCATCTCCGATTGGGTTAGCAATTTTCTTATAGTATATTGTTATAATTGTTGTGTTTTATTATTGGTATTGTTAATCTCTTACCATGCCTAATTTATAAATTAAATTTTGCCATATATACATATAGAAAAATACATAGCATTTATGGGGTTTGCTAATATCTGAGGTTTCAGGCATCCACTGAGGGTCTTGGGAACTATCCCCTAGTGGATAATGTAGGATTACTGTATAATGTGACACTAATTGAATGGGATGAAAAGAAAGTTAAAACTATTTCCTTTATCTCAAAGACTGGTCTATCAAGAAACAATGCATCTCTGTTCTCAATTCGGTGTAAAATAAAGTAGAATGTTCTTGTAATGTTAATCATTTTAAAAATTTGGTCTCAGCTAAAATGGATGCCTAATCATGAACACTAAATTGAATATAATGTTATCCTTACATGTTATTTCCATACATACAGCATAACACTCTTAAGAAAAAAATTATGCTAGTAACATTTTTTTAGATACATACTTTCATATTTTACAACTTAGCACAATATGCTAAAAATGATCATTGATCAAAAAATACTAACAAGGTTGGTGTAAGAATTCTTTATGGTTAAGGGTGAACCAACTAAAGGACATCTACATTTTACTGCTGATTCAATCCAGGTTTATCTCCTTTAAAAATGAAGTAAGACATCTACAAACAGAGTAAGAATCTGACAAGGGGACACTTATTTTCTTTCTTATGACTCCAAGGCATTGGAAAAGCTTAGCTCTTTCTTCTGTGTTTAGAATGGATAGTGCTTATACTTTGTTTTGAATGTGTTAAGAGTGGCCAGAAGCAAATTCTCTGTTCTGTGCATTTTAAGCAATCCATGACATCTCAAATAACTACTTGGAGAATGCAAATGAACAGAATCCAGAAGACGGAAAGTGAGCCAAGCCACAAAGAAGCAAAAAAGGGACTATGAGGCATTCTCTTCTTTTTTCTGTTAATTTAGAAGAAATAATCCAGGCCCAAAGAAGGCTGTTATCAGGAGATCAGTGATGTCAGTTCTGATTTGTACCACATAAGTAGGGAATAGGTACACTTAACAAAAAGAAGAAGAAGAAGAAAAGAACAAAAAACTAGGAAAAAGTGAGAATGTACCTCTCATTCTGAAATAAATTGTAGTTACATTTAATTCACATGGAAGCTGGCAACATGCCATAGAAGGTGAAACACATACTGCTTGTTTACATTATGAACGTGTTTCGAATAAGATTGCAGTTTTCATGATGTTAACATTCCAATTTGCTTATTTTCTGAGTCATAAATCTTATTAAATCCTGTATTAATTATTACTAAAGATAGTCTGGATCATCAGCTAATTTGTTCAGATCAGCCCACTAATATCAAGCATTAGCTTTATGTCCTGATTGATGGTTAATGTCCCTGAGAATTTCCCTGAACATAATCAGCCATCATTTCCTTCTGAATAATAACATATTTACCAGACTTTAAATATAAAATGTTTTATACTGTGTAGCAAAATCTCTAAAACCATGATAAACATACATGAAAACATTTACGATCTAATATAGTTTATAAAACGAGGCACTCATTAGTTATGACGAACAGTCTACCCTAATTAGTAGAAAGCTTCCATATATTGACTGTACTTTTTTTAGTATATTTGCATGTTGTAGAAGGATACCAATTATGTTTATATTGGGCCTGTTTATTTGAGTGAGCATTTAGTGGACAACTGCTCTTTAATGATAGCTGCCCTTATAATTGAAATTATGATCTGCTCACTCATAGTTACTACACCTAAAAGATTTATGATTTATGGGTTTCTACAGTATACCAGGTATTGTATATGTATGTAAATATGTATATCCTTTTGAACATTATATTACCAAAATGCCAGGGGTAATATATAGAACGCCAATCACTGAGACAACCAGGATGCCAGAGAAAAAAACTTTATTCAGGTGCTACAGCTGAAAAGATATCAGCCTCAAATCCATCTTCTCAACTGACTAAAATTAGGAGTTTATATCACAACAAGAAATGTAATCATGTGGGAAAACAGAAATTAGAGAGGAAAGCAAAAGGAGTTGGTCAATAGGAAGCAGGAGGTGACATAGGCAATCATAGCACGTGAGGAGTCTGGCCTCTCTTTGTCCAGATGCCCTGATCTGGTAGGTTTCAGTTCCTTAGTACTATCTAGGAGACCTAATGGTTGGCTTCCTGAGAAACAAACTCTGATTAGACAAAATGTAATTTTCTCAAATTTTAAGATTAGAATGGTTAACTGCTATCTTTATTCAAAAAAACTAATATACATAAATTTTTACCAGAAGCCTCCAAACTTCATTTGATATAAAAAATGTAAAATTTTGAGACTGACACACACACACACACACACACACACACACACACACACACGTAAAGATATATTTATTCTGCTTTGAATTAAAAATAACTTGCCAGCAACAATCAATACTGCTTCATATTGAAAAAATTGATTGTATAACAAAGATACTAACCCTTAACAGTCTGTAGTAATTTTTAGTACTGGAGAAACAGGTTAAAGTTGAACTGAAAATAGCTTCTGAAGGTGATTGGGGTGGTAGTGTGTTAGGGAGGGCAGAATCTTAAGAGTCACATGGGTAAATGTTAACTTTGTTAAAGAGCCTTAGGGAATATTACAGTCATAATTTTCTCAGTCATAAACAAAACACTGGGATAGGGAAAGTAGGCCTCAAAGAGGCCTCTGTACTGGAATACATTATCTAAGATGCTTTTGGCTTCTTGGGACTACCAGGAAAAAAACTAAGTATTGGACTACCCCCTTGGGTTAGCTTCACTCACTATTTGGCTTGGCTTAGCATAATCAACAGAGAAATGTGTTAAGCCTCACTACAAACTGTCTCTTATCTACCATACCATTCTATTGTTTATATAAGAAAATAGAGAATGCTTTTCTTTTATTCCCATGGAAACTTATTTTTACCTACAAGGTTTTCTGATTAAGGAGTAAACTACTGTAATATGAAAATTTTGTTGTTAGTGACAATGAAATGATGTGATAAATAGTTGAATGTTTCATTTAAATAAGTAAAAATATATCAGAAGGTGATGAGATATAAACAAAAACCATTTAAATTGAAAAAAAAAGTGTAAGTATGCACTGAAATTTATGCATTTTAACTTTTTGTAATGCACAATTAGCCCCAAACTCACCATGGTTCACAAAATAAATGAGATTTTTGTGAACCACAGTGAGTTTGATTGAAGCAACTTAAGTCCAATGGAGCACAATTCCTCTAGTTTAGCCATTATACTTTGATTGATAGAACATGCAGATTAGGATATTTTAGTCAAAATAGCCTTTATAGTCTGCATATACAAAGTGGATAATGTAAACAAGTGTCCATATGTTACATTTTTGTTTAGCATATTGTTTGAAATATCCAGACCACTAGAACAAACAATCATTTTCTTAGATTATACAGATAGCTATAGATATTTAGGTTGAATGAGACTCAATCTAGCTTTTAAATTGTTAAGTAATGATGTTGGCATTTTCATCTATTTAGATGTAAAGACACAGCTATTTTTTATGAAATTTACAATATTACCTATATTTGAAAAAAACCTGCCACCACTAAAGCAGAAATTTATTATGAATTGGATTTATTTTTCTATTCATTCAATCACATTTTTTTCATTCTTTAACTCAGCAAATATTTACTACCCAGTATATTGCAGGCACTATTCTGATAGCTGGGGATATGGTAGCAAACAACATCAAAAGTGGACAAACACTTCTGAACTTTTTCAGGCAGTAAAGATGTCTGGTTCCAGTGAAGTGAGACAGGAGGAAACTGACAGAACCAACACAGCAAAAAGGAAGGCTAAGTTCTTGAAGAAATTTGCACTGAATTTAGGATTTTTTTTCTTTGAGATGAGAAGCATTGACATCATTTTTTTTGTTGTTTTGTTTTTTGTTTTGATAAGTTTCTTAGAAGATCACTTCGGCTATTCTCTGGGGACAAAAGTAAAAACAAAAGACTGGGTAGGAAGCTGTTCCTCCACACCACAGATGATAGTTGCTTGGACCAATTGGCATTTGCTGATGGGTGGGATGTAGGGTATAAAAGAATGGTTGGTAACAAGAGTGTTTTAGGGATTTTTTTTTATGTGTTTCAGGATTTTTTTTTTATAGTTAATTGAGTAATGAGCGATATGCCATTTTCTAATATGGAGAAGAGTAGGTTTGGGCATTGGTGAGGAAGATCAGAAGTTCTCCTTGGCATTATCAATTTTGGAATGTCTGCAGACCTCTAATGTAAGAGGCTGTTGAGTAGGCACTTGATTACATAAATTTGATGTTCAAGGGAATATCCCCGACTGTATATACGTTTGGGAGTTGTAATTATTTAGATGAGCATAAGACTAAATGAAGTCACCAAGAGAGAGGTGTTGCAAAAGGTAGATGCCGAGTCCTCCAACAGTTTTAGGTTGGAAGATAAGAAAAAATGAGCAAGGGAACAGAGAAAGAGTGATTTCAATAGGCAGGCAACTCAGATGTCAGGAAAAGCCAAGAAGGAATGCAGGTCAGCTAAATGCTGCCAACAGAGAGGTATGATGATACTTAATTAGGAGTTGACTCTAGGGTTTTGTAATATTAAAGCCTTTGTCAACCTTAGCAAGATAAATAGAGCATTGTGGATGAAAGCCTCTTTGTAATGCTTCAAGGGTGTGGGTGGTGGAGATCTGAACACAGAGATAAAGTGTAGGGACAGCAACTTCAAGGAATTTGTTATGAAGAGGAGCTGAAAAAAATGAATAACCATTGGAAGAGGTATGTGGTGTAGAGGGAGAGGGTTTTTATTAAGATCGTGGAAATTACAGCATATTTACTATCTAATAAAAATAATTTTGCAGAAAGGAAATTTTTGTTCTGCATTCAGAAAGCTAAGGTAAAGATATTCCAACCATTGCAGTAGTTTTTCCTCAGAGCACCTTGAGAGTATGAAACTGAGCTGAAAATCACTATGAAAACTGTATAACTCAAATCTGCCAAATCATGGTTCTTGAATTTGCAGTCCAAGTTTTTTATGCCTTGTTCATTTATTATATATTTTATTCTTGTTTGGGGACTTAGATCTTTAGTCTGGTAGATATTGTTTTAACCTGTTCACCGTGACTCAGGAAACAAAGCAGTGACTAATAGCAAAGACAGCTGCTAACATAGAAAGCAATTAATCAAAACCTGATTGACTCTTTTTCAGTGAGTTTTAATGCAGAAACTAATATGCATATTACTCGATGGAGTTATTTCAACACTTTTGTTCATTTAAAAGAGTGAATGTCATGTTTGTGAAAGTACTTACACTGACAGCTCTCAAGATGAATGTCCCTCCTTCTTATTCATTGTGGAGGTACAGTAATCTGAATTCCAAACCTTCCATTCTGCTATAAGTTAGAAAGTCTGCATTCCTTATATTTTTGGTTCCTAAGTAAAAATTTTGTCAGATTTCTGTCTGGAGCATTTTCTCCAGAAAGATTTTTTTTTCTAAAACTGTTTTTGGATTTGTGGGGCAAAAGTGTTGTATGGGATCATTAAAGGGAAAGAATGCAATTTTAACAAATGCAAATTTGAGCAAATTTAGCTCAAATTATAAACCAGCTGAAATTCTATAAATTGACCAAAGTGGTATGTCCTAGTCTCCTTAAGTTCAAAGATTACTCTGAAGAGGTTATTTCTTCAAGAATTACCAATCTATCCCTGGGATGTAGCCTACGTGATCATGATGGGTAAGCTTTTTGATGTGCTGTTGCAATCGGTTTGCCAGTATTTTATTGAAGATTTTTGCATCTACGTTCATCATGGATATTGGCCTGAAGTTTTCTTTTTTTGTTGAGTCTCTGTCTTGTTTTGGTATCAGGAAGATGTTGGTCTCATAAAATGATTTGGGAAGGATTCCCTCTTTTTGGGTTGTTTGGAATAGTTTCAGAAGGAGTGGTACCAGCTCCTTTTTGTACGTCTGGTAGAATTCGACTGTGAACCTGTCTGGACCTGGACTTTTTTTGGTTGGTAGGCTATTAATTGCTGCCTCAACTTTAGCCCTTTCTATTGGTCTGTTCAGGGTTTCACCTTCTTCCTGGTTTAGGCTTGGGAAGGTGCAAATGTATAGGGATTTATCCATTTCTTCCATGTTTACTGTTTTATGTGCATAGAGTTGTTTGTAGGAATCTCTGATGGTAGTTTGTATTTCTGTGAAATCAGTGGTGATATCCCCTTTATCATTTTTTATAGCATCTATATGATTCTTCTCTCTTTTCTATTAGTCTGGCTAGTGGTCTATTTTGTTGATCATTTCAAAAACCAGCTCCTGGATTTATTGATTTTTTGAAGGGTTTTTTGTGTCTCTATCTCCTTCAGTTCTGCTCTGATCTTAGCTATTTCTTGTCTTCTATTACCTTTTGAGTTTTTTTGATCATGCTCCTCTTGCTCTTTCAAATTTGGTGATAGGGTGTCGATTTTAGATCTTTCTTTTTTTTCTCATGTGGGCATTTATTGCTATAAATTTTCCTCTAGACACTGCTTTAAATGTGTCCCAGAGATTCTGGTATGTTGTGGCTTCATTCTTGTTGGCTTCGAAGAACATGTTTATTTCTGCCTTCATTTCATTGTTTATCCAGTCGACATTCAAGAGCCAGTTGTTCAGTTTCCATGAAGCTGTGAGGTTCTGAGTTAGTTTCTTACTCCTGAGTTCTAATTTGATTACACTGTGGTCTGAGAGACTGTTATGATTTCTGTTCTTTTGCATTTGCTGAGGAGTGAGTCACTTCTAATTCTGTGGTCAATTTTAGAGTAGGTGATGAGGAGAATGTATATTCTGTGGATTTGGTGTGGAGAGTTCTGTAGATGCCTGTTAGGTCTCCTTGGTCCTGATCTGAGTTCAAGTCCTGGATATCCTTGTTAATTTTCTGTCTCGTTGATTTGTCTAATATTATCAGTGGGGTGTTAGAGTCTCCCACTATTATTGTGTAGGAGTGTAAGTTTGTTTGCAGATCGTTAAGAACTTGCTTTATGTATCTGGGTGCTCCTGTATTGGGTGTGTATATATTTAGGATCCTTAGCTCTTCTTGTTGCATTGATTGCTTTACCATTATGTAATGCCCTTCTTTGTCTCTTTTGATCTTTGTTGGTTTAAAGTCCATTTTATCAGAGACTAGGATTGCAACTCCTCCTTTTTTTGCTCTCCATTTGCTTGGTAAATCTTCCTCCATCCCTTTATTTTGAGGCTTTGTGTGTCCTTGCATGTGAGGTGGGTTTCCTGGATATAGCATGCTGATGGATTTTTGACTTGTTATCCAATTTGCCTTATGTTAATTTTGGCACTGTTTACAATAGCAAAGACCTGGAACAAACCCAAATAACCACTGATGATAGACTGGCCAAAGCAAATGTGGCACATATGCACCATGGAGCCATAAAAAATGAGGAGTTCCATTCCTTTGTAGGGACATGGATGAATCTGGAAACCATCATTCTCAGCAAACTGATACAAGAACAGAAAATCAAACACCACATATTCTCACTCATAGGCAGATGTTGAACAATGAGAACACATGGAAACACGGATGGAAGCTTCAAACACTGGGTTCTGTTGCAGGGAGTAGGGGAGGGACAGTGGGGATGGGGAGGTTGGGGAGGGATAACATGGGGAGAAATGCTAGATAAGGTGACGGGGGGATCAAGGCAGCAAACCACCTTGCCATGTATATACCTATGCAACAATCCTACATGTTCTGCACATGTACCCCAGAACCTAAAGTACAGAAAAAAAAAAAAAAAAAAAAGAATTACCAATCTATTTCAGACTTAGAGAGGGACTTGTTTTTAGATTTTTGAAACTAATTTATTTGTGTCCTATAGTTTATTCATGTTATACACACTTAGGTGTCACAAATAACAGGGAAATAGAAACAGTAACATAGGTTAGTAGACAAGGCAGAGATTCAGTTTTCAGTCTTTACAAGCAGAGGAATTTTGAGTGAGCAAGGTCCAGAAATTTACTTTTTATTTGAGTTATCAAGAAAATTGGTGTTTTACCTAAGTCCAAAAAAAGTACATTATGTGGTCTTGGATTTACCAAGAGTACTGATACTTTAAGCCCAAGGTTTATTTAACTGTCTTATAAGGGCTTCAGAAAAATCTTCTCTCTTACAATATCAAGAACCTTAGATTATATGTTTGGTATACTGTTTTGTCCATCAGCTCCTCTTCAAGGGTTACGTCTTCAGGTAATCATCACATATAAGCAAACATATTTGAGAGTATTAATGATTATCACAAATTTGAAAAACAGATTAAGCTCTGGTTCTACATGGAATAAAATACAAAATTTTAAAATTATATTTAATAATCTTTGTATAACAAGGAAGTAAAAAATAAGTGAAAAAGTTGCATCCTAATTTTATGGTGAAATAATCTATTATAAAATTACTGTTTACTTTGATGGTAGGTATACACACATTTTTATTTTCTTTATATATATATATATATATCTATATATATATATATATCTGTATTTTTAAGTGTTTTAAAGGGAGGATATGTAGTTTTTTAAGTTGAAAATAAATCATGAAACAGTTTGAGTATAGTTAAATAGGCATAACTTTAAGGTGGATATTGTGATTATGTGAGAATGAACTCATCTGATTTGATGGTAGTGAATGTAGAGTATTCATTTTCAAAGTTTTCAATGAAAAACATTTTGTTCTAGTAAAACAAAACTATGGCAACCTAATAAAGCAATACGTGGCATAATAACTAAACACACAAACATCTAGTATTGTGGACCTGCAGTCTCTCCTTTGCTTCATGTTTTCCCATTCTCCCACTCTTTCTGTTTTCCTCCCTCACATTTTGGCAACTTTGATATGTCAAACTTGAGATTTGTGCCTGAGAAGGTAGACAAATTTGCATAACTAACTGAAGTGTAAGGTATTAATGACTAGAAGTTCTTTTCTCTGAACTGATTTCTGGAACTCACTGGGATGAATTAGCACAGCACTAATGGAGACAATAGGGAAGTACAGAGGTCCTTTTCCCACGAGTAATTCCTCATACTAGCAGTTAAAAAAAAGGAAGAGGAAGGAAAGAAAAGCCAAGTCCTGATTTCAGAACTGAGTTTCACTCAATGGCCAAGGAGGTCTACTCAGTCTGTCCTAGTGAAGTGGCAGACACTGGTTTGAGCTGAGCAGCTGTGTTTCTGATAGCATGCTTTTGTTCTGGGGAAGCGTATACCTGAGAGACAGAGGGGCTGTCTGCTGATGTGGATGCATCATATGTGAGTTTTAAACCTAGAAAGAGGGCTCGAATTATGCATATGTTATACTCTGAAGGTAGGACCTTACAAACACAAATAAAGTAAGCCAAAGTAAGAGATGCTAGAGTTGTAGAGTCCAGAGTTTTCTGTCTCAGTTTCGTGGAATCTGAGTGCACTTGTGAGAAATCCAAGTGTTACGTAGAAAACAATTTTAAAAATACTGATTTGTATCATTGACTCAATTACACTGATGTAGATAAATACAGTGTGCTTAAATAACTAAAATTGCATACTATTTCATTGGTAGCTGAGCTAGCAAGTGGGATTGAGACAGCCAGTGAGGAAACAGAAAAAAAAATACTATGATTTTATGAAAGCTACAAGAAGAGTGTTTAAAGGTATGAGTGGACAACTGTTTGAATGTTTCTTTTTATATTTTTATTAAGCAAATACTTCCTATGTGCCTTACCATGCCTCCACAAACTGCTTGTCACTGGGAAAAAAATAAACACCTATTTTTATGTAGCATTTACTCACTTATAAGAATTTTTAATTGGGTAGAACCATCTGCTCAATTAAGCTCATTAAAGAAAAAATTTTCTACTCAAATGATGAAGGCCTTTCTAGAGATACTGCCATTTACTGGTGGCATAAACTTGTATGAATTTGATTAGAAAATAAAAATTATTTAAGATAATAAATTCCATTATTTAACAGGAACTGTAATTATTTCAATTTTTAGCTGAGGAGAAGTGAAAATGAAATAAAGACTTGACTTACTTATTTGTAAGCCTAAAAGTCATTCAAGTCATTAAAACCAAAGAATAGATACAATTGTTATTGTTGTTTTGGATTGTTCAAAGAGCGTTATTTAAATTTTTCTACTTTTTATTTCTGCTTGAGACTTTATTTTTAACTGAAAGGAATATGTAAAAGTACTACAGAGATATCTGTTCTAGCTACATGATGTGATACATCAAATGCACATAATAAAATTATTATAAAACTTGTTAATGATCATTGATTCCTACTACATAGGAAACTACTTTAAGTTTGAAAAAGCAGATAATGTAACTTAAGGTCATATTTTCAGAAATATAATTCTAAGCAAATTTAATTTAGAACATATAATTAGTATTAACCAAATTATTAAAATACCATAAAATAAGTACTTTATTATATAATGCTATTTTATAAAGAACCACGATATCAAGGATACTATTACGTTATTTGTTCTGCAAAGTATTAGGTCAGCCATGGATGTATACAAACAGTTTCATTTGAATTAAATCAAATACCTTTCTTAAATATTATGTTAGTGTCTATATGTCCTATAAATAGTAGCCTGTCTTTTAAGATTTTAGAAATTAGGTACTGTCTACACCACTCATGGGGGCCTGTATTTGACATGTCATAAAGTTGTATATCTACTCAGTCTCCAAAAGGCCTGGTGCTTAGTGATCATTTGCTTGCCTTTTTGTTTTATATTAATAAATGAAACAATGAGTATACAAATTTCTGTATGACGGAATTTGTTGGCAAATTATGGAGAAGAGTAGGAAACTGTTGAAAAATAAAATCTAGACTCTCATTTCTCCAAGTATTTCACTCCAAAAACAAAAGTACAAAAAATGCTGTTTGATATTTTATATACGTATATATACACACACATATATATATATATGTGTGTGTGTGTTTGCATGTGCATGTGTGTGCTTATAGAGAGGTTTTTATAAATATATGCTTATATAGAGAGAGATCATATATGCACTATTTTCCCCATCAATTAAGGGAAATTCTCTATAGTTCTGTCTCACAGAGAGAGGAAAGAGGGGAGGAAGTTTAACAATCCATCACGGCAACCTGACTAAGGGCATTTGCTGTGAAAGACTATTAAATACGTATGTTAATATGTTTAGTGCTAAACTAAGTTAATTAAATGTATGGTTAAAGGACAAGATATTATAAAAATTAACAGATTTGAAAAGTACCCAGGTAGATATTCAGAAATACACATTGAGATCTAAATTTCAAAGAATATTAATCAGAAGCTTAGACACAGCTAAATACATACTTTTAATAACCTGTCTTAGACTGCTAACATGTGTTAGTAATCTGAAGCAGATTGAAAAAGTCAGAATTAGTCATACTCAGATATGAAAGAAAAGTAGCAACCAAAAACCCCGTATTTATGTAAATTTTCCGCTTAAAATTTATATACATATATATATGTGTGTGTTTGTATGTGTGTGTAAAAGGCAGAGAAATAAAAATTAAAACATTCTTACACTTGATTAAGGAAGAAATGGTAGCAAAAGGGCCAAAACACTCTGAAATCTTGTAGCAAATCAGGAAGACTATTTTATTTTCTTTTTACTTTTTATTTTGCTGTAAGTTCTGGGATACATATGCAGAATGTGCAGGTTTGTTACATAGATATACATGTGCCATGGTGGTTTGCTGGACCTGTCAACCCATCTACGTTTTAACCCCTGCATGCATTAGGTATTTGTACTAATTCTCTCCCTCCCCTTGTTCCTCACCCCCTTGACAGGCCCCAATGTGTGACGTTCCCCTTCCTGACTCCATGTGTTCTCATTGTTCAACCCCCACTTATGAGTGAGAACATGTGGTGTTTGGTTTTCTATTTCATGTCATTTTGCTGAGAATGGTGGTTTCCAGCTTCATCCATGTCTCTGCAAAGGACACGAACTCATCCTTTTTATGGCTGCATAGTATTCCATGGTGTGTGTTTGTGTGTGTGTGTGTGTGTGTGTGTGTGTGTGTGTATACACAGACATATATATATATATATATATATATGCCACATTTTCTTTATCCAGTCTGTCACTGATGGGCATTTGGGCTGGTTCCACTTTTTTGTTATTGCAAATAGTGCTGCAGTAAACAAACACATTTATATATCTTTACAGTAGAATGATTTATAATCCTTTGGGTATATACCCAGTAATGGATTGCTGGGTCAAATGGTATTTCTGGTTGTAGATCCTTGAGGAATTGCCCCACTGTCTTCCACAATGGTTGAACTAATATATACTCCCAGCAACAGTGTAAAAGCATTCTTATCTCTCTGCAGCCTCACCAGCATCGGTTGTTTCCTGACTTTTTAATAGTCGCCATTATAACTGGCGTGAGATGGTATCTCATTGTGGTTTTGATTCGCATTTCTCTAATGACCAGTGATAATGAGCTTTTTTTCTTATTTTTATTGGCCACATAAATGTTTTCTTTTGAGAAGTGTCTGTTCATATCCTTTGTCCACTTTCTGATGGGGTTATTTTTTAATCTTGTAAATTTAAGTTCCTTTTAAATTCTGGATATTAGGCCTTTGTCAGATGGGTAGATTCCAAAAATGTTCTCCCATTCTGTAGGTTGCCTGTTCACTCTGATGATAGTCTCTTTTGCTGTCAGAAGCTCTTTAGTTTTATTAGATCCCACTAACACTGTAAATTTTGGCGTTTGGTGTTTTAGTCATGAAGTCCTTGCCCATGCCTGTGTTCTGAATGGTATTGCTGAGGTTTTCTTCTAGGGATTTTATGGTTTTGGGTTTTACATTTAAGTCTTTAATCCATCTTGAGCTAATTTTTGTACAAGGTGCAAGTAAGGGGTCTAGTTTCTATTTTACTCATATGGCTAGCCAGTTTTCCCAGCATCATTTATTAAATAGGGAATCTTTTCCACATTGCTAGTTTTTGTCAGGCTGTAAAAGATCAGATGGTTGTGGATGTGTGGCATTGTTTCTGAGGTCTCTGTACTGTTCCATTGGTTTATATATCTGTTTTGGTACCAGTGCCATGCTGTTTTAGTTACTGTTGCCTTGTGGTATTGTGTGAGGTCAGGTAGCATGATGCCTCCAGTTTTGTTCTTTTTGCTTAGGATTGTCTTGGTTATATGGGCTCTTTTTTGTTTCAATATGAAATTTAATGTTTTTTCCAATGCTGCGAATAAAGTCAGTGGTTGCTTGATGAGAATAGCATTGAATCTGTAAATTACTTTGGGCAGTAGGGCCGTTTTCATGATATTGATTCTTCTACGCATGAACATGGAATGTTTTTCCATTTGTTTATGTCCTGTCTTATTTCCTTGAGTAGTGGTTTGTAGTTCTCCTTGAAGAGGTCCTTCACATCCCTTGTAAGTTATATTCATAGATATTTTATTCTCTTTGGAGCAACTTTTAATGGGAGTTCACTCATGATTTGGCTCTCTGTGTGTCTATTATTGTTGTATAAGAATGCTTGTGATTTTTATACATTGATTTTGTATCCTGAGACTTAGCTGAACTTGCTTATCTGCTTACAGAATTTTGGGGCTGAATTTTGAGGTTTTCTAAATATAAAATCACGTCATCTGCAAATAGAGACAATTGCCTCCCTGTCTTCCTATTTGAATACCTTTTCTTTCTTTCTGTTGCCTGTTTGCCCTTGCCAGAACTTCCAGTACTATGTTGAATAGGAGTGGTGAAAAAGGGTATACTTGTCTTGTGCCAGTTTTCAAAGGAAATGCTACCAGCATTTGCCCATTCAGTATGGTATTGGCTGTGGGTTTGTCATAAATAGCTCTTACTATTTTGAGATATGTCCCCTCAATACCTAGTTTATTGAGAGTTTTTAGCATGAAAGGATGTTGAATTTCATCAAAGGCCTTTTCTGCATCTCTTGAAATAATCATGTGGTTTTTGTCATTGGTTCTGTTTATGTGATGGATTATGTTTATTGATTTGCATATGTTGAACAAGCCTTGCATCCCAGGGATGAAGTCAGCTTGATCATGGTGGATAAGCTTTTAGATGTGCTGCTGGATTTGGTTTGCCAGTATTTTATGGAGGATTTATTTCATCAATGTTCATCAAGGGTATTGGCCTTAGATTTTCCTTTTTTTTTGGTTGTGTCTGTGCTAGGGTTTGGTATCAAGATTATGCTGGCCTCAAAGTAAGTTATGGAGGAGGCCTTCTATTTCTATTGCTTGGAATAGTTTCAGAAGTATGACACCAGCTTCTCTTTGTACCTTTGGTAGAATTCGGCTGTGAATCCATCTATTCCTGGTCTTTTTTGAGTTGGTAGGCTATTAATTACTGCCTCAATTTCAAAACTTATTGATCTATTCAGTGATTTGATTTCTTTCTGGTTTAGTTTTAGGAGGGTGTATATTTCTAGGAATTTATCCATTTTTTTCCAGATTTTCTGGTTTATTTGCATAGAGGTGTTTATATTATTCTCTGATAGTAGTTTGTATTTCCGTGGAATCAATGATGATCTTCCCTTTATCATTTTTTATTGTGTCTCTTTGATTCTTATTGGGGAAAGCAGCAAAGGATAAAGGACTTACAGAGTGGCTACATAAATTGGTTATGAATAACATATAAACAAGGAACAACAAACTGCAGAAGGCTGCAGGAGGCCTCTGAGGAGGAAGGCCTCCCCATGCCCCATGTTCCGGTGCAGGGTGACCTAGGCTCTGTTACCATAAACATTGTGCTCAAGGATGTAAAGCCCCTTTGTAGCACTATGGCATAGCCAGACTTGTAGGCTCCTTGTAAGGTCCATGTTCCACCAGCTGTACATAGATAATAAGTTAAAGATAACCACATGTTCGTGTTTTGTGAAACTCCCAAACCACCACTGTTATCAATCCTTAGGATGACACACCAGTTCCAGCTTGCTGATTCACTCCACCATCACTCCACCCCTATCCTATAGATGAAAGTGATTATAACCAATAGTGTGGAAGATCAGAGCTCAGGGCTTTCACTGTTTCCTCCAAAGTAATGAGTGATGGCCCCCTGGTCCCACCACCTCTCTTAATCCATCTTTTTCTCATTCCTTTGTCAGCACCAAACTCGGGGTATCCATGGATGATGTATGGCTGGCTCCCTACATTTTGGTGCCAAATGTGGGGCTCATGAATCCCTGCATTCTGGCACCCAATGTGTGGGGCTTATGGATTCCCTACAGTTCTCTCTTTTCTTTTTTATTAGTGTAACTAGCAGTCTATTTTGTAAATTGTTTCAAAAAATCATCCCCTGGTTTTATTGATTTTTTTTTTAAAGGAGACTATTTTAAAATATAGTACCGCATTAAAACAATAAAACTGTGATTTTACAGGGGGCATCTGAAATAGATATCAGTGTGTTCTGACACACGATGTGCTAGGAACTCAGTCATGGACTAACTTGTGGAGAAGAGGATACAGGTAGAAGATGTTTGAGATAAAGCAAAAATAATTTACTTGGCAATAGTCTTTTCCCCAAAGGTCAGTGTCCAAGGGCCTTGGAAAGCATAGACCTGACACACCAGCTCACATACCTGTTTCATGTCAGCAAGGGTATACATGCCAGTACTTCATAAACTTTTGTGACTACTTGAATACCTCTGTAAATCTGTTGCTATCTATAGGTGCCCCTATGTAAAATGAACTTCTTTAAATACTGGTCTTAAAATCCCTTCCAATGAGCAGTAGCATTGCTCAAGGCTAAATACTTGACAGGATTGTGAATTTAGATAACTGCTACAGATGAGAGTAAAGAAAACAGAGGGCCAGAATCTCTGGAACTCAGCCGATCAGGCTGTTCATAAGAAAAGTACTCTAAATCCATAGGAGACTAAAGAAAAAATAAGGAAATCAAGAACAGTTGTATGGCCTAGGCCATTGTGTCTGTAGTTTGAGGAAGGATTAGAACTCAGTAAACAAATCACCCTGGAGTGATCACACAGCTGAGGTTTCTTGATGCCAATAAGAGAGTATGTCCTGAGATGTACATTCTTTTTGCTAACCAAAAAGACGTAATTAAAGACTAAGTGACCAAAATATCAGAAATAAATCCTATGATTTTTATATTGAAAAGATCTGAAAACACGACCAGTTTCCTAGATATATATGTGCAGAAAATTAAAGTGATACACCTCAAGGTCATATAATTAGTTCATGACAGAAGCAAGATCATGACATAGAGCAATTTTCGTATGTGTTTGATTTATGTTATACAAAAACACCAGTTTCTATGTTTTCCTGATCTTTTATGAGGTTTTCCTATAGATAAATAGCTAACTATGTAAAAACCATATTTTTATGTTAATAAAATGATATGACTCAGAAATTTGGCAGTTACAGTAAAGAACCGAAGTTTATTTTCACTCAAAAATTGATTTAATAACTGCTTTGGCTTTCAGCTTCATTTTACTTGTCTGATAGGCCTCACAAGAAGTATAGTCCTTTAACTCCCCATTTTATTCTCACTTTGAGTTTAGCAATTAGAATGTCTTATAAACTTAAAAAATTTAAATGTGTGTATTTCTCAGATCATTGATTAAAAGAAAGAGTACAGTTTTATGTACCTGTTAAGGTTATATTATATTGTAAATGATTTAGAAAGGGAAGAAGAAACATAAATTGATAGAGACAGAATGCCAGGTAAGATGTAAACTACCTACAATAGTCTGCCTAGCTGTCCAATCAAGGGTCACTCATCACTTATCATATCACTTGGTAAAGGGAGTCTGGCTCTCTTTACTCCTCAATAAATCTCCAAACAGAATTATTTTAAAATGACATTTGTTTTCATTAGACATAGGGAAAGAAATATTAGGGAGAGAGGCTTGCTACACCATGTACCTCTTTCAGAACATCTTTCTTCTGTAGCTGTGCTTGCACAAAAGAGGTAGGGTTGTGTTTGTGGGTACCTACTATCTCCCTTTTGAGTTTCGGAGATGTTGCTGATGTGTTTTGGGTGAATAGATGTATATGCTGTTGCTTTCTTTGGACTAGCAGGTTGCATTTTAGATGTAGCATCACTTTAATGATAATGATTTCAGTTTGTTTTCACATTAAGATGTAGGTAGAAGCACATTATTGCAGTAAAAAGACCATTTGTCCCCAAATCGTGGATTTATTTTATCTTTTAAAACATTGATTACTGGTCGGGCATGGTGGGTCATGTCTGTAATCCCAGCACCTTGGGATGTCGAGGCAGGCAGATCCCAAGGTCAGGAGTTCGAGACCAGCCTGGCCAACATGGTGAAACCCTGTCTGTACTCAAAATACAAAAATTAGCCAGGCCTGGTGGCAGGTGCCTGCAATCCCAGTTACTTGGGAGGCTGAGGCAGGAAAATGGCTTGGACCTGGGAGGCAGATGTTGCAGTGAGCTGAGACCATGCCATTGTACTCCAGCCTAGGAGACAGAGCAAGACTATGTTTTAAAAAAATTACCATTGATTACTTTGCACTGTTTCCCAAAATAACTTAGAAGTCCGTCTTCCCCAGAATTGAGAATCACGGGTAGAATTCTGTTTGCTAGACATCAATTGTTGTATGTTGTAAAACAAAACAAAACAAGAAACAGCAAAATTTATATTGGGTACATGCACACACATATATATAAATAAATAACAGGGACTAATATACATGCATGTTTAAAATAGCAAAACTATATATAGTAAATCCTCTGTTAACATTATAAAGTCTTGGAAACTAGCTTTAAGCAAAATGATGTACAGCAGGTCCTTAAATAAAGTTGTTTTGTTCAGTGTTGTTTTCATATAATGCTGATGAGAAAAAAAAATGGTTTCCTTATATGTAATTTTGCTGAAAGTTGCAGTTGCCAACAACCTATTGATGACATTAAATGAGGATTTATTGTATATTACTGATAGATTTCAAACACACTCTAGATATTGGCTATCAGAGGAGGAGGCTAAACTGATCATTCAAAAGCAGAGTAAATGCTTGAATTTAAGGTCTCCAATTTGATTAATCTGAGAATCCCAGATTATATGATAAGCCATTTAATAATAAAAATCAGTATTAGCAAATCCATGATAGATATAAACATCCAGTTACTTCTAGTTGTCCTGAAATATTGGGTTGGTCAGCCATCCTGATTTGCCTTAGGTAACAGGTTTCCCAGAATGTAAAACTCTGAATGCCAAAACCAGAACTGTTCTGGTCAAAATGAACAGTTGCATACTCTATGTTATTTTACCTAGCATAATTAAGTTTAATGAAATTATTGCCAAAATGCAGAAAGAAAACACTAGATTATTAGTTTTATTTGTCAAACTATGGAGTATGAATTCATCAAAGAAAACTACTAGACCTAATACTTTAGATGCCTTCAAAGCAACATGAAAAAACTGTTTAATAAGCACTGCTGTAATTGTGATTGGCTACATTTGTACTTTGGCAGCTTCAAGTCACACATTTGGGTTTTAAGGGGGCCTCAGAATTATTCACCAAGCACATCTATTGCAGAGATAAATATTAAATAAATATCAATAATATGCCCTCATTTTTTATAAGAGGAAAATAAACTACATTGAAATATCTTGAATATATATCTATGCATAATAGGCCCTGAACATGAAATAAATCTGAGTCATAAATCCATTCTCTGTGAAATATATATACCAAATAATCGTTAACACAACATGTATAATATCTTATTATCATTGACGTCTAACTATCATGTGTAATTTAATTTACCTCAGATCTGGACTCTTTCAGTCTCAGCATGGAAACTAATCAAATCCAGCTCTTTTCTTTCCTATGCCTAATAATTGTAAAACTCCTTCTAGATTAGCATACCTGCTTCAGTTCAAAATTTGGTAAAGCCAGATCAAACTTAGATCAGATATTGATCAAATGTCTTACTGCCTTGTAAAGTAAGTCTACTCCTTAATGTTTTGTTTAGGTAGTTTTATGTTTTAATATAAGTTTCTGTCTATTTATCTTACAGTACTTTAACTTACCTCTCGTTGCCTCCTAAGTTTGGATCCTAGTTGTAATAGCTTTTTATTTGTTATGCTTTATAACTTTTAGACTTCTCCAGCCTTTCTCTGTAGTCCGAATGTCCTAACCTCTTCCTCCATCCATGTCAAACCCTAATTATCTTTCAAGAAAAGGTTCTATCATCTTCATGAAAGATTCTCTGATCAGTTTAACCTTAATCCCCATGAACATTTATCTATTCTGTTAGGCCTCTTTAAACCTCCATCAACAGAATATTCATTGCTTATGTCATCTAAAATTTCAATTCGTCATTTTTCTTCTTCACTTCCAGGATATCCTTCAAATAATTTAATACTGGAGATTATTCAATCGTACATTGCTTAGAAGGTGTCTTATTTAGCAGTGTGCTTAAGAAGGGATACAAGGCAAGTGTCACATGATTTAGTTTCCACACCCAAGTTGCGTGATCAAACCTGTATAATATTTGGCAAATAATTAAATAATCTCTGAGACACAAATTCCATAAATGTAAAATAAGAGTTACATTAATGTGTCCTTTTAATTTTTTGTAAGAAAAAACTACAAATATAACCACCTTTTTTGTTGGAATAGTGATATACAAATGATAGTGTAATTGAGGCATGACCTTGATTTCATTAATTATTTTTGTTCAGGAAAGACACAGTATGCAGAATATTGTAACACGTAGAGAAGAAAGGAATACTCCAGAGATAGAGAGAAATAATTTGTTATATCTCAAATCACACCCCACACCTGGCTTTTACTCCTTGAAAGTAGAAGAGGTTGTTTCTCATTGGGGAAAAATATCAGAAGAGTGGGAAGTAGAGTATCTGCTCCTAAGTTCTTCCACGTGAAAATCTTTCCCTGTTAAATCAGTTGCCTTCAAAGAAGAGTCTGTACTGCCACTCAGCTTTTAACTAGAAGAAATATTCTCCCCTCAATGATTACCCATGGGAATGTCCTCCAGCCATGTATACCCTGTTCACTAGGCTTAGAGTCCTCCATGAATCTGCTGCTTATTATCCATTCTCCCCTGTTGATCCTTACCAAAATCTCAATCACAGTCAAGTTCTTTCTGCTTGTCTTGAAAAATGGCAGTGAAGTACAAATAAATGTAAATATGGAACTGAGAATTTACATGACTATCCTCAGAGAATTTAAACTGACAAACTAAATCCCCGAGGTAGTTCAAATGTATTTTTCTGTTAGTAACGGTCATTCCTGAGATTCAGATTCCTAGTTGGAACTTTTGTCCTACCTTAAAAGGAAAGAGCTTTATTGAGATAATATAAAATTTGTTATAGAGTTTGGATAACCATTTGTTATTCAGCGTAAGTTAACCCATAGGGCTTCCTCAAGGATCTAACATATGAAAAGATGTTCTGAACTTGACTTGTAATTACACAGTTGAAACATCCACGGGAAGAATATAAGCAAACTTTGTCATTTTATAATGCCCGCTAATGGCCTGTATTCAGAGCACAAACAGCTAAGTAAGAAGCTATTAGCTTGTTCCTTTGAGGTCTAAGCAAAGGATAATGTAATTGCTAGGTTTCCTTCTCTATGGCAGATATTAGCCAGGCCTTTTTTTTTTTTTTCCTTTCATCAAAGCCAATCATTGTAGACAGTCAGTCTGACCAAAGAACATTAAAAAGATTTCTTCTAAATAATAAAGGCTTTTAAAAAATTTGCCTGCATTATATTAAATAGTCTTTAAGCTCTCTCATTCAATTTGCCTGAAATAGTTCTGAAGTACTAAATCACAAGTAAACATTTCTCAAGAAACTAGAAACTCACTGAGCAAAGCAAATCTATCGATAAAGAAGTATGGGACGTATTTTGGAATTAGGGTTCCTCTAGGCCTTTACTTAAAGTGCCGAGTCAGGTGTGTTGATGTTCTTCGGGAATGTTTATCCTGAGCACTTTATGGTATTAGAGGCTTTTTTCTCTCCTATTGCTAGTTAGTAAAATTCCATTATCCGATGCTATAAATTTTGATTTAGCAATGACTTGCTTGTCTCCTTTGTCATCTGAGCTTTCTTATATAAAAGCAAGTAAAGATGCAGCCTTCAGTCAAATTACAAGGATTAGAAAATGGAATTGAGTTTTATTTCATGCAAAAAATATCTAAATAGCCGTCAAAGTGGCAGAAAATTACAAGCTTCACAGAGTTTATTTGATTTACATTTTGCTTATAAACATTGTAAAGGATTGATTATCAACTAAAATACATTTAGATAGAATGTGTGTTCCGGGACTTCTAGAAACAAAAACATGATTAGAACTTGAAAATCTTTTCCATTTTACTACTGTTTACAGTTCACATAATTACACAATTATACATTGATGAGAAACTTTGATACAAACCAGCAAAGGGACTTGAAATAACTCCACCCGTTCTTCCTCATACTTTGATGAGAAAACTGAAGTATAGAAAATATAGACAACTTTCTGGTAACCAGTTTGCGGGCTATAAATAGAACCCACATTCCCATTTCCTATATGGACATCTCCCACCTGACAGTATGTTTTATCACATAAAGGAGTGAAAACAAATTGACAAGAATAAGTTTTTTAAAAATTCATATTTTTAATACTATTTAAGAAACGTCTTCTTTCCAAGCCAGAATGTGTTAGAATGCTTATTCCCTTTAAAAATAAAGGATTTGACTAATATTACCAGTATTTGAATGATTCTAACTCTTCATGCCGCCTCCTTCGTGTAAACATTCTGTGAATGGTATTCAAAAACCAAAATCGAGCAAGTAATCAGTCTCAGTTTTCATTCTGTCTTCAACATCCATTAACTGTGATTCCATTGTAGATTCAATCATAAAATGTCATTTAGAATACATGGTGTTTGTCAAATCAGCCTTGAGAGACATAGACTCAGAATTTACACTGTGGTGAGGTGAGAGAAGCAACAGAAAAGGTAGATTTAAAAAGCTAAATTTTGTTAGAAAACAATAAATGCTGTGATAGGGAGGAATATAGAGCAGGGAAAGAGGATAAGGAGTGTTGTAAGGTTAGATACTGAAATTTTATAGGGTGCTAAGATGGTCTCAATTAGATGACACGTTCATGAAAATCTATCACAAGAAAGCTAGCTATTGATACATCTCAAGGAAGAGTTTCCAAAGGGAAAAAACAGCAAGTTTACACACTCTGAGGAAGGAGTATCTTTAAATCTATGAAATAGGAATAAAAATACTACTATTCTTGGAGAATTGCTTGAAACAGCATGGGAAAGTAGTACATAAACTCTATATATCTATAAGGCAGAATTTTTAAATTATAATTTTGATTACGATTAGAAGGCAAAGAAAACTATGTTGTGAGCATTTTTTAGACCCAGGAACCATGCTAGAAACTGCTGTGATGAGTTGAAACTCTTGGCACTTCGTTCTTAACTGACAGTTTTATCTCAGGGCCTTTCTCTTTAAATTATTTGATTCACTAAGTTTGAGAGATTCACAGCTCAGACTTCTCAAATTAAAACAGCAACTAATTAAGAGGTCAGATAAAACTACGGATCTACCTTCTTCCCGTTGTTGCAGTCGCAGGACCTTTCTGTTCACATGCACACAGATGACAAGTTGCTATGACATGTGAGATGTTTCGCAGCTGTTTTAGTATTTACTTATGTTCCTTTAACACCTTTAAACAAAAATAAACACCATTATCTTCCCCCTTCAGACACACAAAAACTGTACCACACGTCTGACTTTACAAACACATTTACTCCACTTTACTTTCCATTAGCATACATCTGATAAAGTATACGTTTTTTATATTTTTGTTTTTAAAAGATTTTTTTTTAAATTTTTCTACCTGATAATCTTAGGAAAGAAGGCTATCAGATTTCTACCTGGTCATCTTAGGAAAGAACATAATCTGATATTCTTTTAACACCTTTAAACAAAAATAAATACCATTATCTTCCCCTTTCACACACAAAAACTGTATCGCACGTCTAACTTTACACATTTACTTCCACTTTACTTTCCATTAGCATACATCTGATAAAGCATATTACAAGTTTTTTTATATTTTTGTTTTTAAAAGATTTTTTATTTTTCTACCTGATAATCTTAGAAAAGAAGGCTAGCTGAAAGGTAACTTTTGTTTGCTTGTTATCTATTATTCCAATCTCTCAACTCAATTCGTAAACATCAGAAATATTTCCTCCATATTATGTGATACTATTACCTTTTAAATCCCTATACAAATCAAAATGAAAAGATAGTATTCCTTTCGGCTTGGTAAAAATGAACATAGATGCCTTCTCTCCGGTTTCTATAAGAAGCAATAGTGATATAAAATGTAGTTAAATTGGCTGGGTGCGGTGGCTCATGCCTGTAATCCCAGCACTTTGGGAGGCCGAGGTGGGCAGATCACGACGTCAAGATATCAAAACCATCTTGGCCAACATGGTGAAACCCCCTCTCTACTAAAAAATAAAAAAATTAGCTGGGCATTGTAGTGCGGGCCCGTAGTCCCAGCTATGCGGGAGGCTGAGGCAGGAGAATTGCTTGAACCCAGGAGGCGGAGGTTGCAGTGAGTTGAGATCGTGCCACGGCACTCTAGCCTGGCACCTGGCGACACAGCAAGACTTTTTCTCCCCGCCCCCCCCCAAAAAAAATGAAGGTAAATGCTGCCATTACTGATTTTGTGAGTCATTTTTTGGGACAATATAGTGTGGGATCAGTTGTCAGGCTTGTGGTAAGACAAATCATTCATATTATGACCGTTGTTACTAGGTTATTTTCTCTCTCCCCTTACCTCCCTTTCTCTCTTTCTTACCTCTTTCTCACTTAACTCAGGTTTGAGTCTTAAACTGCTATCACTTGATATAAGTTGAGTTTCAACTCTACTGCTTACCAAACATAAACCTGGACTAGTCATTAACTCTCTGTAAGCCCCAGATTTCTCTTCTCTTAGAAAAAAGGTAACATATACTTTGGGGAATGTATATTTTGGGGAAGTGTACGTTCAGCTCTTTTTCTACTCTTTTAGTTATCTTTAGTTGGGTTATTTGCTCTTATTAAAATGTTTCCAACTTTTCTGTAATTCTGACACAAGTCTATTATGCCCTTTATTCCCAGTGTGGTTTCTCTTCCCCTTTACTGCAGAAAAAGAAAAAAAAATTGGGGGGTAATGGAAATATTATATATCATGTTATACACAATGCTATATATTTGTCAAAACTCCTCAAATTATATATTTAAAATTGGTAAATTATATGAAATGAAACCTTAGAACTGATAGTAAAATATAGCCATGGTAGTTAAGGGTTTAAAAAGGAGGAACTGTGTCCTGTGTAATTATTAGTAAGATTCAGTGACACTTTAAAATCCTAGTCATATAGGTACAAATTACATGTAACTAAGCACTGGTAAAAAATGTCTATGGTCTTGAATGAATACATCAAAGCAGCAATAAATATCAAGTAATAAAATATATTGTAACTTTTACTTTCCCTATTTTTAAGAATTTTATTTTTGCAGGGATCTGTCAGAAGGAAATTCTTGTGCTCTCCTAAGCAGTTTTATCTGATAATAAAGATGCAATTACGAGTGATATTGATATATGTAACAAAATGTAGTTTTAAACAATGAGCAATAATACATCAAACATACAGTGTGAAGACAGCTTTTTT
Organism: Cebus imitator; assembly: GCF_001604975.1. Classification (NCBI taxonomy): domain Eukaryota; kingdom Metazoa; phylum Chordata; class Mammalia; order Primates; family Cebidae; genus Cebus; species Cebus imitator. The sequence goes on along the minus strand of NW_016107651.1, from coordinate 2,507,576 downwards.
ATAGAGCTACTTCAACTAAGTTTTGTCACTATTAAAAGACCTCAACATTTTCTCACTATTTCTGGCAGCTTATCATAATGATTACAAACACTTGTTGGATTTGAGTCCTGGATCTAGTCCTTTCTAGTTGATAACCTGTAGATATGTGCCAAGCATTTCTGTTCCTTAGTTTCCATGTCTCTCCCTTGAAATGTTACTCCACGTTTTAGATATGTTAGTTTATATCAGGGACTTTGTGAAAGACTTTTCACAAAGCATATTTTAAGCATATTTTAAATGCTTAATTAACACTACTTGATTTTTCTCCAAGCAGATGTCTGGAATTTACATACTAATACTCCAAAATCGTATGTTCACTTTGTCATTACCAAACATTCCTCTGCTGTACCAATATCTCTTTGCAAGGAGGATTTTGACACTTTTGGGATTTAGGCAGTGCTATTTAATAATAATTCTGAACAGATTAACTCATATTATTGTACAAACAACTGCGAGCAAGGATCAGTCTTTTTGACAGAAAAGGTTTAGACGTAAACAGTTTAAGAGCATTACCAAAGATCAGTGAAATCATAACTGCATGGCTGGGACTCAAACTCAGGTCTTCTTTTGTCAAAATATTTCTAGTAGTAAGCACTGTTCTCTGATGTGAAGGTTAGAAACCAATACTTTTTTGTAAGCTCACTATATTTGTCTGGGCTCCTAAGGGCTAAAAAAAGAATAAAAATCTGTACACACAAAAAAATTTGTGTAGAAATAAGCTAGTAGGAGGTATAACAAATAGGAATAGGTATTTTCTTGCCTGGCCATAGCATACAATTGCAGTATCTCATGGGATGTCTTCAGAGAGGCAATATGTACTGCTACATCTCAGGACAAGGAGAAATCTTTTTTTCTGCCTTCCCTCTCTCATCTCTCGCTCTCATTGCTCTTTCATCAACACCTATCTTATAGGCCATTTATTTCCCTGAACTTTCAGCTTGCCTAGCATCCCTAGGCAGCTAAATGAAAACCAGAGCAACTGTGAATACTTTCTGGCTAGTGAGCTGGCAAAGCAGTCTCCCTCGACCAGCTAACACTCCTCATGGTGTTTCTTGTGCTAGAGCAACCATGGCTTTAGCAGCCGCAACCTAGACCCATGAGAGCCGTAATAAGACAAGCGAGTGTGAGGGCTATTGTGGTCAGAAACCAAGATAAGTGGGCCAATCTGGGATGATGCATAAACAAAGCCTGACACATCTGACATCAAACTCGTTGGCACCATGGCCGGTTTACCACTGTTCTGATGCCAAAGCTGCCTCCTTCAAAAAGCTTTCTATGTTTTATTTTACTATCAGTAGAGGATAAACTACCTAACTAGATCAAAATGGAACACTCACTGATGACATTCCAGTATCTCTTTAATTTTTGCAATAGATAATTTATACTGCTTGATATGGCATGTAAGCCCAACCACAGCCTAGCCTCAACTTACCATTTTAGTCAAATCTTCTTTCATTATCAGTAATGCACACTACAAAATGTACCTTGGTTCTGTCTATACCAAATATGTCACCAAATAAACAACTGAGAATCTCAGTGTTTTGCCACATGAAACACTTATTTCTTGTTCATACCAGTGTGGGTTGTTTATGGCTTAGCTGAATTTAGCTGGGTTCAGCTAGTTTTAGACAAGTTCACCTGGGCTTGGCTGGATCAGATTTAAGACTTCTCAGTGTCTCTTTTTATTCTCTGACCTTAGTACACAGAACAACCAATATCTGTGATTTTTCTCATGTACAGGTATAAAACTCAAGAAGAAATGTAAAAACATATGTCTTTTAGAGCTCTTTTCACTAACAGGCCCACCATCACTTACCTACTCATGCCACTACCAAAGCAAGTTACATGGCCAAACCCCAAATCAATGGCTCAGGGAATATTCTCTGTTTACATTGATACATAACAAGAAGGGGAGGCTGTGAGAAACAGCACAATCTAATCAGCTCCCAAGTGTAGACTTCTTTTATGTCTATGTTTCTTTTATGTCTGGAATGTCTTTGAATAATAAATTCTGTTAGAAGGCAGAGAAGTTCTTATCATGTAACTGTCTCTTTTTTAAGCATGTGGCCTACATATTTATTCAATTCTTAGTTCAGTATGGCCCCTGCCACTTCCTAACTTGTGCAAATATTTATTTTTTTGAGTCAAATTTATCCATAAAACATAATTGTACCTTATTTGGATTATTTTAAGGATTATACATATGTNGAGTGAGCTCATTCCTTTAACAAAACAACATCAAAATCAGCGTTTAAGCAAGTCTGAATAACTTAGCAAGATGTAAATTTACTGCTCATTCACATAAAGTCCAATGTGGACATTCCTGATTGAAAGGTTCTTTCCCAAGCAGTGATTCAGGAATCTAGGTTGCTTTTATCTTGTGATGTAGCCATTTTCCTTATATCACAGTCAAGTTTTCTATGAAAAGAGAAGAGAACAAAAGAATGAATACCAGGTATTTGAACACTCAGGCCCAGAAATCACATTCCGTTGCCAAACGTTGTCACATGACTGCCAAAATGATGGAAGGGGACTGAGGAATGGAGAGCTTGGCTGAGAGGTTCTATGGAATGGAAATAAGAATCTATGGTGTTTAACCATCCTGCCACAGAATACACGCTATACAATAAATGTAGCCAAGTATATAATTGGAAAAAAGCATGTAAAAATGAATTAAAAGGAAATTAATAGGAAGATTATAGAAATAATAGTTAAGATTAACCTAGATATTTTTTAAAATTTTTGACATGTCACTGTTTAGATAAATGATACTTGAGTGTTCCAGTTCTTTTTTCATTTTGTAATACCATTCTGTTTTTCTAAAACTGCTCTTAATTTTTTAATTAAAATGAGCTCAAATCAGTGTTCCAGGAAATTAATGATACATTTTCATTCCCTTCTGATCCATCTAACCAACATCAAGATGGAATTAGAAGAATGCCAGTTTGCAGTTATAAAATCGAGCCTGAAAGCCACTTGTGCCCATCATGAATTCTGTTTTCAATAATTGGAAGTTAGGATTAATAGACAGGCCCATATTTTTTGGTCTCAGGAAAAAATATCATTATCTTTCCCATTGCAAAGATAGAACATGTTTTCCCACCATGGCCTTGTTCAGACAATTTTGAATGTTTTATTTCTTCTTACTCTCACTTGTCAGAACGGATCATTGGTACTAACAACTCTTGTCCAAATATTCATTGGTGGGTAGTAATAGGTCTTAATATTACTATTATAATTTGTCAACCAGTTGGATAACTTCCATCCATGTAACTGAAACTACAAACAACGGTTGTTTGAAAACCATTGCTTCAGAGGATAAAAGCTTTGTGTATTTTAAGAATAGTGCAATCTGTCATGGTCCAAGAATTTTTCTTTGACCAAGCCCTTTCAGCAGTGACTGTTAATGTTAGGAAATACTGTGTTATCATGGAATAAATTCCTAGCTGGGAAATCAGGATGTCTGAATTCTAGTACACATTTGGCTACTGCAAGCTCTGTAACCTGCAGGGCAATGCAAAGCACAAAATATTACTGATGAAATACTGCTGCACATGTAAATGAAGTACAGACATAAAAATGGTTGAGGGCCACTATGCTAAGTAAGCTAACAGAAGGCAGTGCATGTCTCAGGTTATATTCTGAATTGATGATGACACTGAGCTGCGTTTTCAGGAGACCTGACATATACTCCAACCTTGGAAAATTTGCAATAAAGACCAACCAAGTGTCTCTGTAAGAAAAACCTTTTGCATTGCCTCATCTTCTCCTGTCTCTTTGCTGTAAACGGCCATTATTGAAAACATAGACTATATATAAATATAAAGGATTTGGAAAGCAAGGGAAGGATCAGGAACTGGAAACAATGGGATTTTCTGCAGCTTCTATAAAAACAGTACCTGTTTTGTGCTCATTACTGTGTAGTTTTTGTTTTACTGTGGTCTGTTGAACAACTTATTAACTTATACACACAGAGACACTCATACAATGTGTGGCAAACAAAAGTTGAATTAGATAAACTCAGCTTTATTAAATGTCTTACAACACACTATCATTTAATCTTTGTGGGAATACTATGACAAGGTGTGAAGAGAGTGTTTCTCAGAGTAGATTAGAGGACCCATACTTAACTGTAAAAAAAAAATGTGTTTTACCCATTGATAGTTTACTTAGAGAAATAAACTCTGTATTCTCTGCACTGAAACCAATTTTCAACCTCCAGGGGCTAAGTAATTTTTATTACCTTCAACAAGATTCAAGGCTGATTTTGGAGTATGTGTAAAGGTTGTAGTAAAATGTGTAATAGCAACAAGAGAATAAAAATGTTTTAGTTCAATGGAGAGTGTAGCATATTTTCTCTTCATAACTCATGAACCATCCCAATGTTCTGTCAGACTTCAGAAGAGTAGCCACAGAGCCAAAAGAAAAGGCAAGTTTGACAAGAAGCAGGAGATGTATTTTTGCTGCAGATTTCAAGAGGAGACACCAAACGACACTTCTGTTGGATTCCCCTCATAAACCTGGATGCTGGTCTAGATGGAAGATGGTCATTTCTTATTTCTAGTTGCCCTTCTGAAAACAGAGCAGGAAACATTACTGCTTAGAAGCATCTCAGGGTTTATCTCATATGAATTTTGTTGTTCTTTGCTCACTTATTCTCACATGAATGCCTTCCTAAGTTTCAAAGTAATGTACCACTGTGTGTTGTCTTTTTTTTTTTTTTTTT
>NW_016107651.1:2447135-2502741 GCF_001604975.1 Cebus imitator | reverse complement strand
TTTTTTGGGATGGAGTTTTGCTCTTGTTGCCTGCGCTGGAGTGCACTGGTACAATCTCAGCTCACTGCAAACTCAGCCTTCCAGGTTCAGGCCATTCTCCTGTATCAGCCTCCTGAGTAGCTAGGATTACAGGTGCATGCCACCCTGCCCGGCTATTTTTTTGTATTTTTAGTAGAGATGGGGTTTTGTCAAGTTGGCCAGGCTGGCCTCAAACTCGTGACCTCAGGTGATCTGCCTGCCTTGGCCTCCCAAAGTTCTGATTATAGGCATGAGCCACTGCACCCAGAATGTTGCACTTTTGTTGTTGTTGTTGTTGAGACAGGATCTCCTCTTTCACCCAGAGTGCAGTGGCGCAGTCATGGCTCACTGCAGCCTTGACCTCCTGGGTTTAAGCAATCCTCCCCACTCAGCCTCCTGTGTAGCTGGGATCACAGGTGCACACCACAATGCCTAATTTTTTGAATTTTTAGTAGAGACGGATTTTGCCATGTTTCCCAGGCTGGTTTCAAACTCCTGGCCTCAAGCAATCCTCCTGCCTCAGCCTCCCAAACTGGCTGGGATTACAGGCATGAGCCACTGTACCTGGCCTAAATGTTGTTCTGTTAATCTGAGATTTCCCATATGTTTTGCTCAGCTCATTAAGTTGGATTCCAATTTGGTGTATCTCTTCTGTCATACTTGAAGATGTTAAATATATATTGGTTCTCAGTTAAAACAATGATAGTCCAGAACATTTCTATGCATATTTCTTAAGACAAAGTTACTGAAAATAACATTGGAAGCAATTTCATTTTTATTTTGAAAATATTTTATAGGCTCTACTTGTTCATTTTGTTTTGTTCAAAAGCCTTTGGGAAAGCAAGAAAATAAATCAATTTGAACTAAGAAAATAAGTGTGAACTCTTCCCCCTTGTCACTATATGCTATTTTTTATCCTTTTGACAGAGCAATTGTTCTGGGGGAACAAATGGATTTTGTCACTCTGCTGATTAAAACCAAACCAGTGGCTACTCATCACCCAGCAGAAAGGTGTTCAAATACTCTAACACGACATAAAAGGGCCCCTGAGATCTGTAACTTACCTTCTCTGCAGGTTTCCACTGTCAGCACATTTCCGAATGATAAGCCAATGCACAGCAACTTGTAGTTTCCTAGTTGTGTCATGCTGCTGTACGCCTCATTGCCTATAACCGTGTTGAACATTTGGCTTAAGAAACACCTTTTCTTTCTAGAGCCAACTCAGGCACCATTCCTAATGTGAAGCCTTTTTGAACGCACGAAATCCATCTTGCAACAGTTCTTCAGAAGCAGCACAAGGATTGCTCTTACCTGTTTGAAGTTATCTGTTAGTGACTGCCTCTTCTATCCAGCTGTGATCTCGAGATTTCAATGTATTTTTAAATTCTGCCACTTGCACACTTCAGTTTACCTGGATGCATGGACAGACTGATAGATAAATAGGTAGAATTAGTCTCTGTTCTCTGGTAAAACAGAAACAACAGGATTTTATAGAGCTACGTGTGTGTGTATATATATATGCTTATATGTATTATTTACATATATCTGTATATTAGGTACCTTTAAAGAGATTTGTTATACTGAATTGGTTCAGTTGGCTTACATTGTTATGGAGGCTAAGTCCCATGATTGAGAGTTGGCAAGCTGGAGAGGTAATAGAGGCACTGATACAGGTCCAGTCCTAATCGGAAGGCTTGAGAACCAGGAGAATCACGAATGTAGGTTTTAGTCTGAGTCCTAGCCCCAAGTCATGAGAATGATATCCCATCTTAAAGACAGTCAAGCAGAGAGAGAGAGAGAGAGAGAATTTTCTCATAACTCAGTCTTTTTTATTACCTGTTTATTATCTTTTTTTCTTCAGATTTTTAAGTTGAAGGGTCCATGTGCAGGACGTGTCGGTTTGTTATACAGGTAAACATGTGCCATGGTAGTTTGCTGTACCGATCAACCCATCACCTAGGTTAAGCAGAGAACCCATTATCTACTCTTCCTAATGCTCTCCCTACTTCTGTACCACCCCCCACAACAGGTCCAAATATGTATTGTTCCCCGCCATGTGTCCATGTGTTCTCATTGTTCATCTTCCACTTATATATTTGGTTTTCTGTTCCTGTGTTAGTTTGCTGAGGATAATGGCTTTCAGCTCCATCTGCGTCCCTGCAAAGGAAGTAATCTCTATCCTTTATATGGATGCATATTATTCCATGGTGTATATGTACCACATTTTCTTTATCTAGTATATCATTGATGGGCATTTGGGTTGATTCCATGTCTTTGCTATTGTGAGTAGTACCACAGTGAACATACTCATACATGTATCTTTATATTAAAATGATTTATATTCCTTGCGGCATATAACTAGTAATGGGATTGCTGGGTCAAATGGTATTTCTGCCTCTAGATCTTTGAGGAGTTGCCACGCTGTCTTCCACAGTGGTTGAGCTAATTTACATTCCAAGTAACTGTGTAAAAGCATTTCTTTTTCTCCACAACTTAACGAGCACCTGTTATTTCCTGATTTTTTAAAATAATTGCCATTCTGACTAGTGTAAGATGGTATCTCATTGTGGTTTTGATTTGCATTTTTCTAATCATCAGTGATACTGGGCTTTTTTCATATGTTTGTTGGTAGCAGCAATTCCTTTTAATAAGTGTTCCTGTCCTTTGCCCACTTTTTAATGGGATTATTATTACTATTATTATTGTGAATTTGTTAAGTTCCTTGCAGACTATAGGTATTAGAGCTTTGTCAGATGGGCGAATTGCAAAAATTTTCACCAGTTCTGTAGATTGTCTGTTCAATCTGATGATAGTTTCCTTTGCTATGCAGAAGCTCTTTTCTTTAGTTAGATCCTATTTGTCAGTTTTTGCTTTTGTTGCAATTGCTTTTTGTGTTTTCATCATGAAATCTTTGCTCATGACTATGTCTTTTTGTTGTTTTTTTGAGATGCAGGTTTTTTTCTTTTTTTTTTTTTTTTTTTTTTTTTTTTTTGTTTTTTTTTTTTTTTTTTTTTTTATTGTACTTTAGCTTCTTGGGTACATGTGCAGAACATGCAGGACTGTTGCACAGGAACACACATGACAATGTGGTTTGCTGCCTCCATCCCTCCGTCACCTACATCTGGTATTTCTCCCCATGTCATCCCTCCCCGAACTCCCCATCCCTCTGCTGTCCCTCCCTTGCCCCCTCCCCCCACCAACAGACCCCAGTGTGTGATGCTCCCCTCCCTGTGTCCATGTGTTCCCTTTGTTCATCAACCGCCTATGAGTGAGAAGATGCGGTGTTTGATTTTCTGTTCTTCTGTCAGTTTGCTGATAATGACAGTTTCCAGATTCATCCATGTCCCTACAAACGACACAAACTCATCATTTTTTATGGCTGCATAATATTCCATGGTGTATATGTGCCACATTTTCCCTGTCCAGTCTATCATCGATGGGCATTTGGGTCGGTTCCAGGTCTTTGCTATTGTAAACAGTGCTGCAATGAACATTCGTGTGCACGTGTCCTTATAGTAGAACGATTTATAATCCTTTGGATATATACCCAGTAATGGGACTGGCGGGTCAAATGGTATTTCTATTTCTAGGTCCTTGAGGAAGCGCCACACTGTCTTCCACAATGGCTGAACTAATTTACACTTTCACAAACAGTGTAAAATTGTTCCTATTTCTCCACATTCTCTCCAGCATTTGTTGTCTCCAGATTTTTTAATGATTGCCATTCTAACAGGCATGAGGTGGTATCTCAATGTCGTTTTGATTTGCATTTCTCTAATAATCAGTGATGATGAGCATTTTTTCATGTTTGTTGGCCTCATATATGTCTTCTTTTGTAAAGTGTCTGTTCATATCCTTCACCCACTTTTGGATGGGTTTGTTTTCTTCTTATAAATCTGTTTCATTTCTTTGTAGATTCTGGATATTAGCCCTTTGTCAGATGGGTAGATTGCAAAAATTTTTTCCCATGCTGTTGGTTGCCGGTTCACTCTAATGATTGTTTCTTTTGCTGTACAGAAGCTCTGGAGTTTAATTGGGTCCCATTTGTCTATTCTGGCTTTTGTTGCCAATGCTTTTGGTGTTTTAGTCATAACTCCTTGCCTATGTGTATGTCCTGAATGGCTTTGCCTAGGTTTTCTTCTAGTGTTTTTATGGTGATAGGTTTTATGTTTAAGTCTTTAATCCATCTGGAGTTAATTTTGGTGTAAGGTGTCAAGAAGGGGTCCAAATTCTGCTTTCTGCACACTGCTAGCCAGTTTTTCCAACACCATTTATTAAACAGGGAATCCTTTCCCCATTGCTTGTTTTTGTCAGGCTTGTCAAAGATCAGACAATTATAGATGTGTGGCATTGCCTCCAGGGCCTCTCTTCTGTTCCATTGGTCTATAACTCTGTTTTGGTACCAGTACCATGCTGCTTTGATGACTGTAGCCTTTTAGCATAGTTTGAAATCAGGTAGCATGATGCCTCCAGCTTTGTTCTTTTTGCTTAGGATTGTCTTGGCTATGTGGGCTCTCTTTTGGTTCCATATGAAGTTTAAGGTGGTTTTTTCCAGTTTTGTGAAGAAGGTCATTGGTAGCTTGATGGAGATAGCCTTGAATCTATAAATTACTTTGGGCAGTATGGCCATTTTCACAATATTGATTCTTCCTAACCATGAGCATGGAATGTTTCTCCATCTGTTTGTGTCCTCTCTTATTTCCTTGAGCAGTGGCTTGTAGTTCTCCTTGAAGAGGTCTTTTACATCCTTTGTTAGTTGTATTCCTAGGTATTATATTCTCTTTGCAGCAATTGTGAATGGGAGTTTGCTCATCATTTGGCTCCCTGTTGGTCTGTTACTGGTGTATAGAAATGCTTCTGATTTCTGCACCTTGATTTTATATCCTGAGACTTTGCTGAAGTTGCTTATCAGTTTAAGGAGATTTTGGGCAGACATGATGGGGTCTTCTAAATATACAATCATGTCATCTGCAAATAGAGACAATTTGACTTCCTCTTTTTCTAACTGAATACCCTTTATTTTTTTTTCGTGCCTAATTGCTCTGGCTAGAACTTCCAATACTATACTGAATAGGGGTGGTGAGAGAGAGCATCCTTTTCTAGTGCCACATTTCAAAGGGAATGCTTCCAGCTTTTGCCCATTCAGTATGATATTGGCTGTAGGTTTGTTGTGGTATTCTCTGTATTTCTTGGACTTGAATGGTTGCCTCCTTGCTAGGTTGGGGAAGTTCTCCTGGATGATGTCCTTAAGAGTGTTTTCCAGCTTGGATTCATTCTGTCTGTCACATTCAGGTACACCTATGAAACGTAGATTAGGTCTTTTCACATAATCCCATATTTCTCAGTGCCTTTGTTCATTTATTTTCACTCTTTTTTCTCTATTCTTGCCTTCTCATTTTATTTCATTGAATTGATCTTCCATCTCTGATGTCATTTCAGCCATTGAAACTTTTGTATGTTTCACAAAGTTTTGTGCTGTGTTTTTCAGCTCCATCAAGTCATTTATATTCTTCTCTAAGCTGTTTATTCTAGTTAGCATCTCATCTAACCTTTTGTCTAGGGTCTTAGTTTTTTTGCATTGGGTTAGCACAAGTTCTTTTAGCTTTGAGAAGTTTGTTATTACCCACCTTCTGAAGGCTGTTTCTGTCAATTCATCAGATTCATTCTCCATCCATCTTTGATCCCTAGTTGGTGAGGAGTTGTGATCCTTTGGAGGAGGAGAGGCATTCTGTTTTTTGGTGTTTTCATCCTTTTCGTGCTGGTTTCTTTCCATCTTAGTGGCTTTATCTACCTGTGGTTTTTGTAGTTGGTGATTTTTGGATGTGGTCTCTGAGTGGACCTCTTTTTTGTTGACAAGGAAGTTCTTTGTTTCTGTTTCTTAGTTTTCCTTCTAACAGGCAGACCCCTGTGCTGCAGGACTACTGGTGGTCCACTCCAGATCCTGCTTGCCTGGGGATCACCCACAGGGGCTGCACAACAGTAAGGGTTGCTGCTGGTTTCTTCTGTTATCTTTGTCCCAGAAAGGTACCTGCCACATGTAGGCCTGAGCTCTCCTTTATGAGGTGTTGAGATGGAGTTTCACTCTTGTTGCCCAGGCTGGAGTGCAAGGGTGCAATCTCGGCTCACTACAACTTCCGCCTCCAAGGTATAAGCAATTCTCCTCTCTCAGCCTCCCAAGTAGCTCAGATTACAGGCATGCACCACCACACCTGGCTAATATTTTTTGGATTTAGTAGAGATGGGGTTTCACCATGTTAGTCAGGCTGGTCGTGAACTCCTGACCTCAGGTGATACACTTGCCTCGCTTGGCCTCCCAACATGCTGGGATTACAGACTTGTGCCACCGTGCCTGACATCTATGTATTGGATGGTATTGCCTGGATTTTTTTGAGGGTTTGTATAGTTTTAGGTTTTACATTTAAGTATTTCATTCATCTTGAGTTATTTTGTAGAAGAAAGAGGTCCAGTATTAATTTTCTGCATATGGCTAGCCAGTTCTTCCAGCAGCATTTATTAAATAGGGAATCTTTTAAACATTTTTTGCATCTTTTATTTATTGAACACCAAAGACAAAATTCATGAAAGAAATAATTGAGCAGATGAACTTTATTGAAATTAAAATTTTCTGCTGAGAAAAAATGTTTGAGAAAGGAGTACCTGATAAAGGATTGTAATCCAAAGTATAAAAGGAGCTCTTAAAACTCAAGAAGGTGAATCTATACAAAAATGGCAAGTAAACATATGAAAAGATGTTCAACATCATATGTCACTAGGAAATTGCAAATTAAGACAATAATATACCAGTACATACATATTTGAACGGCTAAAATCCAAAACCCTGATCATATCAAATGCTATCAAGGATATGGAACAAGGGAAGCTTTTATTAATTCCTAATGGGAATGCAGAATGGTACAGCTGCTTTGAAAGGCAGTTTGATAGTTTCTTACCAAACTAAACATGCTCTTCCTATACAAACCAGCAATCGCAAGCCTTGGTATTTACCAAAGTGAGTTGAAGGTGTACATCCTCACAGAAACCTGCACACAAATGTTAATTGTAGTTTTATTCGTAATTGATAAAACTTGGGAGCCATCAAGATGCCCTTCAGTGGGGAAATGGATGAATAAAACGTCGTAGATCCATGCAACAGAGTTTTCAGCACTAAAATGAAATGAGCTATCAAGCTAGCAAAAAGACATGAAGGAATCCTAAATGCATATTACTGAATGAAAGAGGTTATTCTGAAAAGGCTATATGCTATATGATTACAACTACATGATATTCTGGAAAAGGTAAAATTTGGGGGGAAAAGTAGTAACAAGATCACTGCTTGCCATGGATTTGGAGAGAGGGATGAATAGGGAGAACACAAGAGTTTTGCGGGTCAGCAAAATTTGTATAATGCTATAATAATGAATGCATCCCATTTGTCAGAACCCATAGAGTGTACTATGCAAAGGGTGTACCATAATGTAAGCTATGGACTTTGGTCAGTAATCATGGGTTGATATAAATTCAGTTGTTAACAAATGTATCACACTGGTGTGGGATGATGATGATGTGGAGGAGGGGATAGTATGTGGGAATTCATTATATCTTCCATTTATTGTGAACCTAAAACTTTTCTAAAACAATAAAGCCTAGTTCTTACTCATAGGCGGGTGTTGAACAATGAGAACACATGGACACAGGGAGGGGAGCATCACACACTCCGGTATGTCAGGGGAGGGGGGAAATAGGGGAGGGACAGTGGGGAGTTGGGGAGAGATAGGACGGTGAGAAATGCTAGATATAGGTGATTGGGAGAAAGGCAGCAAATCACATTGCCACATGTGTACCTATGCAACAGTCTTGCATGTTCTTCACAGGTACCCCAAAACCTAAAATGCAATTTTTAAGAAAAGCCTATTAAATAGTAATAATACATTAACAAATAAACAGCTATCTTCTTTTTGGATATCTGGTGAAAGTCGAGGAGAACTAATCAGAAGGACCAAGAATGGTAGTTTCATCTAACTTGTTTTCTTTGTGACTTACCAAGGTTAGTAAAAAGACACATGTCATAATTTTAGGCATTCAAGGGTTCTTTTTTCTTTTCTTTTCTTTCATTTTATTCTTTCTTTTTTGTTTTAAAGATGGAAGTCCAGTGACCGTAAAGAGTTTTTCATGTGGATGGTCATTCTCCTCTAACCTATCTCTTATTCTTTTTATTCTCTTTCCAGCAGACTTCTGTTAATCCATTACCCTGAATTTTAACTGCCCACCTAAGGAAACCTCACTTGTCTGAAAAACAAACAAGCAAACAAACGTTTATGATGGTTTGTTAATGTCTCATTGTCTTTGAAATTCTAATTTTCCCAGTTGGGGTTTATATAAATAAAGGCTTAGAGTTTGGATTTTTTTTCTTTTTGTTAACTTCTGAATGAGATTGGGTCATTTGAGAACAAGAAAACCTGTAGATACATGTCTAGTTATTGCATTTTTGAAACATCTAGAGGATGTTTTCCTCTAGACTCAAAAAATAAAGAAAGCTTTATTTTGATAAGTAAAATTATATGCAAAGAAAAGGCCATTAACTTGTTAGTAAATTCCTTATATTAACATGACTTTCATCCTATTTTGTTTGGAAACAAAAAACAGTACGTTACAGAGGAATATTTAACTTCCAGAAAAAATGCTTACTTTGTGTTAGTTGAAAATAAATGGCTTTGTCTTACTTACTTAATAAGAGACAAACTACTTAAATAGATTTTTTTCTTTGTTTAGAACATCTTTTTAAAATATTTCTTAGAAACAATTTTTTAATGCAAAGAGCATAAAAAGTTATCACCCAGATTTAATAATTGTCAGGGTTTTATCTCATCTGGGATGTTTAATATATTTTTCCTTCCCTGAAGCATTTTAAAACAAATCTCAAACATCTTGTTATTTTATTCCTATATGTTTTGGTATGCGTCACTAAAACACATTAATTTTATTATGTAATTTTAATGCTATTTTTATGTCTAACAAAATTTTAATTTCTTAATCTATTACTTAGTCTAATACAATTTTCTTGATTGCTTTATTAAATTTTTTCCCCCACTTTCTGGTTTGCCGAAATAAGGACCTCTAAAGGTCTTTATGTTACATTCTATTGTTTTGTATCTGAAGTGTCTTTATTTTCTTTTGTAAACTTATTTTGATACAAATGAAAATTTAGAGCGGTTATAGAAAAGTTGTAAAATAGTACAGGAAGCTACAGTATATCCTTTAAACAGACTCGCCACCTAATCATTACATTTTATACTATTTAAAAAATAATTATTCTCTCTATCCATCTATTATTGATCCATCTGTGTGTGTGTATACATGCATCTATCGACTTGTGAAGGCATCCTGCTTTCTTACACCTGAATATCTTGGTGTATACTTCTTAATGAGAATGTTTTGTTTTATAACCACAGTATCAACCTGAAGAAATTTTAACATGATACTGCTATATAATCCAACATTCAAACTTGATACTTTTTAACTTTTAAGCTCAGAGGTAAATGTGCCGATTGGTTACATAGGTAAATTTGTGTGATGAGGTGGTTGCACAAATTATCTTATCACCCAGGTATCAAGCCTAGTACCCATTAGTTATTTCTACTGATCCTCTCCCTCCTTCCACCCTCTAATCGGAGGGTGTTTTGTTCCCCTCTGTGTGTCCATTTGTTTTCATCATTGAGCTCCCACTTATAAATGACAACATGCTATATTTGGTTTTCGGTTCTTGTGTTAGTTTGCTAAGGATGATGGACTCCAGCTCCATTCATGTTCCTTCAAAGGAAATAATAATCTTGTCCTTTTTATGGCTGCATAGTATTCCATGATGCATATGTACCACATTTTCTTTATCCATTCTGTCACTGATGGACATGTAGGTTGATTCTATGTCTTGGCTTTTGTGAACAGTGCTGCAGTGAACATAGGTGTGCATGGGTCTTTATAACAGGATGATTTATATTCCTTTGGGTATATACCCAGTAATGGGGTTTCAGGGTTGAATGATGTTTCTCTTCTTGGTCTTTGAGAAATTGCCACACTGTCTTCCACAAAGGCTGAACTTATTTACACGCCCACCAACAGTATATAAGCATTCCTATTTCTCCGCAACCTTACTGGCATCTGTTATTTTTCAGTTGTTAAATGCCTTCTGTGTTTTTTTTTCTAGTATAAGAGCCAATTTAATTTAATATTATACACATATTTAGTGACCATGCCACTTTAGTCTCTTCATAAACAAAATTGACTGTTTTAATGAATACAGGCCAGATGTTCTATAGAATGACTCTGTTTGGTTTTGTCTGGTACTTCCTGATTGTTAAATTCAGGATATGCACTGTTGGCAAAAATACTACATATGAGATGTATTCTTCTCTGTATGTCATCATAGGAGGCACATGACATCAGTTACTCCATTTTTACCTTATATTAGATTACTTTGTTAAGGTAGTATCCACCATTTATTTCCTACGAATTACTTTTTTTTATACAATTAATGAGTAGTATGTGATATGACACTGAAGACAGCGTAAGTTTGAGCATATGTGGTGTCTCTCCAATACCATTCTTCAGAAATCTATTGTAATATAAAGAAACCCCTGTCTCTCCCTTCCAGTTCATTATTATGACACTGGCTGGCAAATACTGATTTAGTGATCTTTTAGAATATCCTGTCTTCTGAATTGTCTGCTTTTTTCTTTTTAAAATTTGTTTCTTTAGCCTCTGTATTTCCATTAAGTGGAAGTTATCTCTAGAGGCTTGATTGGATTTTAATATTTTTGTAAAAATATTTTCATACATGGTGTTCTGTGCTTCATATTCCACAATACTGCTACAAATGCATAGGACCCAATTTTTCACTAATTAAATTAATCATGATTCAGGTATCCTCAACCTAATCCATCTGGTATAAAGTTCTCCATCAACCTTTTGCCTGGTAGTTTTATCATTCTCTAGTGATTGTTGACTATGTTTAATATATAATCAGAATTCCTTAAATTTTAAAATTTTATGTTTTCATGTTTAAAAATTTTTCCTCATTATTTCCTTAAACGA
This sequence comes from Cebus imitator, assembly GCF_001604975.1. Taxonomy (NCBI): domain Eukaryota; kingdom Metazoa; phylum Chordata; class Mammalia; order Primates; family Cebidae; genus Cebus; species Cebus imitator. The sequence goes on along the minus strand of NW_016107651.1, from coordinate 2,491,635 downwards.
TAATACTTTCCTTCCCAAATTTTAAATGAGTTGGTAACTTATTTACTAATGAACGTTGTGGATTTTTTTTAAGTGGTGGTATAAACTTACGGAGTTTTATACATTTTATGTTTCAATAAACTGAAATTATTCTTCTCTTTAATGCATACATAGCCCCATCTTACACTATTGAAGCACTTTTAAGGTGACAGTTGTTTTTTTAATTCTATGTTACATCCTTGATTTCTTACACAAGATTTCCCAAGCTTATCTTGCAGCTTTTTGATTTGAAGCTTTGAAATAACCATTTTTTTTTTTTCCTCAAGCAATCCTGATTTCTTATACTGGAAAATTGGCCTTACATACTACAATCTGGGCAGTAGAGATGCTTATCAATTGTGAGTCGTCAGTCACTTCTAGACTTTTTCAGTGGACATAGTAGGAACACACAGTTTCAATCAATTTATACTATATTTTCAGTTTACATTTAGCATCACATGATTTTTATTTAACAGTCTTGATTTTGTACTTAAGTCTCTCTTCACTGGGCACAGTCTTCCCAGATACCTAAATATGGTGTAAGCTGTTGTGCACAGATTTTCTCTCAGTTCAAAGATAAACCAATATGGTTCACCATTCTCTTCCAGGTTCTATATTGAGTAATGCACTTGTTGCTAAATTGTCCACTGAAATGTGTCCCAACATTCGTCTTGTTTCAGCTTGCTTGAAAGATAACTAGGCATAAAGCATAGGCATATGAGATATAGATTGCTTAGTTTGAAGGACATAATATTTAATCAGAATTGTACTTTATGCCATCTACTGAGATATGATGCTTAGCACATTTAAGATCTAAGGGCTACTTAGAAAAATTTATATACTAATTAATAGCAGTTTCCCCAAATGATGAATTTCACTGTATAATTTTGCTTTTAGCTAACCTTAACCATCCTTAGGCAATATCCATGAGCTTAAAAATCTGAACTGGGTAAAAAATTTAAGGAAGGACTAACTTATTCCCTATTAAAATATTTTAGTCATCATTTGTCCCCAGCCCACTCATGGAGGAGAAACTAAACACTGAGAATAAACCCAGGCTCATATATATGTATGCCCTACATATATATACATATGTAATATGAAGCCATATATATACATATGTAATATGAAGCAACCCCTACAAATATGTGTGTTTTATGGACATAAAAATTATGCATATATTTGTATTTATTATCATGCATATATTTGTATTTATTATCACTTATTTATATTATGTATATTTTTATTTATATTACATACTTATATATTATAAATTACACATATGTATTTAACATATGTATTTGTAATGCATGTGAAAAATTACTGTATTGAACTTTTAGCAAATCATGATCCCCATGTATGAGGCTATTAAGTTCCATTATGACAAAGGTGTACATTGCATTAATGGCTGTTCATAGACCAAAGGATCATTCTTTAAATTTCTTTGTGAAGAGAACAGGAATCCTCAGTAGTGGAATCATACAGGCTTCAGAGCATTATTCATAAAATAATCTTATAGAGGACAATTGCAGCTCTCTTAAGTTCATTTTTCAGTCTTTTAAAAAAGGAAACATTAACAATAAAATCTTTCCAACATAATCATAACAAAATAGACTTTAGTGAATATAAAGTGTAATATGGACAAGGGAAAGATAGAGGCACAAAATAAGGGAAACCTAAATAGAAACTAAAACCCAATCTGTGTGTGGTACTCTGAAATCCACAGACACCTGGATGACTTCAAGAAGACAATGGAAGTTTTCAGAAAATCAGGAAATTATGTTGGAACCAAAGATATTCTACATCACTTATACAAGTACATCTCAGGAATTCTTCATCTTTATCTAAGTAAGATATATTAGAAATAAGCATAAAACACTGTTTTAGTTGTAAGAGACATGCTCATATTAAGAAGTTTACTGTTAGAGTAATTCTTAAAAAATAAAAATAAAAAGATGTCTTACTCTGCCATTACCAGAAAAGGCTAGAAGACCCATTACCAGAAGATCCTAGTCATTAATCCTGTATGTTCTTCAATAGTAATATGCCGTTTGAGTATCCCCAGCAGACCCTCTCACCTATGCTCTATAAAACTGATAACTTGTTTTCCAAGTTTACAGCCCCTCCTCAGCTTGTGGGACATGAAGGTGCAGCTTCTGTTACCTTAATATTGTCATGTTAGATTCAGTGCCCACATTCTAACCCATTCTATTTAATTAAATTCAAGATCAGTGCACTGATTAGTAAAATGAGAAAGGAAAGAAAAAGAACATGTTTATACCTAGCTCTGTTTTCCTGTGTCACTAACACACTGGTTTTATGACATCTACAACACCTCTTGTGCTACAATTTAATTTGACAGACACAATGTCTCTGAAAAAAATCACAAAATAGTCTCAGAGCAAATAAAGTGATGCTGAAAGGACTTTGCGGCTAGCGAACACAGCATAAGGCTGGTCTAGTGCCCCTGACTGGGGATTGCCATTTTCCTGAGCTCACGGCTTGTGTATCCTCTTCATATGATTCACTGCCTGAGCACTTACGGAGTCTTTTATTGTGGCATATTTGACATTTCCAAGAGCTGAAGTTTAAAATACTGTAATCATTTCAAATCTCTTATTAAATTTTATGTTGTATGACAATTTAACTTTTTAAGACTGTCAACTTTGTACTGTAATTCAGTTCAAAATTTATTTTTTAAATTCTATAATTCTGATAAACAGAGATTGACGAAGTTGTAAATGAGCCTATTCACAGTGAATTCATTTGAGGAAAAAATGGGTTAGAATAGAAAAATCACTACTTTCAATAATCTAGTGCAATGCTGTCCAACAGAATTTTTGGTCATGATAGAAATTTTCTATAGCAGTAATATCCTATATGGTACAAAAGTTAGCCAGACAAGTATTTAGCAATTGAAATGTGGCTAATTTGCATAAACACATAATCCAAAAATGGCATGATTACCCCAATAGATGCAAGAAAAGCCTTTTGATAAAATTTAGTATCTCTTAACATATAAAAACTCTCCACAAAACTAGACATCAATGGTACATAACTCCAAATAATAGGTATTTATGACAGACACATAGCCAGCATCATAATGGACACGAACTGGAAACATTGCCCTTGAAAACTGGAGCAAGACAAAGATGCCCACTTTGACCATTCCTATTCAACATAGTCTTGGAAGTCCTAGCCAGAGTAATCAGCTAAAAGATGGAAATAAAAGGCATCCAAATAGGAATAGAGGACATCAAACTATAACTCTTTGAGTTTTTTTCAGGTGTAGAATTACACTGCCTACAAAGTCTTTGCCCAAACGTTCCTGGAACTGATAAACAACTTCAGTCAACTTTCAGAATACAAAGTCATTGCACAAATCAGTAGCATTTCGATTAATCAGCACATCCAACCTGAGCCGAATCATGAATGTAATTTCTTTCACAATAGCCACAAAAAGAATAAAATATCGAGGAATATAGCTAACTAGAAAGGGGGAAAACATCTACAATAAGAATTACGAAACACTACTCATGGAAAACAGATGAAATAAAGAAGTGGAAAAATATTCCATGGTCATGAATAGGGTGAATCTATATTGCCAAAATGGCCATACCCCCCAAAGCAATGTAAAGATTCAGTATTATTCCTATCAGAGTGCTTTATTTTTTAAAATAAAAATAAAATGGAAAAAAGATTCTAGAATTTACATGAACATAGACATGGAGTGGCTGAATGAATGAAAAAGGAAAACTCATTTGTCAGTGTCCTACAATAAATACACTTCATCTGTGAATATACATGTAGATTGAAAATAAAGGGATGGAAAAAGATATTCTGTGCCAATGGAAACCAAAAAAAGAGCAGGAGTCACCAAACTTATAATTTTGGACTTGAAATCTATTTTTTCTAATATAAGAAAAAACAAAGAAGGCCATTATATAATGATAAAGGGGTCAATTCCACAGGATAATATAGTAATTTTAAATATATATGCACCCATCACTGAGTACCCAGATATATAAAGCAAATATTAGTAGAGCTAAAGAGAGAGATAGGCCTCAACACAATAATAGATGGAGACCCGACTCTCACTACTGGACACATCTTCCAGGCAGAAAATAAACAATAAAACATCAAGCTTAACCTGTGCTATACAACAAAGGGATCGAATATTTCATCTAAGAGCTGCAGAATATACATTCTTTTCCTTGCACATGGATCATTCTCAAGGATAGACCACGTTAGGTCACAAAGCAAGTCTTAAAATATTCAAAATAAATTGAAATAATAGCAAGCACCTTCTCCAGCCACACTGGAATAAAACTAGAAATCAATAGTGAGGAATTTGGGAAACTATACAAATACATGCACATTAAACTATATGCTCCTGAGTGAAGAATTAAGAAAATCAAAACATTTTTGAAATAAATCATGGTGAACACACAACATGCCAAAACATATGGAATCCAGCAAAAGCATTACTAACAGGGAAGTTTGTAGCTGTAAGTGCCTACATCAAAAAAAGAAAACTTCAAATCAACAACGTAATTATACATCTTAAAGAGCCAGAAAAACAAGAACAACATAAAACCAGTATTAGTAGAAGAAATAATAAAGATTAGAGCAAAAATAAAACGAAGAAAATACAAAATATCAATACAAAAAAAGTTGGTTTTTTGAAAAGTTAAAGCTTAAAAGTTTAATTAGACAAAAGAGAGAGAGAGAAGATCCAAATAAAATCAGAGACAAAAAAGGAGACATTACAATTGGTAACTCAGAATTTCAAAGGATCATCAGTGGCTACTATGAGCAACTATATGTCAATAAATTGGAATCCTAGTCAAAATGGACAAATTCCTATACACATGCAACCTACTAAGATTGAACCAGGAAGAAATCCAAAACCTGAAAAAGCTAGTAACAAGTAACAGGGCTGAAGCCTTAATTAAAAGTCTCCCAGTAAAGAAAAGCCTAGAACCCAATGAATTCTACCAAACATTTAAAGAACTAATACCAAACCTAGTCAAAGTATTCTAAAAAATAGAGAAGGAAGAAATACTTCCAGACTCATTCCTCAAGGCCAGTGTTACCCTGATACGAAAAGCAAAGGGAAATCAAAAAAGGAAACTATGGGCCAATATCTCTGATGAGTATTGACCAAAAATAAATCCTCAGCAAAATACTAGCAAACTGAATTTCAGAATACATTAAAAATAACATTCATCATGACCAAATGGGGTTTATTTCTGGAATGGAAAGTTGCTTCAACATGTGCAAATTAATCAATATAATACATCATATCAAAATAATGGGCAAGAACATTATTTCAATTGATGCTGGAAAAGCATTTGATGAAATTCAACTTTTCATGATAAAAACCTTAAATATAGCATATAGAAGGAAGATACTTCAATATAATAAAAGCTGCATATTACAGATATAGCTAATTTACTGAAAAGGGAGAAACTGAAAGCCTTTCCTCTAAGATCTGGAACAAGACAAGGATGTCTAATGTCGCTAATGTTATTCAGCATACTACTAGAAGTCAGCTTAAGCAATCAGACAAGAGAAAAATATATAAAGGGAATTCACATTGGAAAAGAAATCAAATGACATCACCTTGTTTGCAGATGATATTATCTCATATTAGGAAAAACCTATAAAGATTCTCCAGGAAAACGAGTAAAATTCAAGTAGAATTCAGTAAAGTTGCAAGACACAAAATCAACAAAAAAATCAGTAGCATTTCTATATGGCAACAGCAAACAGTCTAAAAAATTTTAAAAGTTATGCCGCATACAATAACGACACATAAAATAACTACCTGGGAATGAACCAAAGAAGAGAAAAATCTCTATAATGAAAACTGTAAAACACTGATAAAAGAAGTTGAAGAGGACACCAAAAAGAAGGTCAAATATACATGTTCATGAATTAGGAGAATCAATGTTCTTCAAATTTTTATACTTCCTGAGGCCATGTACAGATTCAGTGCAATCCCTGTCAAAATAACAACATTCTTCACAGAAACAGAAAAAAATCTATCTTAATTTAGAACCAAAAAAACCGAGAATAGCCAAAGCTATCCTAAGCAAACTGGAGGAATCACATTACCTCACTTCAAACTATACAACAGAGCTATAGTAACCCAAATGGGTAGCATAAAAAATGACACATAGACCAATGGAATATAATAGAAAATCCAGAAATCCATACACCTACAGTGAACTCATTTTCAACAAAGGTACCAAGAACATAGAGTGTGGAAAAGTCAGTCTTTTCAATAAATGGTCCTGGGAAAACTGTATATTCATATGCAAACGAAGGCAAGTAGGGTCCCTACATCTCACCATATAGAAAAATCAAAACAAAATAGATTAAAGACTTAAATCTAAGACCTCAAAGTGTGAAACTACTACAAGGAAACATTGGGGAGATCTCCAAGATACTGGTCTGGGCCATAATTCCTTGAATAATACCTCGCAGGCTCAGGCATCCTAAACAAAATGGACAAATATGATCCCATCAAATTAAACTTCTGCACTGTGAAGGAAACTGTGAAGAAAGTAAAGAGAAAACTCAGAGATTGGAAGAAACCATTTGCAAACTACCCATCAGACAAGGAATTAATAACCAAAATATATAAGGCGCTCAAACAACTCTATAGGAAAAATCTAATAATCTGATCAAAAGATAAGCTAAAGATTTGAATAGACATTTCTCAAAAGGAAACCTACAAATGGCAAACAGACACATGAATAGGTGCTCAACATCATTGATCCTCAGAGAAATGCAAATCAAAACTATAATGAAATATCTTCTCACTCTAGTTAAAATGGCCTATATGCAAAAGACAGGCAATAACAAATGCTGGCAAGGCTATAGAGAAAAGGAAACCTTATGCTGTTGATGAGAATGTAAATTGGTACAACCACTATGGAGAACTGTGGAGGTTCCTCAAAGAACTAAAAATAGAGCTCTCATATGATGCAGCAATCCCTCTGCTGGGTATATACCCAAAGAAAGAAAATCAGTATATCAGGGAGATGGTTGCACCCCTATGCTTGTTGCAGCTCTGTTCACAATAGCCAAGATTTGGAAGCAACCTAAATGTCCATCAATAGATGAATGGATGAGGAGAATTTGTTACTTGTGTACAATGGATTACTATTCAGCCATAAAAATAATGAGATCCTGTCATTTGCAACAACATGAAAGGAAGTGGAGGTCATTTTGTTAAGTGAACTAGGTGCAGAAAGACCAACATCTCATCTTCTTACTTATTTTGGGGATCTAAAAATCAGAATAATGGAACTCATAGAGAGTGGAACAGTGGTTACCAGGTTTGAGATATATAGTGGGAGGGCTGGGGTAGGTGTGCGGATGGTCAGTGAGTACAAAAAACAATAGAAGGAATGAAGGAGAGTTACTATTTGATAGCACTACAGGGTGACTACAGTTAATAATTTAATCATGCATGTAAAAATAACTAAGAATAGAATTGTTTATAACACAGAAGATGAATGCTTAAGGGGATGGATAGCCCATTCTCCATGATCTGATCATTACACATTGCATGCCTGTGTCAAAACATCTTGTGTATCTATAAATATATACAACTATTATGTACTCAAGTAAATTAAACTCTTTTTTTTATTTTTAAAAAATTCTTACCAGCTTAACATCTGGAAGGGATGAAGACTTAAGTCAGCTTTGTGGTAATCAACAATGTCCACAAGACCTAGCTCCAATGAAAGTACCGGCAACCAATGCTCAGGTGGGTATTTTTGATTGGAAATACTCTGTGCATTTTGTCATACATCATTGCTGGGAGAAATACGTGGAAGACATTTTCTCCATTCAGATGTTATAATACATATTATTGAGATCTTAGCATCATTAAAATGCTTTGTGGTGGCTGTCTTCTGCAGTTCAGCGATAAGAGTAGAAACTTTGACAAAATTCTGAATTTATAAAAACTGTGTTCCAGGATGGCAGCAATTAAATCATAGCTGTTAAACACCAGAGACACAGTACAGATGGTAATTATATTGGATAGTAGATCTGGAGGTATAACCAAATTTGTGTGACCTGTGCATAGTGTTTGGTGAGGCTAAATAAGCCATAGTGTTCCTGTTGCTGAAATAAATAGTCATCTAAATACTTCCTTGATCTGTGATTGAGCTTCAAAAAAAAAATTCTCTACCTTATAGAAACAGATAATTCATCTACCCCAAAATAGAGCATAGTATTCAATCCGATTTCTAAAACTAAGCCAGTAAGCAGGTTTAAAGCTCCTTAATAAAGAGGTAGATACTTGTTTCCCTAAAGGGAGATTCTTAAAATACTTTAATAAATATTTACCATAAATAATCTTCTAGGTTTTTAAACCGTGATCTGTAGCTTCTAGTTGGATTATTGTACGTTAAGAGAAAGAAATGAATTGCAAATTCTCAGAGATCAAAATTGTGATCTCTCAGTCTGCATGGGACTTATAAACATGAAGGATAAGTACAGTTTTTCTTTTTTTCTTTTTTTTTTTTTTTTCTTAGCTCAACTGATTATCAGCTTGGTGGATTTTTAAATATACCCTGTGATTATTACTCTAGGACATGGATACATATGGCTATATACATTATCAACAACATATTATCTTATTTAAAATGAAAGGACCCTAGACAGCAGCCAAAAGCTGTATGAAGAAATAAATTATCTCTGGTAAAGGTAAGTACATGGGAAAATATAAAATCTAGTGTTTTCTATTTCTTTTTTTTTTTTTTTTTTTTGAGACGGAGTTTCACTCTTGTTACCCAGGCTGGAGTGCAATGGCGCGATCTCGGCTCACCACAACCTCCGCATCCTGTGTTCAGGCAATTCTCCTGCCTCAGCCTCCCGAGTAGCTGGGATTACAGGCGTGCACCACCATGCCCAGCTAATTTTTGTATTTTTAGTAGAGACGGGGTTTCACCATGTTGACAGGGATGGTCTCGATCTCTTGACCTCATGATCCACCCGCCTCGGCCTCCCAAAGTGCTGGGATTACAGGCGTGAGCCACCACGCCCGACCATGTTTTCTATTTCTTATTTGTAGCTCTACTTTTTAATTTCCTACACAGATTTAAACAAAAATGAATAAAAATTATTCAAATTTATTAAGCAAACAATATAAAAATGTAATTTGTGACAAAAGCAATGTAAAAGGGAAGACGTGGCTTTACTGGATCAAGTTTTGTATGCTATGGAATTAAATTTGATACCAAATCTACATTGTAGTAAAAATGTGCCTATAAGAACGTGAGAAGGGAACCAAAATGGTTCATTAGAAAAAAATACACTAAATACACAGGAAAGCTGTAACAATGGGGAAAATGGCCAAAAAGGTGGCAAAATGGCAGAAGTAATTATTTCCTCATTAGTACTCACTTGAAATGTTAGTGGATTAAAGTCTTCAATCGAAAGGCAAAGGTTAGCAGAACAGAAAACATCATCCAGGGCTTTACTGTGAGAGAGTCTCCTTAGATCGAAAGACAAAAAGAGGTTAAAAGTGAAAGTACAGAAAAAGATAATCCGTGGAAATAGTCACCAGGAGATGTAGGGTGGCTATACTAGTACCACAAAAAAACAGATTTTAAGTCAGAAAGTCTAACAAGAGACAAAGAACATTTTATATTGATCAAGGGATCAAATCATCAAGAAGCGGTAACAAATATGGTCATACATACACCAAACAGAGCCACAAAATACATAATGCAAACACTGACAGAATTGAAGAGAAAAACAGTCAGCTCTATGATAATAGAGACTTCAGTACTTTCCATAATGGACAGAGCATCTGGACAGAAAATCAGTAAGGAAATAGAGGACTTAAACAATACTATAAATCAACTAGGCCTAACAGACATAAAGCACTCCAGCCAACAACAGCAGAATACACTTTCTCCTCAAGTGCACATGGAACATTCCCGAGGAAAGATAATATGCTATAAATATGACCCAGCAATTCAACTCCTAGGATACGTATCTAATCAAAATAATAGAAAGCAGAGACTCAAACATTTACCTGTATGCTGGTATTCACTGCAGCATTACTCATAACAGCCAATTTGTGTCTATCAACAGATCAATGGATAAACAAAAGGAGATCTATACATACAATGAAATATTCCATAATACAAATAAATTCTGATGCATGCCATAACATGGATGAATCTGGAAAACATGCTGCATAACATTAGGCAGACACAAAAGAATAAATATTGTATGATTGGATTTTTATGAAATATCTAGATTAGACAAATTCATATAGACAGTGTATTAGGGTTTAGCAGCTAGGGGAAAAAGATTGGGGAGTTATTGTTTAATTGGTACAGGGTTTCTGTTTGGGGTGTTGAAAAATAATAAGAGATAGTGGTGATGGTTGGAAAATATTGCGAGTATAACTGATGCTATACACTTGTACACTAAAAATGATTAAAATGATAATTTTTATTTATCTATGTGTAAAACCACAATAAAATAAAATAATAGATACTTAAAATATTACAATACCTACTACTAAGAAATGGACAGATTTTTAGTGAGACTCTAGATTATAGAAGGAATATATAATTCCTCCGTATGTGCTGCTTTGATTGATTAAATAGTAGGGTTGCAAGTTTTAAATGATGCCGCGAGCCAGATAAAGATCTACAGCTGTTCTAGTTTGTAGGAACAAGCTGTTTTTCTACTTGGTATTTAGGACCCAGCTGATTAAATAGTGTCCTAAATATTTGGGGCATATCAGATGCTCCAGGAAATTTTAGGCAAGCCCCTGTCAGATTCACAAAGCTTGCCCTTTCCCGAGTGTGACGCAAAGCCATGCCTTCTTCTGAAAATAAGTATTTTCTTTTCTTTTTTTTTTTTTTGGTGAATAAATGATAGTTTTTATTCACCCATCTTCACACTGGGATTGGACTGACAAAACATGAAAGCAGAATCTGCAGAAGGAAATAAGTTTACTATATAAGAAATTGTCTATACATATATAAGCTTACGCTACTTACGGAGTATAAATTAGCTGTGCTCTCTGCTTTTATTTGCCTTTGTAAACATGTGCGGACCAAAGACTGTGCTAGGATTGGAAAGGTCATTTCTAGAGCCTGGACCTCGTAAGAGAAAAGACTCCAAGTCGTTGTCCTAACTTTTTATTCATATTTAAGATCTTTTTTAAAATCTCATAAAGTACATTTCAAAAGAACATAAGCAATTAAAGAATGTCACTTGGTAGAACTATATTATCTATATACAGTTTTAAAACATGTCGTCTAAGATAGCTTAGAGAACAGAATATTCTGAGTAAACATTCTAGTTAAAATGGAGTTGCAATGCAAGTCTATATAGACTAAATTTTCAAAGGATTAGACAATAGAGAAATAACATTTATATTAACCATGGTCACTTACTGAGATCACATAGATAATAGATCAGCATTCTGGATTTATATACCACTTTTAAACATTTTGAGCCTGGACAAAGTTCATCCCTGAATGGCTTCATTTTCTGTGCAGACAAAATTTGACACTAAATAGCTCAAGTTCAGACACTGATGACTTCTTCAATGTTCTATTTGTGAAACACGTCCTGCTTTGCTATGGGACATAACAAGGAGTGAAAGTTTGGCCATAAAATGCAAGTGACCATGTAACTTGAGCTACCAAAATGAAATAGATATTATTTAACCCACCAAACCATAAAGTTGTTTGGGAGTACTCTATCTGTAATTGGAAGTTGTATATATGTGATCGATTCAAAATGTCCCTGAAGTGACAGTAATTTATATGAGCAGGTGTTTTAGACTCAGTGGTGCCTGTTCCTGCTATGTTTACCCACTTTTCTCTCAATCCACACATATACTTCCATGAAACTATTTCTGTGACTAGCTGTTTGAATAGCAAAAGCTCAGTGCACACACACTGACAGCAATTGGAAGGGTACTGGTATAACATAGTCCCATTCAGTGGAGCAAGGAGCATGGCTTGACCACTGGAAAATGTAAGTTATCTCTGGGGGCAAACATTTAAGCCACTTATTTGCCTACTTAATTCAGAAGAAAAGTAATCAGAATATAGGTCTTATAAGGATGGATGCACAGAGTCTGCAAATGTAAAATATTTGATGACAGATCTGTGGAAGTGGTATACAGACAGAACTGAGAATTAATGTATTTAGCTCTCATAGGGCCACTAACAAACGGGCACCAATATAGAAGATCCTCATTACTCAGATGAACAAGATATCCTGCCATATGGATATCATTCCATTTGTTTCTAGTTATACAGATCTTATTCAATAGACTTTAACAAAAGTGATCACAGTTGCAGAAATAATGAGCATTGACTCATCAACATGGACTTCCTCTCATTAAGGCACATTGGGTTGTTGCTGCTGAGTACCAACATGGCAGTATTAGAGACCAATGCCTAATCCAATATGGCAACATTCAGTAGGATTTATTTTTTAAGGTCTCCTAGTGGCAGGTCAATTACATTATTCCCCTTCTGTGATGATGATGATGATGATGATGATGATTGTTTTACCACTACAACTGGCAATTATCCTGAATATGAATTTGGTTTTCTTGACTGTCAGATATAGTTTTGCCAAACACCAAAATCTAATCTTACAAAGTGCCTTACTCCCTGTCATGGTTTAAATTATATTTTTGATTGTGATCAAGAAAGTATTTTACCACCAAATATTGAGACAATAGGCATACACCCATAAAGTTCACTGATGCCACATTTCAAATCACTGAGAAATGTTGAGAATGGTGGCATACTGAAGTCTGGCTCACAGACAGCAGGGAGACAACTTGAGAATTTGCAATCCTATGCTTCAAGATGTGCAGCATTTAGAATGGTAGTTAATATATGATATTGTACAGGTCCAGGAATTAGTGAAGTCTGAGTGACCCCTTACATTACTGTCCAATAACACAATTGCAGACATTTTCCCTCCCATCCTTGACTATAGGCTCGTTCATTCTTGTTACCAGCAGAGGATTGCTTTTATCATTCTGCAAACAGTGTTTCTATTGAATTGGAATTTGTGACTCATAACGAGTTGATTTGTTCTCTTTGTGCCACTGAAACAAATGGCAAGTTACCGTGTCCTTTGGGGCAAGGATCCCCAACCCCCAGGCCATGGACTGGTATCGGTATGGCAGATCAGCGGTGGCACTACATTCTCATAGGAGCAGGAACAATGCTGTGAACTGTGCATGCGAGAGATCTAGATTGCAAGCTTTTATGAGAGTCTAATTCTAATGCCTGATGATCCGAACTGAATCGGTTTCATCCTGAAAACATCCTCACCCATCCACCCCCACCCCCTCTGTGGAAAAATTGTCTTCCATGAAAAGGATCCCTGGTACCCAAAAGGTTGGGGACAGCTGCTTTGGGTATTAAAGTAGGGGCAGTGCTTCATAATGAAGATGAAGAAAATACCTGGAATCCAGAGAGGGCACCTTTTCATTTTCTCATAGTCAGCAGTAAGAGAAGTAATGGAGGTAGTAATTAATGAAATAATGTTAGGAATCCAGGCATAATAAATCAGACCCTTGAAAAATTAGGTTTGTGATCATTTGTTTAAAAAATGACAAAAGAAACTAATGAAGACAGTAGACAAAAGCAGTTTTTCGTTTTGTTTTGAGATGGAGTCTCACTCACTCTATAGCCCAGGCTGGAGTGCAGTGGTGCAATCTCTGCTCACTGCAACCTCTGCCTCCGGGGTTCAATCAGTTCTCCTGCCTCAACTTTTGGAATAGCTGGGATTATAGGAATGCACCACCACACCCAGCTAATTCTGTGTTTTCAGTGGAGACAGGGTTTCACCATGTTAGTCAGGCTGATCTCAAAACTCCTGACCTCGAGTGATCCACCCGCCTCAGTCTCCCAAAGTGCTGGGATTACAGGTGTAAGCCACTGTTCCCAGCAGAGAAAAGCAGTTTTCCTAACAATCATGGCTGCATTAACAACTTCAAACAAGGTCTGTAGTAACTGTGCATTATTTTCTTCTGTGTTTTTAGGCATACATTTCTATCATATTAGCCATTTTTTTTCCCCTGCTATTTTCTATAAGGTGTGTTAGTGGTCTTAAAATACTGTCTTCTAGTAAATCAAAGGAGGATTCTGACTGAAAAGGGGCAAAATAAACAACATACTCGGATGAAAACAGTGATTATGCTATGGTCTCTCTTAGTTTGCATGAGGCATGATTTCAACTGCTTATAAAGAACACCACCTCCAGTTGACATTGTTCTTTTAAATTGAATATTCTCAAGAGGCTGGGATGGATGCTTGATAGGGAATGGGGCAGCAGGCCAGGCTGTGTCTTTGCCAGTGTTCTCCTATCACAGGGCTGGGATGTTATGAAACTACACACTTTACAAACACTGCTAGCAGAATTTCAAGTTGAAAATTGCCAAGGAAAGCCATACCTCACAAAATTTGAAAGACACAAAACAAGCCTGATGTGGCATTGGCAAGCATGTGAAGGCTTCAATAGACATCATGAAATAATTTTTTTACAAGTAGTTTTGAGCAGCCTCTGGCAAATCATCTGCTTTGGTGCTACAGATAGTTGAGTTCGTCAGAAGCGGTTTCTGCCATTTCCAAATTTCTGAACGCTAGATGTTACTTGCTTTAGCGTTATTATTCATTTCTCTTCACACCCCTTCCTCCTAAAAGTTTTATAAGCTTCTAACTATCTGATTTAAATCCCTTCCACTTCAAAAACTAGAATCAATTCCTTTCTACATACAAAACTAGACTGCATTCATAATGAATTCTATACTAAAATGTATTCTTCACAGACTATTTTAAAAAAATAATTACTTCTCCTTTCAGTAAAGGAGTTATAGGGTCATCCTTACCTTCATTCCAGGTCCATGAAAATGCAGAAAATAAAAAATAGCGTAAGTACACTGAATGAGGTTTTTGGTATTGTTTTATTAAACTTAGATCAAGCCTTGCAAATTTGGTCATTTACCTGGTTCTAATAGCTCCTGGCCTAGGACAAAGAACACTTGGCATGTTTTAAGCATGTCACCTCCGGTGAGGAATGGTGAAGTCAGACACAGATCAAGAAAGGTAAATTAGAAAGATGTACAGTTTTTAATGCACACATTGCCCTGAGAGAATAGAGAATAGAGAATAGAACACAGGGCCACTCAAGGGAAGCACAGCGACCAACGTCTAGGCAAAACGAGAGAGGAGAACTGTGGGCATGTTCATTTATTGTGTTTTTCGCAGGAAGGTAAAAGGGAGGCAGGGCAAGCAGAGTTAGAATTGCTTAAATAATTTCAGCAAGCTCTGGGAAATAGAACAAGTGTATATAGCGGCCTACAGTGTGACAGCCCCAAAGGGAAATGGGCAGAAATATGGACTTAATTGGCTCTTTAAGAAGAACTGGCCAGCCTCAAGTCAGAGCCTCAAGACCATAGAAAGACATTTTAAAAATTATGTTACAGCAAGCCATACCAGACCTTAAAAATAATATTTACTACATAAGTGTGTGTGCACACACATGCATAGAGGAAGTGCATACTTGTGTCGTGTTTATATAAGTAAATGTATATGCCCAAGCATTTCAGTAATAATTTTTGAAGTGGGGCTTCAGCTTTTGAAATCTTCATTACATTTTGCTATGAGAAGCACTAACCACAATTAGTGTGCAAAGTGCTTTGGGATTAAAGGACCACTGAGATTTTATAATTATAAATTTTCATAATATACAGAAAGCAGTTAGTGGAGTGATCAAAATATATACTCATACCTTTCTGGCACTTTCTGGAGATCCACAATCTATAGAACTGCCCAGCTTCGTAGAGGTAAAACTAACAGTATTTGAAATACAGTTATAGTGTGTAGAGTACACAGATTAGGCACTGTAGCAATCCAAAGTAAATTATAATTTAAAAAATCACTCCCAAGGATATGTTAACCAAATTTTAGAAAACCATGATAACAGCAACTATTAAAAGCAGCCAAGTAATTTTTTTTAAAAAAGTAACATTACCCACAGTATAACAGAGAAAAAGATGAGACAAAAACTAGAAATACAGATACAATAAAAATTGTTATTCATTGGAAATGGAAATGTAACTGGGCATCCTATATTTTGTATGGCATCCCTCACAATGACCAAAGAGATACACCATGTATATTTAAAATATGGGATTTTTTACCTTGGATAGTAAGCTTTGAGCAATGATTGGATGAACTGGTAATGGGAATAAAGATCAGCTCAATAGGAGAACTGAAATTATTCGTACTTGGATAGTAAAGTCTTAAGAACCTTTGTGTTTTGTTGTTTTCACATCTTTATTAATTATCTTGTGCTAAGTTAATTTTATTGAATGCTATATTGTAAGGGTTATGGCATAGACCCTGGAATTTCTACAGTATTTCTCTACCACAACCTGGCTATTCCCGAAGCAAGGAATCGTGTGCCTCTGTTGATTTTTTCTTTATTCAGTGTGTCCTACGTGTGTCCTACCCTTTTTTAGGTCAAGTCTACTTCTGCCTTTTTCTCCTACTTACATTTCCAGGACCCCTCAAATGTACTTTCTTCCACATTATTTTTTATTAGGCCTATAACCACATCACCATAAAAAGAGAACAACTTAGAAATTACCCCAATAATCTGGTAGCAGTCTTTGCATACTTACATTACAGCAATTATTGTCTTGTAATTTCTCCCCAAATACACTGAACTTTTTAATCACAGGGACAATATACTAATGGTATTTTTAATGACTGTTTCCAAAAGACCAAGGTTGCTCACTGACTGGCATATATATGCTCAAAATGTGGGTTCAGTAAAACTAAGTTTGTAGGAATAATAACGTTTAAATTCTACTGTGGACCTATAGGCCACTGGCATAGTGATTAACACTGATAAAGACCAAATTCTGCTATACTATACTTTTTGGCAAGCTGCCTCATACAAAAAGATATCACAAATATTTGAAGGAATTGCTACTGTGGATCTTGGGGAATTTATTTCTAGATTTAGCAAATGTGCTTGTACAGATCAATGGGCTGTTATGTTGACCTTTCACTGACTGCTCTGATTCAGGCATTTACAACAAACTATGCTCTTAACATTTCAACTCTGCTCTTTACTTCCTTTTTAAAATGTTACTGCATCTTTGTCAGTAGGCATTGCTAAAAAACCAAGTTGATGTTTTTTGTTTTTGATTTCTTGTTAGTGATGAAGAAACGTATCTGTCTCAAAAGAAGAAAAGATACAGAAATGTCCCTACAGAGTATTATTGTTGCTTACAGAAATACTTGTGTGGTATGCAAATGTAATTGGGGTTATATGAAATATTGAAACTTCAGGGTGATGTAGAATTTCATGACAAAAATAGAAAGCCAGAAAGCATAATTATAGGAAATACTGGAGCAAAATGATATTTCAGCTTCTTAGAATTTAAACATTGTTTGTATATATGCCCATAGAACACTTGAAAACAAGGTATAAATAGTTTAGAATTAACAAGGTTGTGGTGTGCTAACAACCTTGCTAATCCTGGACTATTTATTTCTTGTTTTCAAGTGTTCTGTGGGCATATATTTATACACACACATACACTCATGTAAGTGTATCCTTTGTGATTAACCAAAGCCACAATTCAGTATAATGTCACATTAGGTATCAATTTTGTGTCAGTGAAGTTGTCACCTAACATCAGTAGCTGTGACTAGAATAACTGAAGAGACGTTTAATAAGACTCAATGCCAGTATATTTTGAGGTGTTTGTATAAACTGATTCTTTCTTAAATGGTTTTCATGCATTTCCTCACTTAATCTACAGAATACTTGTTTTATAGAGAAGGAAATTGAAACCTGGAACCCTTAAATAACCTTCCTGATGTGGTTTAGCTGGGTCTCCTCCCATATCTCATCTTGATTTCCCACATGTGGTAGGAGGAACCTGGTGGGAGGTAACTGAATCATGGGGGCAGGTCTTTCCTGTGCTGTTCTCATGATAGTAAGTTTCACAAAGTCTGATGGCTTTATAAAGTGGAGTTTCCATGGATAAGTTCCCTCTTGTTGCCTGTTGCCATCCATGTAAGATGCGACTTATTCCTCCTTGTTTTCTGCCATTATTGTGAGGCTTCTCCAGCCATGTGAAACTGTAAGTGCAATTAAACCTCTTTCTTTTCTAATTTGCCCAGTCTCAGGTTGTCTTCAGCAGCAGTGTAAAAATGGACTAATATGCTTCCCATTATTACAAAACTATAGGTAGTATAAGTAGGATCGGAACACTGTTTTTCAATGTCTTAGACCATGGGAAACTTTAGCCATCTTACAATGCCTTATGTAATAACACCCAAAAAGCAGAGATTATTATTGGAAAAAAAATGTATAAGCATTGCATACAATCATGAGGGATCTGTTCAGTGACTGATACAGGAGGAGACCAGTGAGATTACTTAACGGGAGAGTTTTCAGATGAGGCAACTAGAGTTTCATCATTGCAAATAATAGAAAGGAATGGATTTATTTATTTAGCAAGTATTTGTTTAATGCTATATGCTAGATACTATTCTAGCTGCTGGGAATACAGTGTTACATTTCATAGAGAAAAATCTTTATTCATATTCAGTTAAAATAGAGCTGAGCTTGAATAACAACAGTGAAATCAGTTTGGCTGAGGGAAAAATCTTTCCAGAAACAGATAATATGGTTGGCAGGAGTCCTGAGATGGACAACACTTTGTCACATTTGAGAAAAAGAAGTTAAGGGTCAGAAGCCAAAGCTATCCTCATTATTGAGAATGGCCAGTTGCATAATTAGTAGGTCCTACCATCAAGTGAACATGGGGGACCACTTGTTCATAAATCACACAGGATTTCAAGAAAATGACTGGGTGTGGTAGTATACACCAGTAGTCAAAGATAATGGGGAGGCTAAGGAGGGAGAATTGGTTGAGGCCAGGAGTTTAAGTTCAGCCTGGGCAGCATAGAGAGGCCCATCTTAATGAAAGTAATTGTTTTTTTTTTTTTTTTTTTTAACAGCAGAAGATTAAACCGAACATGGGACCCTTCTGAGGACAGGGCACCAGGCAAAACCAATTCTGAAAATAATAAAGGAGAGAAGGGAAACAAAATATGGTTGAAGAGAGAGAAGCCAGATTATACTGGGCCCTGTAAGCCATGGGAAGATTTTGGATATTATTGTAAGTGTGATAAGACATGGAAAACTTTAAACAGGAAGTAAGGAGAATTTATAATTATAAAGGCACAGTCTAGCTCTTGTGCAGAATGGAACATTTGGGAAATGAGGAAAAACAAAGATCACAGTTACTTGGCTGAGGCAGTAGATCTGGAATTTGTAGAAAGACTATACAGGGCTGGCCAGTATCAGTAAGAAAGCAAGAGTCAAGTAGTGAGAAGAAGCAACTATCAATGAGGGCTGTAGGTATAGTGATATACATGGGAGGAAGGGACTGGGGAAGAGAAAGAAGTGGACAATTAAACAACTTTGCTATTTATAATAGTGTTTAGCAGGATGAGGGCAGTGGTGTGTTCATAAAAGTTTGCCAACTAGATCTCCAAAAGACAGTATTTGTATATATATGTGTGCTAGATTACAAATTAGACAAGTATAAATGTGTAGTATAAAACTTTTATAAAGTACATAAGATATTTTATGATACACTGAATAAAGCCTATTAATTATCACAGAAAGCTTTCGTTGATTTTTGCCAAAATCATGTATCATCCATTCACAACCCATGGCTGCAAATGCTGATCAGGTACACTTACAACATCAATGTTGATCAGTATTTTTTTTTACATTAATTAATAAGATAAATGTTAAACAACAGATGTGTATTTTGGAATTTCATTCATTCATCAGTGACTTAAGTGACTTGTATCCTGAATCAAATTTTCATTAGTTGGACTTTTTAACATCAGGTAATCAGCAGTCACTGAAGTTATCCTTTTGAGTTCGTTCATGTTATTTTATTCTTTCAATCACAATTCATGCTTCCTTGGTGGTGCTATAAAACATCATGAAGTGCCAGGTGTGGTGGCTCCTGCCTGTAATTCCAGCACTTTGGGGGGCCGAGTTAGGCAGATCAGCTGAGGTCAGGAGTTCAAGACCAGCCTGGCCAACATGGTAAAAACCCTTCTCTACTAAAAATACGATAATTAGCTGGGCGTGGTGACACATGCCTGTAATCCCAGCTACTCAGGAGGCTGAGACAGGGGAATCACCTCCACTCAGGAGGTGGAGGTTACAGTGAGCCAAGATTGCACCACTGCATGCCAGCCTGGGCAGCAAGAGTGAAACTCTGTCTCCAAAANAAAAAAAAAAAAAAAAAAAAAAAAAAATTTCCGTTATGAAAAGGATACAGAGAAATTCAGTGTGGCTTAAGAGAATAGAGACTGGAATTAAAATCCTGGCTACATTTACTCATAGCCCTTGTGACAATAAACATGTTATGTTACTTAATTGACACAGGTCTCAGTTTCCTTATTCATAATTTTTATAGTGTTTCCTTGGCTATTTGGGCTCTTGTATGTTTCCATATGAATTTTAAAATAGTTTTTACTACTCTTGTGAAGAATCTCCATGGTAGTTTTATAGAAATAGCATTAAATCTACCAAGTGTTCTGGGTAGTATGGCCATTTTAATGGTAAAGATTCTTCCTATCCATCAGCATGAAATTTTTTGTCATTTGTGTCATCTCTGATTTCGTTGAGCAATGTTTTTTAGTTCTCATTGTAGAGATCTTTCACCTCTATAGTTGCCTGTATTTGTAGGTTTTTTCTTCTTTTTGTGGCAATTGTGAATGAGGTTGC
This sequence comes from Cebus imitator, assembly GCF_001604975.1. Taxonomy (NCBI): domain Eukaryota; kingdom Metazoa; phylum Chordata; class Mammalia; order Primates; family Cebidae; genus Cebus; species Cebus imitator. Next base: position 2,470,749 of record NW_016107651.1, on the reverse strand, counting down.
ATTTCTGATTTGGCTCTCAGCTAGACTGTTTGTGTATAGGAATGTTAGTAATTTCAGTACATTGGTTTTGTATCCTTAGATTTGCTGAAATTGTTTAACAGCTTCGGGAGCTTTAGGGACAAGACTGGGGTTTTCTAGATATAGGATCACATCATCTGCAAACAGAGATGGTTTCACCGTCTCTCTTACTGTATGGATGCACCTTCTTCCTTTCTCTTGTTTGATTTGCCCTGGCCAGGACATCCCATCTATGCTGAATAGAAGTGGTGAGAGAGGGCATCCCTGTCTTGTGCCAGTTTTCAAAGAGAATGCTTCAGCTTTTGCCCATTCAGTATGATACTAGCTGTGGATTTGTCATAGATGGCTATTTTTATTTGGATGTATGTTCCTTCAATACTTATGTTATTGAGAGTTTTTAACATAAGGGAGTGAATTTTACTGAAGGCCTTTTCTTCACCTATTGAGATATTTTAACTTTAGTTCTGTTAGTGTGATCAATCACATTTATTGATTTGCATATGTTGAAGAAATCTTGCATCTCAGGGATAAAGCCTACTTGATCATAGTGGATAAGCTTTTTGATATGCTGCTGGAGTTGGTTTGCCAGTATGTTTGTGAAGATTTCTGCATTGATATTCTTCAAAGATACTGGCTGTAATTTTCTGCTCTTGTGTCTCTGCCAGGTTTTAGTATCAGTATGATGCTGAAGTCCATCCACCTTAATATTTTAAAAACAGTTTCAGCAGGAATGGTACCAGCTCCTTTTTATATGTCTAGTAGAATTCAGCTGTGAATCTGTCTGGATGTGGATGGTTTTGTTTTGTTTTTGTTTTTTGTTTTGGTTGCTAGGCTTTTTGTTACTGACTCAAAGTCAGAACTCATTATTGGTCTGTTCAGGGATTAAGTTTCTTCCTGGTTCAGTTGGGAGGGTGTGTGTGTCCAGAAATTATTCATTTCTTCTGTTTCTGCTTTACATGGGTAAAGGTATTTATAATATTCTCTGATGGTTGTTTGTTTTTCTGTGGGATCAGTGGTAAAAAGCAAAAAGAACGAAGCTGGAGGCATCACACTACCCAACTTCAAAGTATATTACAGGGCTATAGTAACCAAAACAGCATGGCACTTACACAAAAACAGATGTACAGACCAAGGGAACAGAAAAGAGGATGCAGAAATAAAGTAGAACCTACAGCTATCTAGTCTTTGCAAATGTGACACAAACAAGCAATGGGGAAAGGATTCCATAATCAATAAATGGTGCTGGGACAACTCGCTAGCCATATGAAGAAGATTAAAACTGGATTCTATCCTTACACCATATAAAACAATTAACTCATGATGGATTAAAGACTTAAATGTAAACGCAGAACTATAAGTAACCTGGAAGACAAACTAGGCACTACCATTCTGGACACAGGAATTGGCAAAATTTCATGAAAAGACACCAAAAGCAATTGCAACAAAAGCAAAACTTGACAAACGGGATCTAATTAAATGAAAGAGCTTCTGCACAGCAAAAGAAACTATCATCAGAGTGAACAATGTACTAAATGGGAGAACATTTTTACAGACCATGCCTCTGACAAAGGTGTTCTATCCAGCATCTATAAGGAACTAAAATTTACAAGAAAAAACAAACAACCCTATTAGAATGGGCAAAGGATAGGAACAGATACTTACAAAAGAAGACGTACATGCAGCCAACAAACATATGAGAATAAATACATCTGGCTGGGCACCATGGCTCATGCCTGTAATCCAAGCACTTTGGGAGGCTGAGGCAGGTGAATCACCTGAGGTCAGGAGCTCAAGACCAGCCTGGCCAACACGGAGAAATGCTGTCTTTACTTAAAATACAAAAAATTATCTGGGCATGGTGGCATGTGCCTGTAGTCCCAGCTACATGGGAGTCTGAGGCAGGAGAATCGCTTGAACACAGGAGGTGGAGGTTGCAGTGAGCCGAGACTGCGCCACTGCATTCCCTCCTGAGTGAACAGAGATTCTGTCTCAAAAAGAAAACAAAAAACAGAAAACACACACACACAAAATGAAAAACTCATCACTGACCATGAGAGAAATGCAAATCAACATTACAGTGGGATACTATCATACACCAGTCAGAACGGCCATTATTAAAAATTAAAAAATAACAGATGCTGGCAAGACTATAGAGAAAAAGGAATGCTTATACACTGCTGGTGTAAATTAGTTCAATCATGGTGGAAGACCAATTCCTCAAAGATCAAAGAAAGAAAAATCCCATTCTATCCAGCATTCCCATTCCTGGGTATATAACCAATGTAATATAAATCATTCTGTTATGAAGACATATCACACATATGTTCATTGCAGTACTATTCACAATAACAAAGATATGGAATCAACCTAAATGCCCATCAATTGTAGACTGGATAAAGAAAATGTGGTACATATACACCATGGAATATTATGCAGCCGTAGAACAGAATGCAATCACGTCTTTTGCAGGGACATGGATGGAGGTGGATGCCATTAACCTTAGCAAACTAATACAGGAACAGAAACCAAATACTGCACATTCTCATTTATATGTGGGCGCTAAATGAGAACAAATTCACATGTAGAGGAGAACAACACATACTGGGGCCCATTGGAGGCTGGAAGGTGGGACGAGGGAGAGTATCAGGAAAAATAATGGGTGCTAGGCTTAATACTTGGGTGATAAACAGTCTGTACAATAAATCCCCATGATACAAGTTTATCTATATAACAAACTTGCACATGTACCCCTGAATTGAAAATAAAAATTTTAAAAACCTCATAGTGCTGTATAGATTAAATGAGAAGTAGTGGTAGCTGATAAATAATCCTCAATTTTGTGCTATTCCCAATGATGTTGCAACAGATGTAATTCAAATTATTAATATTTCTTCATTTTCTTAAACTTACAAAATCAACAAAGCCCTAGTAGAAGATGGCCAGTTCTATGGTGTAAATACTTCAACTATATTTGATTTTAACAAAGCACTGAACAGAGAGTTAAGAAAAGATGCACAGTAACAGATTTATGCACTATTTTTATCAGAGATGAAATAGACATACATAACCTCAAGAGCAAAGTTGACAGTAAAACACTAAAATAAATATGAAGTGATATGTTTTAAGTACATATTACCCTTGTTTTGACATGACATTTTAAAGTAATGACTATTTATCATATATAGCTTAAGAATTTTTGAATATTTAAGAGCTATTATAAGCTGGCATCCACTGTCTCTAGCACATCACTGGGTAAGGGACTTAGCTATATGGATTTCCACTCTTTTTTTGAGGTAAGAAGTCACCTGTGATTATATTTTCTGGGATTTATTTATTTTTCATTTTTATTTTTCTGCTGAACATATGCATGGTTCACTTATGGTCTGCCCCCTTAGGTCACATAGTCTTAGTATTCATCATCATTCCCATCTCAGAATATTCCAACATCTGCCCAGCAGGCACACAAAGACCCACAGTTCCCAATGCTATTGTATGCTAATGTTGCTGTTTGAAGTGTCTGTTAATCCGTGCTGGGAGGTGTCTCCCAGTCAGGAGGCATGGTGGTCAGGGAAGCGATCTGTCTCTTAGCAGAGCTTGAGTGCTGTGCTGGGAGATCTGCTACTCTCTTCAGAGCCAGCAGGCAAGAATGTTTTAGTCTGCCGAAGCTGTGCCCACAGCCGCCCCTATCCCCATCAAACTACCATTGACTTTCTTCAAATAATTAGAAAAAGCTACCTTAAATTTCACATACAACCAGAAAACGAGCCTATATAGCAAGACAATCCTAAGCAAAACGTACAAAGCTGGAGGCATCATGCTACCTGACTTCAAACTATACTACAAGGTTACAGTAACCAAAACACATGGTACTGGTACCAAAACAGAGATATAGACCAATGGAACAGAATGGAGGCCTCAGAAATAATGCCACACATCTACAACCATCTGATCTTTGTCAAACCTGACAAAAACAAGCAATGGGGAAAGGATTCCCTATTTAATAAGTGGTGTTGGGAAAACTGGCTAGCCATATGCAGAAAACTGAAACTGGGCCCCTTCCTTACATCTTAACCAAAAATTAACTCAAGATGGATTAAAGACTTAAATGTAAGACCTAAAACCATAAAAACCCTAGAAGAGAACCTAGGTAATGCCATTCAGGATGTAGGCATGGGCAAAGACTTCATGACTAAAACACCAAAAGCAATGGCAACAATTGGGATCTAACTAAACTAAAGAGCTTCTGCACAGCAACAGAAACTAACATCAAAGTGACCAGCAACCTACAGAATGGGAGAAAAGTCTTGCAATCTGTCCATCTAACAAAGGGCTAGCATTCAGAATCGACAAGAAACTTAAACAAATTTACAAAAAAAGAAAACCCCACCCAAAACTGGGTGAAAAATATGAAAAGACACTTCACAAAAGAAGGCATTTATGTGGCCAGGAAACATGTGGAAAAAAAGCTCATCATCACTGGTCATTAGACAAGCACAAATCAAAACAACTATGGGATACCATCTCACACCAGTTAGGATGGCAATCATCAAAAAGTCAGGAAACAACAGATGTTGGTGAGGCTGAGGAGAAATAGGAACAGTTTTACACTGTTGGTGGGAGCGTAAATTTGTTCAACCATTTTGGAAGACAGTGTAACAATTCCCCAAGGATCTAGAACCAGAAATACCATTTGACCTAGCAATCCATTGCTGGGTATGTACCCAAAGGATTATAAATCATTCTATGGTAAAGATACATAAACATGTATGATTACTGCAGCACTGTTTACAATGGTAGACTTGGAACCAACCCAAATGCCCATCATAATAGACTGGATATAGAAAATGGGGCAGATATACACCATGGAATACTATGCAGCCATAAAAAAGGATGAGTTCATGTCCTTTGTAGGTACATGGATGAAGCCCGAAACCATCACTCTCAGCAAATTAACACAAAACAAAAAACCAAACACGTGTTCTCACTTATAAGTGGGAGCTGAACAATGAGAACACATGGACAAAGGGAGGGGAACATCACACATTGGGGCCTTTCAGGGGGTTGGGGAGGGCTAGCATCAGAAGAACTACCTAATGTAGATAACAGGTTGATGGGTGCAGCAAACCACCATGGCACATGTATACCTATGTAATAAACCTGCACATTCTGCACATGTATCCCAAAACTTAAAGTGTAATAAAAAATTACAATATTTTATTTCATTATTAGATATTACATTTGTTACATTATTTGAGATCTTTCTTTGTGAGTATAGACTTTTATAGCTATAAATGTATCCCTAAGCACTGCTTTAGCTGCTTCCCATTAGTTTTGTCATGTTGTGTTTTTGTTTTAATTCATTGCAGTGTATTTTCTAATTTTCCATTTAATTATATTTTTCAAGTTCCATATATTTGTAAATTTCTTTTTTTTTTTATTTCAAATTCCATATCATTGAAATTGGATATCTACTGTATGATTTCATTCTTCTTCAGTTGATTTTGCATGTTTTATCCCAGACTTATATTCTATCCTGTAGGTTGTTTTATGTATACTTAATATGCATTATCTTGTTATAACTGGGGTATTTATAGATGTCTGTTATATCCATTTCTTAGAATTGTTAATATTAAGCTTCACAATTCTTCAGGTAAATTATTTTTTAACTTCTACCTTGCTTTTTAATTCACATGCTTTGGGGCTCTGTGGTTAGGGATCTATATAATTGTATATCTTTCTGATGAATTAACACTTTGTTGATTACAAAATTCTTTTCTTATTACTAGAGGCACTCTTGCTTTTTTCTCTTAACTCATTTTTTCTCTTAATTCATTTTTGCTTTTGAATCTAAAGTATGACTGTTGTGAATAACAAATAATTTTATAAAATCTAATATCTGATTTCTATTAGGTATTAAGCCCTTTTATATTAAATATACATGGTTTCTAGGTGTTATAGCTTTCATTTGCTCTTTTTTATATATCTTATTTTTTTAAAAAAATTCATTAATACCTTCTTTGTGGTAAGCATATATTTTCTAGTATTACATTATAATTTTCTTACTGTTTCTTTTACTGTATTTTTTAGTTATTTTCTTAGTTGTTGCCCTGAATTACAAGTAACATTTTACTATCAAACCATTTAATTTAGGTTAGTAACATGTTAATTCCCATAATACAAAATCTTTCATTCATTATAGCTTTGTTCCCTTCCCCTATCATTTGTACTTTTACAGTGACAAAACATCTACCTTCAAACATTTATAGATTCACTAGCAATTTTAATACCTTTGAGAAAGATAGATTACATGTATTTATTATGTGTAACATTTTAAAAATAAGTATATATTGAATAGTGAGATTGAACTAATTAACAATACATTAAGGTACTTTTTTGTGATGAGAACACTTGAAATCCCCTCTTTAAGCAGTTTTCAAAAATACAATTAACTATTTAATAATTATAGCTGCCAAGCTCTCTTGAACTTATTGCCCCTATCTGAAATTCTGTGTGCTAAAAGGTAAGTATCTCGCCAGCTACCTTCCTAACCCTGGCAGCCAGCATTCTTTTCTCTGACTCTTAGTCTAACATTTTATGAGTAGATTCCACATAGAAGCGAGATGCTGTAGTGGTTTTCCATGCCTGGTTTATTTCACATAGCGTCTTCCAGGTTTATCCATGTCATCTCAAATGACAAAACTTCCTTACTTTTTAAGGCGGAATAATATTTTATTGTGTATATATACCACATTTTCTTTATTCACCTGTTCATGGACACTTAGGATTGTTTTTACATTTTGGCTAATGTAAAGAGTGCTGCACTAACCATGGGAGTGCAGATATCATTAACATATTGATTTCATTTTATGTACCCAGTAGTGAGATTGCTGAATCATAGAGAAGTTCTATTTTTAATTTTTTGAGGTACTGGTATACTATTTTTTAATAATGTATGTAGTAATTTATATTCCTACCAACAGTATATAAGCATTTCCTTTTTTCCACATCTTGCCAATACTAACCTTTTGTCTTTTTGATAATACCATTATGGCAGGTGTAAGGTGATGCCCCATTATGGTTTTAATTTGCATTTCCCTGATGATTAGTGATGAACCTTTTTAATGTAACTGTTGGCCATTTGTCGTCTGTTCAAGTCCTTGGTTGATTTGTAATTATGTTACTTGTTTTCTTTCTGTTGCGCTCTTGTATACTTTAGATATTAACCCACTTGTCTCTTCACTCTGTTGATTGTTTCCTTGGTTGTGCAGAAGGTTCCTACGGTATTGATTGACTCACGACCTATGCAACTTACGACCATTCGACTTTATGACCACAATCGCTAGCCACGACTGCTCCGGGTCTGGCAGTGTAAACGTTGCCCAGTTGGGTGTATGACAGTGCGGACCAGCTTCCGGCAGCACTATCATCTCTGTGTGCACCATTTCAACTGTACATATAGCCTACTCAACTTACGACTAAATCGTGTTACCACCAGTCTGCCGGTCCCAATCGTGGTTGTAAGTCGAGCACTAGCTGTAGTTGATGTAATCCCATTTGTCTGTGTTTGTTTTTGTTGCTTATGAGGTAGGGGAAGTATCTTAAAAATTATCGTCCAAATGAACGTCAAGAAGTTTATTCCAGTAGTTTTAGTTTTTTGTTGCATCTTTAATTCCTTTTGAGTTGATTTTTTTTATATGTTCTGAGAGAGGGTACAATTTTATTTTTCAGCACATGGATATCCATTCGTCCCAACCCAGTTCACTGAAGACACTGTCCTATCTCCATTGTGTGTTCCTGGCATCATCACATGACTGTAAATATGTAGTTTTACTTCCACGTTCCCTATTGTACTGGTGTATGTGTCTGTTTCTATACCATCACCATGATGTTTTGATTACTATAGCTTTGTAGTATACTTGAAATCAAATAATGTGTGCAATGCCTCTGGTTTGTTCTTTAGCTGAAAATTGCTGTGAGTCCAAGGAAAAGTCTGGTGCTCATTTCTCTCTCCTTGGGGAATGCAGAGTACCTGGTTTCAAGTTGTACTGCTGGTCAGGGAGAGGGTAACAGGGACAATGTAAAAGCTCTTCTTTTGCCCATGTTTAATGCAATTTTTTTCTTAGTTCTGTTCTACATCTAGATGCTTTAATCTCTCGTCTGGTTTGTTTAGCTCTTATGAAAGTGTATTTGGCATGTAGGCAATAATTTAAGTTGCTGTTTCTACAGGGGGATTCAAGGTATAACGTCTTACTCTGCCATCTTGCAATAGCTAGACCCAATTCCAAAGGTTAATATCTGTTGTTTTATACAATTGTTTCTTAAAATCAGGCAGAAAAAAGAACACTACTACAAAATACCATCTTTCGTATTTACCTACGTAGTTATTTCCAGCATTGCTCTGTATTCATGGTAATTATTTTACCTTCCTTCAGCCTGATAATTCTTGTGGTTTTTTTCTTTTATATTTGAAGTATTTGTTTTGCCTTCTTTTGAAGAATGTTCTATTAAATTTCTATAATATTCTTTTGAGCCTTTTTCTGATAGCACTGTAAATATGTCATCCCACTGTGTTCTGGGCTCCATAGTTTTTCTCAAAGTTGGCTCTTAATCTATTAAAGCCACTTTGATGTGATGACTCACTTCTCTCTTCCTGATTTCAACAGTCTATTCCTGTTTTGTTTCTCAAAGTTTGACTATGATTTGTCTAAGTTTGCATCTCTTGGAGTTTATCCAAGTTAGAGTTGTCTGAACTTTGATGTGTTAGTTTTTTCAGACTTTGGAAGTTTGTGGTCATTTTTTCTTCAAATATTTGTAGGCTGTTTATTCTGCTTTAACTCTAGAATTTCTATTCTGTTTTTAAATAATATTACTGAGGTGTTCTCTTTTGTTAGGCATTATTTCAATCTTTCCAAAGTTATTCAAGAATGGTTCATTTAGTTCTTTGCATGTATTTGTATTAGCCAATTTTGTTTCTACTGAATGCTTTTTATTCTTGCGTTAAGTGCCATAATTTCCTGGTTCTCTCATGTGTGTTTCTTCCTCCCTCCTAATCAAACCAGCTACCTCAAGGTTTAATTTTCCTGAGCTATTCTCTTTCATATTTAGCTTTAAGACTCTCTCAGTAGCTTAGTGATAAACTAGTGATTGGTCAGAGATCTCCTTAAATGGTCCTGAACATGCAAGGGGACTTCTGTGTTACCAGAAATATACACCCCAACTCACACTTCATTTGCTAGTTTAACCTCATTTTTTTTTTCCTTTGGAGGTCCTAAACTTAGGTAGCTGCACTTGTAAACATTTGCCACTAACTGTTTTCTAACTATGCCCTGGGGTTAGATAAAGCCTATCACAGAAAATGGACCTTTCCAGAGTAACTGACAGACAGGTCAAATGGCAACAGTCCTCAAGGAGATTATGCCCTAAGGTGTGAATTAAACCCATAAAGGTAAGTAGTTAGAGGTAGATTGGGCTCTGGAGTCTGCAGCATCAGTCATCCCCAGGAGAAAAAAACTTTAATTAGGAAGAGCCTTGGTATATTTTCCAAATGCTATTCTGATCCCTCTAGTGAATGCTACAAGGTTGGTGTTCATAGCTAACAGGGTGGTTTGCCTGTCGGTTGTCAATATTACTGTAGAGCTCGGGAGAGTGCATGGAAAAAGGGTAAGTTAAATAGCCACAAAGCTCACTCTTCTTCCCAAGATTCAGCCATTTTCTTGAGTAAAATGCAAATCTTGGTGTAGCACCCCCAGCTCTAAAGTTCATTTTTGATAATTTATTCATGAAGAAAATAATTCTCAGAGGTCTTTTTTCCAAAAGTGCTTTTTCTGCAGAGTATTCATAAGTACGAAAATAAAGTAGAAAAAAAAACATTTATATATGGGATTTTGATCATGATATAACTTACTATAGGCATTTACACATGAATCATAGTTACATGAATATTCTCAGTAATATGGATTCTACTTAACTACAATGAAATGTCAAGATTTTTGAACACTATGCGTCCTTACCATAGCTACCCAAAATAAACCAAGCATGAAAAGGTTTTTTGTTTAGCATCACCTGAAATCCTCAAACTTGTGCACTTTGCCTATAAGAACTGTACAAATTTATCTAAATCTGACGTCTAGCATCTCAATATTACTGTCCTACTCCAACACCCCCAAACCAATAAATTATTATCTACTATTTTGTGAGCAGTTACTTTGTACCAGACACAATTTTAAAATCTCATATATAGTTTTCCCAGCAACCCTGGGATAATTACTTCCATTATCTATGATACCAGTACATTCAACAACTTTGCAGAAATTTCAGAGCTTCTGAGGGTTAAAGTCATGACTTAAGCCCTTAAATCTAAGTAGCTACAGGTAGATTGTGGCAACAGCCATGCACAATAAAAATATAACCAGGAGAAAAAAAACCTTTTTTTCACTCTGTCACTTGGGCTGGAGTGCAGTGGCACGATCTCTACCTCCTGGATTCAAACAATTCTCCTGCCTCAGCCTCCCGACTAGCTGGGATTACAGGCACCTGCCACCACATGTGGCTAATTTTTGTATTTTTAGTAGAGACAGGGTTTTGCTATGTTGGCCAGGCTGGTCTTGAACTCCTGACCTCAGGAAATCCACCTGCCTCGGCCTCCAAGCTTTAGGTACAAAAGATGTTGGTGTAGTTTAAATTTAAGTAACCAATCAGATCATTACTTTCTCAGCTACATAATATAATTAATTGGTAGTTATGGTCTTAATAGGGATAGGCTTGACATATGCCAGCAGAATGTGTGTTAAATTCTGACCTGATTATATTATAGTCACAGAGACCCCACAATAAATGTCAAAGAAAACTCAGGTTTATCCACAAATATTTAAGGTCAACACTTTCTTCAGTGTTCTGCGTCCCTGTGCAGTCAAACCATTACAGCTCTATCTGAAAAGGAGTAGTATACTGTTCACATACTGCTGGGTTGAAGTTTCCCACATGCCATGTTCCAAGGGAATACAACCTGTCTGAATGTGAAGTCTTTAGGACACGTTCTCTATGCAGTCCTTTCTAAATTTTGCATAGATGAATCACATTTGTTTGTCTAAGACAACCTCTCTCCAAAGTCTGACTCATAAACGTACTACATGTTTTTCTAAAACACGCTGCATTGTGATTCACACACCCAAGGGCAAGACTGGATATTAAATCAATGTCAAGCCCTGTGATTTTTCATCAGGTTTGGTTCTGTGATAGTACTATTTAGCTTGAAAATATTTTTGTACTTTGAAAAGTAACTTTAAAACTGTAACACCTAAAGGAGGTCAAGGATGGAAGAATTTCAGATTGCACTTTTAAGTATGTATAAACATATTATGGGTCTCTGCATACAGAGTGAGGAAAATATTAAGACAATTTGCATTAATCATAGATGTCTGCTATTAATTTTCTATTATAGGCCCTCTACTGTTACAGCACACATATATAACATTTTAAATAAAGGAATGACCTAAATATAAGCTCCATGAATGTATGATTCTGTTTGTTCTTTTATGTTTAGCAAATAGCATAATGCCTGGAATGTAATATACCCTCATTCAATATTATGAATAAAATAACATGATTTAAAATTTAGCTTTATAATAGCCATGAAGCAAGCATTCCTAGGTTATAGATGAGTTAATGGAGTCTCCTGCTATAAAGGAAGTTACTGTTAACTGTTCATATTGCTAGTAGATGCAGATCTATCACACAATGAGCTCTCCTCTATTAAATGAAATAATAAGCACCCAATCTATTTTGCAGGAAGCTTAATAAAATAGTGAATCTGATCTTTGAGTCCATGGTCAATGTTTCATCTTAATCATATTTTATAACTCATAGATCCTTTCTGAAACATACCACTGACGCTCTGGTTTAATCAGATGATATCCTTTTTGAAGTCCTGGGTAGTACCTAGCCCAGATTAGGTGATCTATCAGTGTAATAATTTGAAAACAGTTTCACATTGCTAACACTCTATTACTCGTGGAATATACTTAGCTTTTATGTTAGAATCCCACCTGTGTCCCAAGGTCCAATTCAGACTATGTTTCTCTGTATAATAGCCTTTAGTATTACATTGTAATCACAATTTTAGTCCATTATTTAATATGTGCTTTAACTCTTTGTGCATCACAGTCTTACCTCCTGGGGTGATTAATTCTATTTTTCAACTAGGTTACAATACCTAGATATTTGGAGTGACAATATGCTAGATGTTTCCATGAAGTTACTTGACTTCTTTTTTTTTTTTTTGAGACAGTCTCCCTTTGTCACCCAGGCTGGAGTGTAGTGGCACAATCTCGGCTCACTGCAACTTCCACCTTCCAAGTTCAAGCGATTCTCCTGCCTCAGCCTCCTAAGTAGCTGGGACAATAGGCATGTGCCACCATACCCAGCTAATTTTTAGTAGAGATAGGTTTTCACTGTGTTAGCCAGGATGGTTTCGAGCTCCTGACCTCGTGATCCGCTCACCTCGGCCTCCCAAAGTGCTGGGATGACAGGCGCGAGCTACCTCACCTGGCCCCATGAAGGTATTTTTAAGTGAGATTAACATTTAAATCAGCAGACAGAGTAAAGCAGATTTTCCTCCATAATGTGAATGGGCCTCATCTAATCACTTAAAGGTATTAATGGTTAAAAGACTGAATTCACCAGAAGGAAGTGAAATTCTGCCAGCAGACTGCTTTTGCAACTTTTTCCTGGGTCTCCAGCCTACGTTGCAGATGTTACGCTAGTGAGCAACTACAATTACATGAGCCAATTCCCAAAATAAATCTGGGTATATAAATACATACACATATACACACCCTATCCTATTTCTCTGAAGAACCTTGACTACAATTCTTTAGACTTTCATGCTTTTTTAGAGAAAACTCTTTGAGTGTTACATTTTTGCGTATTCTTCAGGACCCTTTCTTCCTTCCTTCCTTCAAATATTTGCAAAGCATATACTGTGGACTCCCAAATAGAGGGCATCCATGTAGAACTCTGCATGTAACAGTCAATCAGTACATATAGTTTCTGAGTGAATGTTAATTTTTAATTCACTCTATTAAATATCTAATGTACCTAACAACCACTTTGGTTACTAAATTGCCATTTATGGCCCTGGAACCTGTATTTCTAAGGTGTCCGACTTAAGACTAAGGAGTAACTTAACATAAAGGAAAGAGTCTTGTGTTCATTCCTATTAATTAAAGGGATACTATTTTGCCATTATTAAGTAGACATAACTGTTTTAAAATAATCTCAATTTAAGTTGCATAAATTGTGAAAGAACCTCTATTAAGTGCTCTTGGTGTTCTTAAGAAGTTTGTTAATCATGAAATGAAGTCGTATGGTGACAGTACACTGGAATATAATAAAAATGCATATATAAATTCAGCTTCTATATTTCTTTCAAAGGAACCATATTCTCATTATAAATTCGAACAAAAATTCAGAAGCCCTGATGAATTAGAAACAAATTGCACTTTCATTGAGTCAACAGGCAGACTAAATTATTCTTCTGAATCTAAAGAAATTGCTAGATACAAAAAACAAAAAAGACTGTCAAATAAATAAAATGTGAGTAGCAAACACCAGCTACTGTTGTTAATAGTCACTCCTTAATGCTTTCACCTGACAATTAGCTGTCTCAAAAATCTTAGTTTGAAAGCAAGAAATCTTTCTACTACTGGGTATCACTGCTCTGTTTGGCTGTATTCTCTATTTCATAATATAATGTAAAAAGAATTTACCTTGTCAGAAATAACACATCCTTTCAACATTAGAGAAAAGGTTACTTTTTTCAAACATTCTTACTGTGTGTAAATACATCCAGTGGAATTTTATGAAGTATGATATGCTCTTAATGGGCATAGTGATGGCTGTGTCCAGTGGCATGCTGGTAAATGTTTGACAGCTGTGTCTCAAAACAAAACAAGTCCTAATTTGTAGTGCCTCGATTTCCTTGGTGAAGTACTCTGATTCTTGCCATTTTAAGCTACCAGTGTGAGGTCACTGAGTTTGGAGTTGGAAAGAGATGGGCACAGTCAGCTATCAAGAGTCAGTAAAGACTGGCACCAGCATGAATTGGCATCAGCATACAACTGCTTGGCCAGTGGCCCTCAGTGCTCCTTAGTCCTAAATTATGTGAAGAGTAAGACTGCACCAAGCTGATTTGCTCAATTATTCACAAGCATGGCATTTTGACAGTCCAATCTACTACTTTCATTGAGTCTTGAATTTGCAAATTGTACAGTTGGACACAGGCTAATATTCTCAATTCTGATCAGTCTTTTTAGTGATTTAAGCATCTACATATAATAATAGCAACAACATGCCAGCATAATTGCATAGTATTTTATACTTTTGAAAGCCACAGATGTAGATAATCTCACTTAAATTTCATAATCTCCAATGAGTATGATTCCCATATTGTAGATAGGAAGAATCAGACTTAAAAAGTTCAAAAGACTTGGACCTAAGGACAGGCCATGGAAGCAACAGAGCTGAGAGGCAGAAATAGAAGTAGCCAGGAACACTGTGAATGAGCACATTAAGTTTCCACAGACATTTAAAATAACACCCGACAAGCAAAATGTTGTACATTCCTTGCTAAATACAACAAGATATGACACTGGCAATTTCTGCAAAATTTATTTTCAACAAGCATTTTCACCCATAGCATTTTAGGTATTTAGAGAAAAAGGCACTGCCAAATGCCAGGAATTATATTTGTTTCCTTATATAAAAACGCATATTTAATTTCTACAACACTCTAAGTTTCACATTATTTTCTGCATTTGCTATAAAGGGAGACAAAAGTCAAAGAGGATGAGTAATCTGCTCAAAGAGACATGCTGAGAAATAACTGAAATAGAAACCACATCTAAATATGTTTAGCTCTACGTTCCACAAACCCTTTTTCATCCTATTTTATTGGTTCTTTCTCTCAGAGATACAACAATTTATAAGTCAGCAAGTAAGAGGTCTTTTTCCATCTTTGGGTAAAAATCACCTTTGGCCCAATACCTGCAGTCAGTATACGGTAGGAGATGCCAATAAATCTACGTGAATAAACTGACTTCCTCTATTTTAAATTATATCATCAAGTCCAAATTTCGCAATTCTTTAGACAGAACTTTTCAGTCATTTTTTTTCCCCACGCTTAAAACATTAAGCAAATTGGCCAAGCATCACCAAAGAAGAAACTTAAATGCTATATTGTTAACTTACTTTGATAAATAAGAGCATGCTTTTTCCACTTTGCATTCATATTAAATATCATAGTATTTACAAGGCAGAACACCGTAGACTGTAAAATTTTTGGAACATTTTTAAAAATTCAGCATTCAACACACAAAATAGAATACGCTGTACCAAAGAAGTATCAAAAAGAGGACAGCAAGATTACCCACAGGGTAGACACCACAAAATGAGAGTCCATGGGCTAATTCAGGTACTGAGCAAGCCAAACGATGGAGCACCAGATACAATGTCAGAAGTGCTAAGGATATGAACCTTGTCCTATCATAACTCAGGTCAAAAAGGAGCAGCTCACATACAAATAACAGGTATCTCAGAATACTTTAAGGCTTATAAGATTTATCTTACCTATGTTGTAATGTTCACAAGGATTTCTGGAACTATTTGACCTGCAATAGATGAAAATATGTGTATTTCTTTTGCAAAACCATCAAAATGAGTAAAAAATAATCATACAAACTCTCAGTTACAGTTTGCTGGGAATAATGTTTGGATGATAAGATTTTGTATTCAGAAATATTGTCAGCATTAAGAATAATCATCCAAGCTTATTAAATATTCTTATTTTACACATGACTTAGGTCATGTAGACTTAGTGGAAGCACACAAACCAAAAGGATTATGATACAAAGTGTTATTTTGAAAAGATTTGTTTCAGAAAAGGGAGTTTTTTCAAAACTCGGCATCCAGATTCCTTGAAAAAGTCACTGGGTTCTGCAGATGCCCTTTTGATTAATGAATTGCAAGGCAGTATTGAGTTTTATATGTCAAATTTGGTATTGCTACTCAAATTTGGTAATGGGAAGGCTTTCTTCATATATTTACTGTTGAGCATTTTTACACTTAGAAAAATGGTCAATAGGCATTGAAGAAAACTTAGAAAATTCAAGTAAAAGGAAGTATCAAAATATTCTATGATCTGCAACACAGAACTTAAACATTCATATCTATGTTTGAAACTTTGTATCTTTCAACCTATGTAAACATGTATGAGATAATTTTAAACCAGAACATAATGTCTAAAATCTGCTTTTTCTGTTAGCGATATATTGTTATACATTTCTTAATTATAACAATCAGTTACTGCATATTAACTCATTTTGTAGACACAGAGTAATGTAGTTAAACCATCTTCTATTTTTTTGATATTTCCATCATTTTTAACATTTTGTGAGCATGAATATGTCAGTTATCTCTCTGTACATCTTTGTGTACTTGTACAATTTTTTTGTATAATATTTTAGAATTCATATAATAAATAGACATTAAAAACATTTTTGATATGTCTTCTCAAACTGTCTCCTCTAAAGTTTTTACCAGCGAAGTCTTAGGCAATCAGGCAGAACAAGAGAAATACTAAATATGGCTGGGTTTCTTTAACATTTGCTCTGTTAATGTGCTTTTCACAAAGGTGCCCTTGGCCCTTCCTGACCGCCTCATGCAAAAATCAAGTACCATCCAACTAACTGACACAACGAACCTGAAAGAAGCAAAACTACTGGAAAGATTATAGAGCTCCTCCTCCAACGCCCATTAAATACAGAGAGTGAACATGCCATGTATGACTGATGGAACCACGCTTAATGAATCCCTGGGGTCCTCAGTTGCAGCCTCTGCATTCTTCTTACTTTATCCTCCTTTTACTTCCTCAAGGAGCTGCCAATTTATTTTGAATCCTAAACACAGTACGTGTTTTTCCATCCATTCCTCCCACTAACTGGACTTAGCTACACCTTAATTTGAAAGGAAAGAAAAGCCTCCTTAACAATATCCACCCTTTACCTTAGCTTATTCTTTTTTCTTCTTTTCAGTTTTGTTTTTGAGAAAACTCAGGGTGAATAAATACACACCTAGATTCTGAGTGCAAAAGTCCTGTATTCATGTAAAATCTCTCCCTGTGTTGGACTGTGTGCTCCCAGGCAAGCCTTTGTTTTTTTCCTCTATAATTAAAAATGTCTTCCTAGACATGATTTTATAAAATTTAAGATATATAAATTAAAAAACTTTTTAACTGCTCTGACAGTCACTTTTTCCAGTTCTCTGCCCTCCTTAGCCCTTCAATAAATCCTTGGAGACAAAAGTAAAGTAATTGATTCTTTCTGATCCACAGATACTAAAGTATGAAGAGTGAGCTATGTTTAGAATCGTCTGTTGTCTTGATAAAATGTGTCAAACACCCGTTGTTTTTTAAGCCATTTTAAATAGCTATTTTTGATTGATTGAAGCACCTTTGTTATTTTGAGAATTTATAAACTATGGATAATATTTGCTGTTATTTGAAAGTTGTTTGCCATTCATGCAATCAATACATTCTTAATATAATTCCAATGTTTATTTTTCTGGATAGCATATAGTTTCAGAACTCCAAACCACCTACAGCTGTATGTTTTTATTCTTTTTATTGGGAGGTGTAATCTGTTTTGCCCACCCAGGATGAAAGGGTATCAACTATAACAGGGAGAAAGAAAAGACTTAGCATTAAATGATAGTCTTCCAGACAACCATGTGACATGTGAGCAAAATTTAAAGAAGGATATCTGTTCCCCTTTCATACCAGTCACTCTTCTGTCAGCTTAACATTTTGAATCTAAAGCATTTCAATAACAGTGATTGAACTTAATATAAAAAGGAATATATTTTGAGACTTTTTCTCTAATGCTTAGAACTTAGAAAAGGTATTTAGCTGAAAATATTTGCGCTTCATTTTTATGCTATTAAAAAAATCACAACTTAGTGAAAAGTATGTTGACTAGAGCCATTTTATTAACAGTATGAGATTTAAAATGGGTTATATGCTTTTTCGTTTTTCTTACTATGCCTAATATATTTAATATACTTGATATCAAGGTATTTTAAAAGTATTTCAAATAAAAATTATCTAAATTCCTTAGGTTAACACCTTCTTATTTTGTCTACACATTATGATGGAAGTAAAATGATCCAGAACTCGGTGGTTTACCAAAGCACAGTTAATGACTACCTGCCAATTTACTCAATTAAGTTTCAGAATAAATCCTCTTTTTGACTTGAATAGTTTTCTCATGGCAACAACATCAACAAAGTATGGAAACATTGAGAGAATGTGCCTTTATATAGATCAATTTGAAAAAGAACCCCTCATAGCTGCCCTTTGTTAACAAGCATGTGAAAAAAATAAATACAGAAAGTATTAGAAACAAGTTTTTCATTTCTAAACATATACAAAAGCAATGAGATCATGACTGCAATGCAGAAAACAAAAGTATTGAAATAGATATCTGACTTCATTGGGGTAACAGATGCTTGACTAATTCAAGATATCAACAAGGATGTGAAAACAGTAGGCTATAAAGTCACCCCATGATGCGGCAAAGCTTGGAATTTGTAAAAGATGCAGTTCACTGAATTGCTAGCTTAATTGTGTGAACTGCTGTTGCTATTAAAACTTGATTTTTAAAACTTTGATTTCTCTATTGCATCGCCTCCCACAGCCTAAAGTATACTAATTATAATTTAATAACACTAGGCACTGTAAGTTTAACAATTCTAATGCTAATACATGAAAATGAAAGAGTATCTGTAAATTATAAAAAAATTATGACATTCTAAACTACTCCTTTTTTGAGGGTGAGGAGGGGAAGTTCTTGTTTCTTTTTTCTAGATTCATTCTCATTGCTTTCATGTTTCAGGCAATGCCAAGGCTGGTTTCATAAATATGTTAATCTAGGTAATTGTCTCAGACTAATCTGATCTCAATTAAGTTACTTAGCAGGAATGTACCACATGGAGTGGCCTGTCAGTAGGCTTAAAACCATAGATTATCAGCAAAAATAACTTTCTGTAATAGAGGTCAAAGGGACTAGATTGAGAACTGCAGGAAAGGAGAATCTGCAATATCCAGTATTATTCATCCAGAAATTATTCACTATTTGTTTATGGACTAGCAGAGAGATAAACTAAGTATCTGAGTACTAGCACAAAAATTAATTCGGAAAAGTAAAAAATTAACCTTCCCCAGGAAAATGGCATTTATGTACAAGTCTTTTCTTCATGCCAATGATGTCTCTCTTTGCCTCTGTCTCTTCTTTTCCCCCCTCAGTTTCCTATCACACTAGGTTAACTGTATTAGCTAGCAGCTTTCTGATCCACTGGGTGGCTAGGTGTGCCCTTTGTGTTAGCAGGTAACACAAGCCAGATATGTTCCTATGCTTCTATCTGGCTACACTCAAACCAAATGCAGAGGATTTTTAAAATATGGAGTTCTGAACTTTATAACAACAACAACAACTACAACAACAAAAAAAGCAAGTGAAAAATATATAAGATAAATAAAAATATCCTGGACAAATTTAGATGATGATTTTATTTGTTGATTTGAGAAAGATACATGGAAATGGCCAACCAATTTTCTTGGTCATTCACATTTCTGGTTTATTGGCCTATTCTGTATTTTGAAATCTCTGTTTTTTAGCATGATTGTGTTTTGTTTTGTTTTGTTAATCTTTTGGATTCTTCTTCTTTGTTTTCTTTTTGAGAGCACTGCTGAGTGCAGCCTGAAGGACCTGAGCTTTCCATTATGGGATATGTCCTATGTTGGCAAACCAAGGGTATAAGAATGAGATGAGAAGAGAGAGATGGGGAATGCTGATTTTACTTGGTTATGCTAAAGGAGTTTGACTATTTCAAACTCAGTTTTACAAGACATGAAATTTGGAGCTAAAGCACAAATCATAATAGAGTATTTGCTACATATGGTAGATGTGTTCTCTGAACCTACTGTGTTCAGAATTCTGTGGTAGATGCAGGAAGTTTTGATCCTGACTTTGTAATCATCAAATGTGTGATATCTCTCCTCTCACCCAACCCCACACACTCCACAGAGAATTTTAAGTATTTGATATTAGAGACAACGATTTAGATCACACATAGGGTTAATAGGGTTTTGTCTGCAGATTTTATTAGTAATATGGACAGTTCAAAACTATTCCAGCTATTTCTTATTCTAGGTAACAGGTTAATGAGTGCACAATTTGCCACACTCTATTTTTTGACTGTCTACCCAGATTGCCAGCAACGTTCGTGGCTCCTCTTTCAACTGAGGCTCCAATGTGAGGAAAACTATCCACAAGAGAGCCACCAGCCAACTCATGATACACACACACAGATACTGTGAACAAGAAATAACCTCTTCTCTTTTAAGCAACTGAAGAGTTTTGGCTTTGTTCCCATTAGCATAACCTAACCTATCCAGACAGCTACATGAAAAAAGTATGAAGAAATTACATTTTCGCCTTAAATAGAAATGCCAATAGCTGAAAATAATGGACTTAGATTTGTTTACCAGGTTTGTGTATTAGTAGAAATAGCATGTTTTGATGTGTATTAGTAAAGTTTGATAACTAGTGTACACGTTAGGTTCGTATAGTATGTCTATACTTGTTAAACATTATTGTATAAACTGGGGAATAGATGGTATTTTTCATGCAACAGATAAAAATGTTTTAAAACATTCCCAAGTTAAGTCACACAAGAAATATGATGAGCAAAAACATCAGGTTCTAACACAAAGGGAGTCAATAACAAAGCACATGAGTGAAACCAAAATGACCTAAAAACGACATACTGTATGATACATCAAAACACTGAATTTTAAGTGCTTTGTGAAAACACCTTCTTCAGATTTCTCTCAAAATAAGTTCCCTTGAGTCCTATGTGTGAACATACATTTAACAAATTCCCTGTGCCCCTTGGAAATGCAAATGCTGCTACTCATCTCCACCTACTTGGATCAACATTTTGTTTGGCAACAACTATTGGGAAAATTTCATTAGTCCTGTATTGCAAAAGTTGTGCAATAGAATTTGAAAGCATGAGTAACATGTTAACCTGACTGATGCTTGACATTTGTTTTCCTTTCAAATACCATTTCTGTACGTGATGGGAAACCTATCTGACACAGACATTAACATTGATGTTATCTGCGATGTGCACAAAGATGATGGGGTTCAGGACAGCCTACCACAAAATACAGTGGCATTTAAAGAAACAACAGAAACAAGTCCTCAAATTGAGACCAAATTCCCTGCACTTCTACCCTAAAGTAGGCCCTAAAACGTAAGTAACCTTCCCCTAAAAATAGGTCATAGGCCCTGCCCTATACCTAGGAAAATGGAATGAAACACAGAGATAGCAAGAAGAATCTGAAGAATACGGACAGGCCTTGCTAAGTCTCCCCTCCCACCTGAGATTTTTAGATCATATCCCCTTTTGTCTAATCATGTTTCTCCGACAACTGTCCACTTCTTCATCTGACTTAGCATAAAATGTACACCACTTTCCCTGTTTATTTGAATCTTTACTTCTGGAGGCTCCCATGTCACATTTATTAAATACATTTGTAGGCTTTTCTCTGTTTAACTTGTGTTTTGTTATAGCAATCACAGCCATAGAATAGCAACGGGTAAGGAAAGATATTACTTTTTCTGTTCTACGAAGAAACAGACTATGACTTGGAATATGAAGTGGTTTGAATCATTCCCCATAAACTTTCAAGTAAAAAAATAAAACATGCTTTACCAAACTATGAATATTTTTTCTTTTTTTAACTTTTAAGTTTAGGGTACAGGTACAGGTTTGTTATATAGATAACCTATGTCATGGGGTTTGTTATACACATTATTTCATCACCCAGGTAAAAAACTTAGTACCCATTAGTTATTTTTTTTTAATTTCTCCCTCCTCCCACCTTCCAGCCTTCAATAAGCCCCAGTGTGTGTTGTTCCCCTCTATATGTCCATGTGTTCTCATCATTTAGTTTCCATTTATAAGTGAGAACATGTGGTATTTGCTTTTCTTTTCCTGTGTTAGTTTGCTAGAGATAATGGCCTCCAACTCCACCCATGTCTCTGCAAAGGACATAATCTTCTTCTTCTTTATGGCTGCATAGTATTCCACCATGTATATGTACCACATTTTCTTTAAGCCTATCATTGATGTACAGGTAGATTGATTTCATTTCTTTGCTATTGTGAATAGTGCTGCAATGTACACATGAGTGTATGTATATTTGTAATAGAACAATTTATGTTCCATTGGTTATATACCCAGTAATACAATTGCTATTGGTTCAATTGGTATTTCTTTTCTTAGATCTTTGAGGAATTGCCACCCAGTCTTTCACAATGGCTGAACTAATTTATACTCCAATTAACAGTGTATAAGCGTTCCTTTTTCTCCACAACCTTGCCAGCATCTCCACAACCTTGCCAGCGTCTGTTATTTTATGACTTTCTAATGATAGCCATTCTAACTGATGTGAGATAATATCACATTGTGGCTTCGATTTGTATTTCTCTAATGATCAGTGATGTTGAGGTTTTTTTAACATATGATTCTTGGCCGTATGTATGTCGTCTTTAGAAAAGTGAATTTTAAGTGGTTAGTGAAAATGCTATTCAATGCTATTCCTATTAAACTAACATTGAGATTCTTCACAAAACCTGAAAAACCAAATAAGAGCCCAAATAGCCAAGGCAAACCTAGACAAAAAGAACAAAGCCAGAGGCATCATGCTACCCTACTTCAAACTATATTACAGGGCTACAATAACCAAAATACCATGATTCTGGTCTGAAAACAGACACGTAGACAGAATAAAGAAACCAGAAATAACACTGCACACCTATAACTATCTGATCTTTGAAAAACCAGACAAAAAGAAGCAGTGGGGAAAGTATTCCCTATTCAGCCACTGTTGCTGAGAGTGTCTAGCTCTATGCACAAGACTGAAACTGGATCCCTTCCTTATACCATATATAAAAATTAAATCAAATGGATTAAAGATTTACATGTAAAACCCAAATCCATAAAAATCCTGCAAGACAACCTAAGCAATACCATTCAGGACACAGGCACAAAGATTTCTTGAAGAAAACAGCAAAAGCAATGGGACAAAAGCAAACATTGACAAATCGTATCTAAACTAAAGAGCTTCGGCACTGCAAAAGAAACAATTAACAGAGTCAATAGATAACCTAGAGAATGGAAGAAAATTTCTACGAACTATACATTTGAGAAAGGTCTACTATATCCACCATCTATAAGCAACTAAAGAGAATATTGTATTTTATATAAAAATTGTCAAGATATTCTATCGACATTTAAAATATATAATTTGACTACAGGAGAATTCTATATAGGAGTTGATGAGCTATGAATAGAACTCAACTCTACTCCACTCCTTATGCTTGGGAACATTCTTCTCTAAATGCAGAAATACATATTTGGCATGCAGCAAAAACACTCAAATTTTAAAAAAGAAAGCCTGAATCATGTCTCTTCT
>NW_016107651.1:2445761-2447075 GCF_001604975.1 Cebus imitator | reverse complement strand
GGCCATCCGGATGGTTGAAAGTTTTTTGTTTTTGCTTTCTCCCACACTTAAGGTAAAGAACATAATGAAAAGTCCAATTATTTAACAACTCATAGTTCTAGCAAATGGTATGGAGCTTAAGAAAGTCTTAAAGAACCTGCTATAAAACTCCTTGAGATTTTTTTCTACAAAATAAATAACAGTGATATCACATAATTTCCAAGTGACTCAAACCCTCTTTGTTGGTGACATCTATTTCTTTTTTATAGCTCTGTTACACTGCAGAGTTTAAATGTTTCTGTATTCAAACACTCAGATGAATAGAAATAGTATACTGTAGTGGGGATAATATTAGAATCAGGATCAAAAGTGAAATTATTGAAAATTGGCCAGATGAAAGAAAAATTACCTTTCTTTCCCCCTTATTACTCACAGGAGAACAATATACTTCCTGTTCTAGTCTTCCTTGTATAACAAAGTTTAGCAAATAGGTATGAGTTTCTCAGATGTGAACAAAAGAACAAAAAAAGAAATAGATTTGCCTCTTTTTGCTTTCTGTATTGTTATCACTTCCTTAATTTGAGGGACAATCATCTGGATTTCCACACCTCATGAAAGTAGCAGCAGAACTGAAATTATGTTTACAGAGGCCACAAATAGGCTTTCTCAGTAAAGACCTTAAACTGAAACCAAGGAAAGAATATAGACCTACAAAGTTTATTATGCTTTGCTTTCTTTAGCCAATATTTTCTCCCAAAAGTTTTCCATTGGGAGTAATGGTGGCTAAGCCTGTGGGGAAATTGCCATGGCAGTTCTATTTCATGGATGCAATAGCCATTTGCTTTTGCAAGGGGTCTTTTATTTTAGATATAACTGCATGGGCCCTTTGTAGTTGTTGAGTCCTGAAAGAATGCAGCTCTGCTTCACTTTAATTTCATTCCTTTGTAAGCACTTTTGGTGTGCATATCACCTGAGTGTATACACATGATTTAAGGTGATCAGAGTAGATTATTCATTTTAGAAGTTTTAGCAAGACATTTTATTTAACCCAACATATCCAAAAAATTGTTTCAGTATGTAGTCATAGAAAAGTTATTACTGGGATTGGATCCAAGATGGCCGTTTAGGAACAGCTCAGGATTGCAGCTCCCAGTGAAAGCGCCGAGGGTGAGTGGACGCCGTGTTTTTATTGCCCACAGACTAGGAAACTCCCGGGCAGAGAAGCTCCACAGGTCACCAGCGCGGCTGTGCCGGCCAGCGCCGCTGCTTTGCCCCGCGCGGCTGCTTTGTCGGCACCCCGGAGCCGCGGTTCTCCGTACAAAATACACTGGTCTG
>NW_016107651.1:2440804-2443401 GCF_001604975.1 Cebus imitator | reverse complement strand
AAAAAAAAAGAAAAGAAAAGTTATTACTGGGATATTTTAAATATTTATTTTTCCATAGTAAGTTTTTAAAATCCAGTATGATTTTTACAATTATATCTCATCTCATTGCAGACTAGCCACCTTTCAGGTTTTCAGTAGCATCATGTATATATTTTGGGAGTTACATAGTGAGGTTTGGTGAATATATATGTACACACACACACATACATACACACATACCCAGTGGTTTGATTTCAGAAATTAGCACATCTGACATCTCATTTACAATTTCTTTGTGTTGGGAATGTTCAAGATCCTCCTACCTATTTGAAACGATATATTATTGCTAACTATAGTCATCCTATAGTATAATATACAGAACACTGGAACTTACTCCTCTTATGTAGCTGTTATTGCATATCCTTTAACAAATCTCTCCTTATCCTTCCCTTCTCTTTATCCTTCCCAGCCTCCAGTGTCATCTGTTCTCATTCCTATGAAATCAACTTATTTTTAGCTTCCACATAAGAACATGTGACGTTTAATTTTATACTCCTGGTTTGTTTCACTTAACAATGTCCTCCAGTTTTTTTCATGTTACTGCCAATGACAGGATTTCATTTTTTTTAAATGGCTGAATATAATTCCATGGTGTATGTGTACTGCAGTTTTTATTCATTCATCTGTTGTTGGACACCTAGGTTGATTCCATCTCTTGGCTATTGTGGATAGTGCTGCAACAGACATGAGGATACAGATGTCTCTTCCATATAACGATTTTCCCACTTGTGGGATTGCTGCATCATATGGTAGTTTTATTTGTAGTTTGAAGAAACTCCATACTTTTCTCCATATTGACTGGACTAATTTACATTCCTACCAACAGAGTATAAAAGTCCCCTATTCTCTGCATCCTCCCCAGCACTGTGTTTTGTATTTTTGAGAACAGCCATCGTGACAGGAGTGAGATAGCACATCATTAAGGCTTTGATTTGCTTTCTTCTGATTATTAGTGATGTTGAACTTTTTTTTCATATATTTGTTAGTCATTTATATGTCTTCTTTTGAGAAATGTCTGTTCTGCTTACTGGCCCATTTTTAAATCAGATTGGTTCTTTTTTGCTGTTGAGGTACTTCAATTCCTTACATATTCTGAATATTAGTCTCATGCCAAGATATTTTCTTCCATTCTATACTTTGTGTTTTCACTCTGTGTATTAAAAAGATTCTGTACAGCAAAAGAAATAATTTGATGTAATTCCACTGGCTTATTTTTGTTGCCTATTTTTGAGGTCTTATTCATAAAATCTTTTCCCAGACCAATGTCTTGAACACCTCCTGTATGTTTTCTTCTAGTAGTTTGATCCTTTGGGGTCTCACATTTAGTCTTTGATTCATTGTGAGTTGATTTTTGTATAGATTGAGAGGTGGGGCATCTAGTTTCATGCTTCTGTAAATGAATATCCAGTTTTCTCAGCAGCAGTTATTAAAGAAAATCCTTGACACCTTTCTCAAAAAAAAAAAAAATCTATGTGATCTAGTTTCTGGGTTCCCCAATCTGTCCATTGGTCTGTGTATCTGTTTTTATGCCAGTATCACACTGTTTTGGTTTCTACAGCTTTATAGTATTATAAAATACTATAATACTATTTTGTCAATATAGTATTATGGTATGTTATAACACTATAAAGGTCTGGTAGTGTGATACTTCAAGGTTTGTCCTTTTTCCTCAGCATTGTTTTGGCTATTTGGGGTCTTTGAGTTCTTTCCAACATCTATTATTTAAAATATGTTCATTAGATTTTGTTCCATGTCTTGCAGTATAATTAGAAATCCTACTGTGTTTGGATGCATAAGTATTACATACTTATCGCTCAACTTTTAATCTTCCTTTTGCTTTGTTTTGATTATGGAATCATCTCTCCTAGACTGAAATGTAGGAAATTTTCAGAGTCACACAGGAAAAAATCAGAACAGATACAGCTTGTGATAAGATCATCATTTTACCTGCACTGTTTGTGTCTCAACGTAAAAAAAAGCTATTGTCACAATCTGTTGCTATAACTTAAAACAAAAGCAAATAGATCAGTATTGTGGAAAGTGTAGAAACACAATCTTTGATTCACTGATCATGCCATCCATTAAGCACAACTTTATGTGCTTTGGAAGCACAGGAAACTAAAACAACTTTGTAGTCATTTATTAAAGATCACGAATCTATCATCTCAAGAAGAATGAAACAATAAACACCAAGTTTGAGAAGTGACCCAATACACAGCATTTCTCTCCCATTTATTTAACTTCCCCTACATTCTTCTCAGCAAGAAAGAAAAATATATAGAGACTGAGCCTGTTTAATACTGAGAAGGGACAGCACACAAACAGCAGCATGTAATCGATACATGAGGCACAAAGTATAGCTTTTTCTATTAATTTGATAACTGGAATAAACTCTGTTATATAGAATATGTACATAATATATGGGATTTATGTAACTTGAAAAACATCACCGTTTTGTATTGGTGAATTTGGCCTCATGGCCTCATAAGGGATAACAGAAAATTTATCCAGCAATCAGTAAATATGATAATCATAAAAGTGATATCATAAAGCTGTGA
>NW_016107651.1:2437338-2439919 GCF_001604975.1 Cebus imitator | reverse complement strand
AAATAAGTGTCAGGTTCAAATATGTTCTTGGAGTTTTTGTTTGTTTTTGTTTTTTAAGTTTGGTCAAGGAAATGATAGTCATATAAACATAAAGTGATAGGATTTTGGTCTGGCCATTTTTGCTAAAAAAAAAAAATCAGTTTGCTTCTGTGTTCAACTTCAATAGCTCTTATTTGAGACATCTAGTAACACTTAATTCCCTTTTAAACTAATTTTTATTTGATTTTTTGTCACATCATTTTAATATTCAATATTTTAAGTTGTTGAAAATCATATGGGAATTAAGTACAACCAACTACTGAACATTCATTCACATTTTCATCTATTTTATCAATAGAAAATATTTAATTAAAAAATAAAATGACAAGAAAATCCAGAAAACCTAAACTGTGTCTTGCATATTTAAGAAAGTTAAGTTCTAATGCTATTTTAAATAGGTTTGAATAATTTGCTTAAATAATTAAGTTATAGTACATACTAACAATAACACCAAGTTCTCGGCTTGTAACATTATAGCCATATTAATTTATGGTATTTTTCCAACCCTGTTATAATACTCATGCAAAATTTTACCCCTGACCATTTCACTTGTCATTTCCTCAAATTCTTCTGGGTTTGAAAATGCCACTCAGAAATATGTTAGTCCGATTCAACAGAGATCACAAGACTATGAACCTAAAGGGACCTGGCAGACCTAGCAGCTCAGTCCCCTAAATCACCAGTGAGAAAACTGATTACTAACAAGGTGATTTTCTTAATATCCCAAAGCCAATTCAGATAAAATCCAGAACTAGGACCCGAGTATGCTTATTTATTCATTTCAGTGCTCTTCCTACAACTACACCAAGTTCAAGTGCTAAAAAGTACTATAGAGTTTTCACATACTTGAACATTCATGTGTAGCAAAGTGACTTTTGAAGTGTGCATATTTGTTCATCTTTATTTTATACAGACATATGTGATGTATATGAATATATGCATATTATATAGAATATTAAAACATTTATATATATATTTATAAATGTGTACTATGTATAATTTTATAGTTAGTGAAACAATTTACTATCATATATATTTGAATAAAGTCACTATTGGTAAACAAAGTAGAGGTGTTATCAGCTATATCTTGTCTTCCTATAATAATTGGTTTATTCAAAAAATTATTGATATTGTAATTTTTTTCATGAATGCATAGAAGGATTTCTAGACTTTATTATGTATAAATACCAAGCAGTGAATAATTAGATCAAACAAGGCAATATAAAAGTCTCATCCAGTTTTTAACCCATTCTTTCAATCAACATTTGTACGTATACAATTACCCGTCATTATTGCTAGATCATGTAGAAACAGTAGAAAGCAACACTGAAATTAAGAATTGTAGGGAGATTGATCCAAGATGGCCGTTTAAGAACAGCTCAGGATCCCAGCTCCCAGTGAAAGCGCAGAGGGTGAGTGGATGCCGCATTTTTATTGCCCACAGACTAGGAAATCCCCAGGCGGAGGAGCTCCACGGGTCGCCAGCGCTGTTTTGGCCAGCGCAGCTGTGCCGGCCGGCGCCGCTTCATTGCCCTGTGCAGCTGCTTTCTCGGCGCCCCAGAGCAGAAGTTCTCTGTACAAAACACACTGGTCCGGGTGCCCGAAGTCACCCATTCATCTGTTTAAAAAGGGGACTGAGCAGGGAACCAGGACAGTAGATTGCAGGGCAAAAAAAGCACCACGAATCTCAGTGCCGCTGTTTAAGTCAGTGCAGTGACTTGCCACAGGGAAAAACACAGAGACCCCGGTGCCTCTTCAACAGGCAACTGGAACACAAACTTAAAAAAAAAAAAAAGGCTCTGAGGCAGGGAGCCAGCGATCAGGCTCGGCTGGTCCCACCACCACAAAAGAACAGCAATCAGAAACTCTCTGGATTGAGAGTTTCACAGCAAGCGCAGCTGAACCCGGGATGGTCCAGCTCTGTGGGGGAGGGGCATCCGCCATTACCGAGGCAGCCCGCCACTACGGAGGTAGTCAACCAGTGCTGAGGCAGCCCGCCATTGCCAAGGCAACCCGCCACTGCAGAGAGACTCTGCCTTAACAGAGACGGGCCACCATTGCTGAGGCAGTTCTAACTACACCCATATAAACAGGACTGCAGGGAAGTTAACTCAGCAGCTGGGCGGAGCCCACAGCAGCTCAGCAAAGCCTCTACAGGTAGACAGTGACTAGGCTGCCTCCTTGCTGGGCAGGGCAGCTCTGAAGGAAAAAAAAAGAAGGCAGCAGCATAACTGAAACTCATAAAGCCCTAAATCCCTGGGACAGAGTACCTGGGAACAAAAAGCAGTTTATGAGTTCTGCTGCAGCAGACCTAAACGTACCTGCCCAGTAGCTCTGAATGAACAACGGAGCTCACAGCTCAGCATTTGAGTTCCTATAAAGAAAAGACCGTCTCCTCAAGCAGCTCCCTGACCCCTGTATATCCAAAGAGCCACCTCATAAAGGAGAGATCAGATTGACACTTGGCGGGTATCCTTCTAGGACAAAGATAGCAGAAGAAGAAAACTGGTAACAACCCTTACTGTTCAGCAGCTGCTGCAGG
>NW_016107651.1:2397502-2435458 GCF_001604975.1 Cebus imitator | reverse complement strand
TCGAAACCAATGAGAATGAAGACAAAACATACCAGAATCTCTGGGACACATTTAAAGCAGTCTCTAGAGGAAAATATATAGCAATAAGTGCCCACATGAGAAGCAAGGAGATATCAAAAATTGACACCCTGTCGTCAAAACTGAAAGAGCTAGAGAAACAAGATCAAAAAAACTCAAAGTCTAGCAGAAGACAAGAAATAGCTAAGATAGAGCCGAACTGAAGGAGATAGAGACATAAAAAACCCTTCAAAAAATCAATAAATCCAGGAGCTGGTTTTTTGAAAAGACAACAAAATAAGCAGAACATTAGCCAGATTAATAAAAAAGAAAAGAGAGAATAACCAAATTATTGCAATAAAAACGATAAACGGGATATCACCACAGATTCCACATAAATTCAAACCATCATCAGAGATTATTACAAACAACTCTATGCACATAAACTAGTAAACCTGGAAGAAATGGACAAATTCCTGGACACTTACCTCCTCCCAAGGCTAAACCAGGAAGAAGCCGAAACAGTGAACAGACCCATAACAAGGTCTGAAGTTATGGCAGCAATTAAGAGCTTACCACCCAAAAAAAGCCCAGGTCCAGATGGGTTCACAGCCGAATTCTACCAGACATACAAAAAGGAGCTGGTACCATTCCTTCTGAAACTATTCCAAACTATACAAAAAGAGGGAATTCTTCCTAAAGCATTTTATGAGACCAACATCATCCCGATTCCAAAACCCGGCAGAGACTCAACAAGAAAAGAAAACTTCAGGCCAATATCCATGATGAACATAGATGCAAAAATCTTCAATGAAATACTGACAAGCTGATTGCAACAGCAGATCAAAAAGCTTATCCACCATGATCAAGTAGGCTTCATCCCGGGGATGCAAGGCTGGTTCAACATATGCAAACCTATAAATGTAATTCACCACATAAACAGAGCCAAAGACAAAAACCACATGATATCTCAATTGATGCAGAGAAGGCCTTTGACAAAATTCAACAGCCCTTTATGCTAAAAACCCTCAATAAGCTAGGTATTGACGGAACTTATCTCAAAATAATAAAAGCTATTTACGACAAACCAACAGCCAATATCATACTGAGTGGTCAAAAACTAAAAGCATTCCCCTTGAAATGTGGCACTAGACAAGGATGGCCTCTCTCACCACTCCTATTCAATATAGTACTAGAAGTTCTAGCCAGAGCAATCAGGCAAGAAAAAGAAATAAAGGGTATTCAAATAGAAAAGGAGGAAGTCAAATTGTCTCTATTTGCAGATGACATGATTGTATATCTAGAAGACCCCATCGTCTCAGCCCCAAATCTCCTGAAATGGATAAGCAAGTTCAGCAAAGTCTCAGGATACAAAATCAATGTGCAAAAATCACATGCATTCCTATACACCAGTAACAGACTTAAAGAGAGCCAAATCAAGAAAAACTTCCATTCACAAATTGCCATAAAGAGAATAAAATACCTAGGAATACAACTAACAAGGAACGTAAAGGACCTCTTCAAGGAGAACTACAAGCCACTGCTCAATGAAATAAGAGAGGACACAAACAGATGGAGAAACATTCCATGTTCATGGTTAGGAAGAATGAATATCCTGAAAATGGCCATACTGCCCAAAGTAATTTACAGATTCAATGCTATCCCCATCAAGCTTCCAATGACCTTCTTCACAGAACTGGAAAAAACCACCTTAAACTTCATATGGTACTAAAAGAGAGCCCGCATAGCCAAGTCGATTCTAAGCAAAAAGAACAAAGCAGGAGGCATCACACTACCGGACTTCAAACTATACTACAAGGCTACAGTAATCAAAACAGCATGGGACTGGTACCAAAACAGAGATATAGACCAATGGAACAGAACAGAGGTCTCGGAGGCAACACAATATACCTACAACCATGCGATCTTTGACAAACCTTTTCAGGTTTTTTTCAAAACACGCAATGGGGAAAGGATTCCCTGTTTAATAAATGGTGTTGGGAAAACTGGCTAGCCATGTGCAGAAAGCAGAAACTGGACCCCTTCCTGACACCTTACACTAAAATTAACTCCAGATGGATTAAAGACTTAAACATAAGACCTAACACCATAAAAACCCTAGAAGAAAATCTTGGCAAAATCATTCAGGACGTAGGTGTAGGCAAGGACTTAATGACCAAAACACCAAAAGCATTGACAACAAAAGCCAAAATAGACAAATGGGACCTAATCAAACTCCACAGCTTCTGCACGGCAAAAGAAAGAGTCATTAGACTGAATCAGCAACTAACAGAACGGAAAAAATTTTTGCAGTTTACCCATCTGACAAAGGGCTAATATCCAGAATTTACAAAGAACTAAAACAGATTTACAAGAAAAAAAACTAATAAGCCCATTCAAAAGTGGGCAAAGGATATGAACAGATACTTTACAAAAGAAGACATATATGAGGCCAACAAACATATGAAAAAATGCTCATCATCACTGGTCATCAGAGAAATGCAAATCAAAACAACATTGAGATACCATCTCATGCCAGTTAGAATGGTGATCATTAAAAAATCTGGAAACAATAGATGTTGGAGAGGATGTTGAGAAATAGGAACACTTTTACAGTGCTGGTGGGAGTGTAAATTAGTTCAACCACTGTGGAAGACAGTGTAGTGATTAATCAAGGATGTACAAATAGAAATTCCATTTGACCCAGCAATCCCATTACTGGGTATATATCCAAAGAAATCGTTCTACTATAAGGACATGTGCACACCAATGTTCATTGCAGCACTGTTTACAATAGCAAAGACCTGGAACCAACCCAAACGCCCATCGATGATAGATTGGACAGGGAAAACGTGGCACATATACATGATGGAATATTATGCAGCCATCAAAAACGATGAGTTTGTGTCCTTTGTAGGGATATGGATAAACCTGGAAACCATCATTCTCAGCAAACTGACAGAAAAGCAGAAGATCAAACACCACATGTTCTCACTCATAGGCGGGTGTTGAACAATGAGAACACATGGACACAGGGAGGGGAGCACTACACACTGGGGTCAGTTGAGGGGGAAATAAGGGAGGGATGGTGGGGGATGGGGAGCTGGGGAGAGGTAGCAAGGGGAGAGATGCCAGATGTAGGTGATGGGGAGGAAGGCAGCAAATCACACTGCCATGTGTGTACCTATGCAACAATCTTGCATGTTCTTCACATGTACCCCAAAACCGAAAATGCAATAAAATAAAATGGGAAAAAAAAAGAATTGTAACAGGAGAGTTACATATTAAGTCACCAGTGAAATAAATATTTTTAAATTTGACAAATTCAATGAGAATTAAGTCTTATGTGCTAAAAGACTATCATAAAGAGTTCTAACCTTGTCTTGAGACCTAGAAAAGCTTATCCTGAGAGAGCACTGCTCAAGCTTCATCTGGAGGATGGGTATAAAAGGTGGATTTTCAGCAGAAGTGGGAAGCCACAGCAGGAGAGGCATGATAGTGAGTTCCAGACAGATAGGTCAGACTAAAAAGAGCACTGAACTAAAAAGTGGGAAGTGTGATGCAGTCTAACCTGAGTGAGGCAGAGAAAAACCTCAAGATGAAGAGCCAACAGGGACAGGGAAAAGGTCCTGCAGAGCCTTGTAGGCAGGTTAAGGACTTAAGCTGCTGAAGGGGTTATCAGTTGGAAATGTAAAGAGAGCATTTCTATTGTAAAAGACAACCTCGGTTGTAATGTAGACAGCAGAATGGACGAGGCACATGGATGTAAATATGTCAACTGGGGAGTTACTTTAACAGTAAATAGGAGAAATGTCAGTAGCTTTGACTTAATGTCAGAGACGATGTGAAGCCAACAGAGCTGAGATATTACAAGAAAATATCATGGATTTAGTGGATAGGATATGTAATGGATTAGACAGTGAGTGAATCAAAATAGAGGCCTTAAGGATTACACATATGTTCTCACCTGCTAAATGAAAAGATGCATGATATCCTTCACTGAGATAAGGAAAACCAGATACCAGCCATATAGGTTGGGAGAATGCATATCATGAGTTTGCTTTTGGATATATACAAATAAAGAAAATGGAATCTTTTTTTCTACATTGCCTAAAGGTAGCTTTTATTATTTGTATTTCACCTTTGAAGGTGCAAAGGCTTAAGAATTATAATCTATTGCTTTAAAGTTCTTTCTCTATTAAGAAGCACTAAGACATCTAGTAAATCACTTCGTCGTTCTTCTTAGTCTCATTGACCTTCAGTTGTCTCATTGAGAATATGGGAAAAATAATGTAATCATATTACTTATATCACAGTGTTGTTAAAAGGACAAAGAGATGTGGATGTGTAAGACCCTCATAAAATTGTAATCTTAGGCTGGGCTCAGTGACACTTCTCTGGGGTCTCAGCAACTTGGAAGGCTGAAGTAAGAAAACTGCTTGAACCCAGGAATTCAAGGACATCTGGGTCAACATAGAGAGAACCCATCTCTAATAAAATAAACTCATAATCTTTCTAATAATGCATATTTTATATTTCTTTCTGGATATCTATAAAAAGCATGAGGTATACTGTTTCTGATGGCAAGCCAAACACAATTCTAAATGTTGGCTCTTTAATATAAATTTCCAAAATCAAAGGCTGTATTACAATGTTTCCAACAGGAAAAAATATGTAAAACATTTTCTGAATCACAGATATTTATCCTTAGATTCTTAAAGATCCTCAGAGAGAAAACACCTAAAGGACAGAGAACCCTACATGAAAAGATGCTTCCTACATCCCCCACTTACTAGTCTTTGCTAATATTTTTGAGGGAACTTTTGGTGCAACAGGCAGTGCTTTAACCAAGTTTATGTGTAGTGTACTGACCCATTTCATTCCCAAAATAACCATATGAAAGCTTAGTAATTTTGATTCTCAGTTTCCTGGGGCACACAGAAGTTCTACAACGGGCTCAAGGTTGAAAAGCCAGTAAGTTAAAAAGTGCGAAATTGAACCAGCCAGTTATTTCGGGAATTACATTCTTATCTTTATGCTAAATTCTGACCTCCATTTCAGCTCATCACTTGAGGGTAATAAATGCTACAGTATTTTATATATCTGAAATCAATCAAACCCAGTGTGAGTTTTATTATGATCTTGTGAGAGAGTAGATTAAGATGTTCAACTACCTTAGCACAATGTCTACTATAACCATTAGTAACTGAATTATCCCCATTTGTGGAAAAAAAAAACTAACAAAGGGGAGATTGAATATTCCAAGAAAATTTGAATAAGAATATACTATTTTAACAATGTTAAAATATCAGAAACAGTTTTCTTCGTGTCTATGACTGTTTTGTTAGGAATATTATTTATGGTGGATTTGAATACTAAAAAAAACCATTATTCATTTATTAAATAGGAAAGGCTTGTTCTTCTAACTGTCTCGCAATGCTATTAACATTTGCTCTGTGGATCATGCCAACATACAGAGGAGAAGAAAGAAGGGATTTTATGAAGCATCAACTGCTACTGCTAGGGGAAATCTTCAACTGTGTCATGAGATAATCTCATGAAGTATCCAACTGACATACAATTATACACAATATATAAATTTATTGCTTTGACCAATTACTTTTTATTCCATCATGAGCGCACTTCCACTTGTAACTGCTAGAAGGGATGACTGTTGAACTTCTCAAAAGCAAAGTTATTTTTAGCAAGATAGTGCTCTGAAAGAACCAAAGTTGACATTCGTGCACTTCTTGGTTAAATAAAAATACCCAAAAGAAGTTCATCCAATCAAAATCACTACATTTTCATGCTTTCCATTTTCATCTTCATTAGAGGAAAGGCTTAAGAAGGTCAAACGAGGGAGGGAGGGTACTGGCAGACAATGTGTATTAGAGTCCCTTAAGAAAGAATCACCAACACCTTTATAAAGGTCAGGTTAGCTATTATATTTGTACTTAGTTTTGATTTAGAAGTAGAATAAAAATCTAATAGAATAGTCAAAGGCCAAAGTAGAGATAAAGAAATAGCTAGCAGTGTGAAAAAGAGTGAGAAATGAAGGAAAAAAATAAAATTACTATCTAATGTGTACCAACTGTGCACACATTCTGCTAGCCCCAGAAATGTGCACTTATGGAACAATTTTAAATACTAAAAATACTAGAATATTTAACAGTATACTCTGGAAAATTTACAACTTCAAAATTACATGAAGCAAGTCAGCCATAATTCCAGTCTTACTGCTACATCATAAAAACATTTCATAATGTTTCTAAACACATTCACAGCTGTCACAGGACTCACTGGGTCACTCTTCAGTTATATGTTGCTAGTTTGGGTTGTTATTTACTGCCCAGATGATACTTTTAAAATAGTTGCAAGGTAAATTTCTTACTTATTTCAGCTGACATTAGTATTATTTTGGGGTAAGCTTACTTTTAGGCATGCTGCGTATTGAACTGCTTGACCTACTCTACTGAACGTTCCAGTTGCAAATCTTGTAGCATTGTGTAACTTCTCAGTTACACAGAAAAAAAGTAAATGCTATACATTAAAATTTAGTTGCGAATTTATTAAATGGTTACAGTATATTCACAGTTTCCATTCTTGAAATGTTCAAGCATCATTATAGATTCTGAAAATAAAACATATTTCATTTAATACCACAACCCATTGAGGAGTTACTATCACTGTTTTTTCACAGATGGTAGAAATGAGTTTTAAGAAGGCTAAATAAATACTAGATATAGGTGATGGGGAGGAAGGCAGCAAATCACACTGCCATGTGTGTACCTATGCAACAATCTTGCATGTTCTTCACATGTACCCCAAAACCTAAAATGCAATAAAAATAAATAAATAAAAAAGAAGTCTAAATAAATGTCTAACATCTCGGGAGATAGTCTGAATTATATGGAAACAAGAAGTAAAAAGTTTAGGGTTTATTGTGGGTTTTTTCCTCCATAAAGATACTAGTAAAACAAATTAGATTAATAAGGATATACACACAATCTATAGAGATTCAGAGGAGGCAACACACGCACATACACAAAAACAGATCAGACAGGGAATACATATACAATTTTTCCTTTAGGAAACATTTCAAAGATTTTTGAAGGAGAGAGAAATACTTTTGTGCCTTTTCCTGATTTATAGAAATTAACAGATTTAATTTCAACTTGAAACTTACTTTTCTACAACATACCAAGAGATCATTTAATAATTTCCAGGCACGATATGGAAGTCTTCTTATGTGTTGAAATATGAACACATAACTACCATCCCCTTGCATTCCTAATAAAGTAGTTGGTCTCATATGGCTATCCCAGGGAGCATAAAATGAAATACATATTCATATATCCTCTATTTATTAATTTATAAGGCAGGCATTGAATATTTAATATCTGTATGAATTAATAGAAAAGCTATAATGCCAACAAAATGGATAGGCTATGCTTGAACTCCTCTTCATCCGCCTATCTCTCTCACAGCTATCTATCTGCAAGAGATGTAATAGATAAGGGCTAGGATTTTAAAAGGACTTGTATTTTCTACAGATCAGAAGCCTCTAATAAAAACCATTTGTCCTATATCCAAGATTTCCATGACATAGCATTATCCAGTATGCTGCATTACTTGATAGAGAAACAGTGAAAAGAGGTGATACCATCTGATTTCAATCTAAAAAATTCTAATACACAGTTCAGATATCTCTCACAAATTAGAGTGCCTCATCATGAAATCTCTAGTTTAGCCTCCTGGATTAATAATATGGGCACATTAATGAAA
This sequence comes from Cebus imitator, assembly GCF_001604975.1. Taxonomy (NCBI): domain Eukaryota; kingdom Metazoa; phylum Chordata; class Mammalia; order Primates; family Cebidae; genus Cebus; species Cebus imitator. Next base: position 2,427,676 of record NW_016107651.1, on the reverse strand, counting down.
AGTCTGGCATGAAAACAGTGGGAGACAACCTAGGTTGAAGTGGTACAGAGTAACAAGCAGTGAAGAGAAACCATATGCTTGATACACATTTTCTGTAAATATCCAAAGATTTAAACCAAAATAGGAAGACTGCAGCTGAGTATTTCACTTTTTGCCTCGGAGTGTGGCATCTGTGTGCCTAAGGCTTTCCACTCCAGAACACAGATTTATATGCCATGTTTGAATCTCTTAAGATTCCTCTCTGTGATTCATTTTTCTCTCAACTGCTCTGCAGAAAACTAAATTCTATTGCACTTGCTACAGAAAGTTTTTATCAACAATAACACCACAGTACACAGATTATTGCTTTCAGCTGCATGGGCAGATGTAGGCACACTCATGTCTAACTTGCTAATTGAATAGACCTATAAATTATCTATGAGTCACAAATAGACATCCTGCAAAAGAAGTAAATGGCATGCTTGAATTAGGTTTCCTATTTTCCTCAATCTCCTACATTTTTAAACTTTTCTTTACATCCTAGCAGCACATTTTATGTTGCTGCTACTCTGCTTTTTTTTTTTTTTTTGCCCCCTTCAGTTGCTTTTTTAAATAATTCATTTCCCTTGGTTTCAGGATTTTATTTTTAAAGTTGAAACCTGTTTGTTTTATGTTTACTTAAAAATTGCTGCTATAGAACATACTTACTAAAAATGTGTGTGAAAGTTAATTGAGAACGCTGACTACTAAAATGTGCTATGTTGCAATCCGGAGACGGTCATCCCATTAATTGCTCATAGTTTTCTTTAAATATTCTGTGAAGTAAAAGCCTTACCATCATGAAAACTCAACTTACATTTTTACAAGATGGTCAATTGTCCTCAATTCTTCTTTGATGTTTTAGGTCTTTTTATTTTTTTTTGAGACAGGGTCTTACTCTTTCACCCAGGCTTCAGTGCACTGGCCTGTTCTTGGGTCAGTGCAACCTCTGCCTGCTGACCTCAAACTATCCTCCCGTGAGATCCTGTCTTAAATAAATACAAGTCTTGTCTGAAATTCAGGAAGCCATATTTAATTGATTTCTATGGGAAACTGACATATAGTGATTGGTTTGGGCTACAGTCTGAAATTTTTATATGGCTAAATAAAAGGTCATATACTAAGCATATGAATTTGCTTCCATGCGCCCATGTTGGAACCCAATGGCTACGACTCGTTTCAGGGGAGGTTGATAGTTTCACTTGTCTACTACCAGACTTCAATCTTCACCCCTTGTGATGAAGAATTTTATCACCTGAAATCAAATGTCTTTAAAATGCTATCATTAAGCCTTACTCAGGAGAAATAATAGTTTATACAGAGAAAGCAAGATCATTGGTCATAAAGTCAAGAAAGACACAACAATATGTATTATAGGGATCAGCTTAGAAAAAAATACAGATTTTAGCTAGAAAGTTATAACTGTACTCAAGAAACAGTTTTAAGTTTAAATCTAGAAAAGTGATTTTAAGTGTGGAGGATAAAAGTGCGGAGAAGTCACAGCAGGAAGAAAAGCAATAAGATTAAACGTTATGTAGGTAAGGAAGGTTGTCTCGGCCAAAAGTTCAGGAATGAATACATGAGTGCCTAAGGCATAGCTAGTGTAGTGGCCATTGTAAAGCCTACAGAAATTATGCTGGACCTGGTGTCAGTTACAAAATCTCTCTTGAGCCCTGTACTAAAGGTTCCCAGTGATGGGTGAGGAGATGCTTGGAAGATTGTACTTCACATCCAGTATGCCCCAAGTGGTAGTGATACCTCCAGCCAATTCACCTGGTAATAAATAGATAAGGCTTTGGAGTCACTGAGGAAGTCTAAGGTATTCCACACACTATAATCTTAATAGATGTCATTAACTATTGTCATTCATTTATGGACACTGGGAAAGTTCAGATCAAGGCTAAGCAGGTAGCTTATTAGGTTCAGTGTTGTCCCCAGAAAGCAGATGCCAGCATGGAGTTAGAAAGACAAAGTATATCTATAAAAATTCCTTTAAAAGATAAAAAATAATAGGGAAAAGGACTAGGCAGGGAAAACCTGCAGACTGCAAAGCTAGTCTCACTTATGTGAATAGAAAGGGGTTCCAGAAGCGGCTTGGATTGAAAATGACTCACTGTGTGGTATGACTCTGAGAAAGTCCTCTCCAGTTCAACAGGGAGCTCAGGGGCAAATATTACCTATGGGTTGGGGAGGGGTCTCCATTAGGCAGAAATGACCAGGCCCTAGCAATCTACCAAGTTCAGTCATTAACTAGGAAGGTTGAGGAAGAGCCTGGGCTCAGCTCACATGCTACTTACTGTGGGTCCCAAAGGTGCTGCAGCTGGAGCTTGTCAATTAAATGTACTCCTTGCAGCCAAGCAGCACACTTCCATGGCTGTCATACATGCCTGCAGTGTTCTGTGGTACTAGATCAAGTTGTGAGTACTACATTTTACACAAAGTATAAGCAAATGAGAGTGGCTACATATATTAGGAATCAGGTTAGAAAAGGAATGAAGAAACAAAAGATGTTTGATATAATTGATTATCTCCACCCAAATCTCATGTTGAAATGTAATCCCCAATCTTGGAGATGGGGCACATCTCTCATGAGTGGGTTGGGCCATCCCTTTGGTGGTGAGCTTTCTGGGTTCACAGGAGATCTGGTAACTTAAAAGTGTGTGGCACCTTCCATCCATTCCCTTCACCTTCCACTGTGATTATAAGCTTCCTGAGGCCTCCAAGGAGCAGATGCCTGCACCATACATCCTATAAAGCCTGCAGAATCATGAGCCAATTAAATTTCTTTTCTTTAAAAATTACCCAGTCTCAGGTATTTATAGCAATCCAAGAGTGGCTTAATACAATGTTTAATCAGGATAATCAAAGAATTAAGAAATAGTGCTCTGAAATAAGGAAAGGACAAAGAAAATTGGGGGAGGGGAGGTGGCAGAGGCACAGAACATATTTTTCACAGATTATAAGCATGATTCCAGTTCCAAAGATGGAAGTTTGTAGCTACGAGTGTTTCCCAACAATGACAGTGTTAGAAGGCAGTAAAGTCTTCATCCTTAGTAATACTCAATCAGAGGTTAAATAAAACTACCTGCCAGAGATGTTGTAGCTGAAATACTTGCATCGAAAGAGTCTGGTCTAGGGCCATTTTACTCTTAACATCTAATCTTGTTATATGAGTTTTCTAGATTGAGCTATTGCAGAATTTAGAGAGCCTATTTATCTTCCCCACACTATTATTCCCTGAGAAATGAACAACTACAAAGTAGAGAAAGATTTTTTTAAGTTGTCACTGAATACCTGAAACTACAATGTAATGTCACATTATAAAGTCGTGAATTACATCTTATGAGATTAATAGGAAGAAATAATTGATGTCATTCTTTGTGCTCTAAGTCATTTTATGCATGTGATCTCATTAGTCCTCAGGGTATTTCTGTAAGGTAAGTTGAAGGGCAGGTATTCTTCCTTATCCTCATTATGAAGACAGCAAAATGAGTGGGCAAAGAGAGTGACTAGCTCAGAGCTCATTTGTAATTCAGAGGTATGGCTGAAAGTAGAAGTCAAGATTTCTATCCTACAGTATTGAAAATTGACAATTCTAAAACTGTTCTCCAGTATCTGTAACTCAAAGCACAAACAAACACAATTCAAGAAAGGTATCAGAAAGAAGCAGCAGTACGACACTCTGGGCCCCAGCCCACTCTCAGGATGAACTTCCATTAGCCTCTTTATGAAGTGTAACTGCATGGAGGCTGATGCTGTAATGTGACTCTAGGGTTTTCATAGAAATGCTCACTAAGTTCCAAAATGTAAAGCAATAAAATCAATGTCTTCAAAGTCTGATGACAGAATAAATTAAATGGTGAGCCAGAGAAATAGCTTGTCATACAACCTCATCACACAAACACAATTGCCATTATTATCACCAATTAATACGTGATTGCCTACCATGTATTAGGTGTTTCTTTCTACAGCTAAATTGAAAATAATAGAACTGAGCAAATCAAAGGAAGCATGTCTTAGTTGGTAGAAAAAAAAAGGAAGACAAAAAGAAAAATAAAACAAGAAAAGCAAATGAAACACTTCACTAGAAACGTCAGGACCCAGGTTTTCATTGTGGTTTTCCTACTAATATTATCTGTGACCTCAAGTAGTTTATTTAAAATCTTCTGCAACTGTTTCCCAATTTGGAATATAAAGTGTGAAGTAATGATTTGGAGGCCATCTAATTGTAAGATTCCATTAATAACAACCCATTTTCTTACATTTCATAAAGATTCATATCCTGAACTCTTCACCTCACAGCACAGGCTCCTGAGGATGTCACTGATGATGTCATTTCTACTTAAGCTCCTTTTATAGGACAGCAATCCTGCATTTTGATAAAGAGAGATCATCCTTTAATCTTAGGAAATAAACAAAGATTTTCTGCTAAGGTACACCCTGGTATTAATTGTTCTTATTTTACAGATGTTACTGTAAGGGATACAACTGTATGAAAAGACTAATGAAGTACTAGGATTCAAGCAGTATTGGAGTCAGGTAAAATATTTTGAAATAGGAAGATGCATTCTTTTCTCTTTCAGAGATATGTCTCAGAACCTGAAAGACAGAAGCATAGCCAAATTCTGGGGAGATGTCAAAGAAATGTAAGTAATGACTAAACAACAGTTTCAGAAAAAAAATTATTATTTAGTAGAGAAGCATGTGTCTTGGGTTCTTTGCCTTATAAAAGTACAAACAACTTCTCATTTCCTCTCTTGGAAGTAGTCAATCACATCTGAGAAACATTTCTTCTATCTGTCAGAGAATTGAGGTCACAGGGCTTAGCCACAGTCCCTAAATCTGTGGCTGGACTTACATCTTGGTTAGAGAGAGGAACTAGGAATATGCAAACTGTAACTGACAAGTTTCTGGAGGTTAGTCTAGACTAGCTTGGGAATTAAAAATCCCACTCTGATGATGAATAGATTTTTGTTAAAGAAAGTGACTTTTCCAGGGTCACACATTAAGTGTCAAAGCTGTGATTCTTGCTCAGGTGTACCTAATACCTTCATGTCATGAATGTCTTCTGCACATGAATATTGACAAAACAGAGATCATGTGGAGAATGCTGACTAGGACACTCAGGTGACTTGAAAGCCTATTATGAAAGAACATTGAAATCGGCAGGACTAACACCATTGCACAAAAATCATAGAGCACATTTTGGCTCCATAGAAAGAACTTTATAATCACTATTGCCTGCCAGATGGAAAGTTTTGTTCTGTGATATTTTAAACCCAGTATAATATATCTTGGCTGAGACAAGTAGGTGCTCGCTGACCCTATTCACTTTCTGATGGGCACACAGCAACACCGTGTTTCCCGTTCATTAGAGGTAGGTGCATGCAGGTGTCGGTCACTACAGTGCCACTTGGGGAAGTAATACAAAATACCCAGGCCTGGCACAAAGAACCCCCCATGAATGACCTTCCAACACTTTTTTCTTCTTTCTGACAATTAATCAAATAATACTATAAAGTCTTAGAAAGTAGTGTTATGAGATGGGGCAACCCTGTGCCCCTACTGAATTGAATCCCACGGTTAGCCTTCACTGAGTGATAAATAAACTTCACATTTGTCAAACCACTCAGATTTGGAACTTGTGTATTACAGATTCATGCTCTGCTCTTTTTGGCAGATGGCTGACTCTTGAAAGGTTTATTTGGCCTTTCCCCACCCCACAGGTAACTATGCCAACTGTTTTCACCAACAGAAACTACTGGCAGGAGATTAGAGTGTAAGAGGAAGAGAGAAGCGCAAATATTTCTTGCGCTCTCTCAGTCCCTACTTTTAAGCAAGTATCTAGCAGAGGCTCCTTTAATTGTTGAGTTCCTGCAGATAGGATTTGCTCTGGTTGCAGTTTCTTCTACATAGCCCTGGATCCTAGACAATGGTAGCACAGCCTCCTCCCTCTGGACACTCCAGCCCTAGGACTGAAAACAGCTTTTGCTTTGCTAATCTGAGTTATTGCATACCTCCTGATTGCTCTTACAACCCTAACAGTTTCATAATTTATTTTCTGTATTAAATGTCTTCTGTTTAGTTATCTAATGTGGGTTTTATTCTCTTGGCTAGATAGCAAAATGTTATGCTTCAGTGACTAGCAGTAATACACGTGACATTAAAATATAGGATAAACCTCTGGATTCGATTATATCCAAGGCCACTATCATTTTATAAAACATCTCATCATGAAGCTGAAGTAATAACCTACATTTCAGAGAGTGAGTTTACAAGTTAAAAGAAGTGTATTATTCAGGGTGCTTTCAGTTGTAACAGAAAACTGAACTCAAAATGGTACATAACCGATAGATTTTCTTTGTAACTGAAAATATAGAAGTGGTGGGGTATTGGGGTGCTAGATTAAGTAATAGTGGCATCATAGTTCCATTCCTCTATGTTTCTGGTCTCCTGTCCTTCACACAAAGTTTTCATCTGAAGATTGCATCTGAAGCCTGGTTTGGGTCATTATTGCAACTTGGTGGTTGTGGTGGATAGGTTAAAGTTTCTTTATTTATACTCCTCAACGCTTCTGTCACCATTATCAATCAAAGGTCCTCAGGCTGCACTATTTGTACAAACACTAAACAAATACCTATATGGAATTCTATGGTTTTATTGGCTTAGTACTGTATTGTCAGCCCCAGTTTCCGTAAAAGTGGGTATTTATTTGCTTACATCTATCAGGGCTCAGCCTGGAGCTGGACATGGAGTATATCATACACAACTCATATCTGCAACACTTCTGAAAAGTATTGGCTTCCAGAAGCAATAGGATGTTATTAGAATCAAGAAGGAGAATGGATGTTATGTAAATATTCAACATTTCTATTACAGTTAATATTTACAATATTAATGTTTTCTTTTTAAGCAGAATTTTTGTCCCTTTTTATCACTCTGAGGCTTATACAGATCGGAAATTAAGTTAGCCTGAATAGAGTAAATCTTATTATCATCTGCCATGTCTTAGGGTGCCAATTAAATCTTCAGGAAGGCAATTTTAACAGCGATAATGGGTAAAATGCAATGGAAAGCCGGATCAGTATTATGATCTCAATCTTTTTGACAAAGTCATTACTAAAACACACTGTGAATTGAGGTGCAATTTGTAAATCATTTTAAAATGTACATAACCAGTTGTGGAACTCATCTATAGATGGTTTCCTATAGGAGCCAGAGTTATATATTATTTTGAGAATAATAGAGAAAATAATTAAGGACAATAAAATATTATAGCCAAGATGTGTGTGCTTTCTGGAGACACACTTTTCAGACAGTCATGACCTATTATTTGTTAGCTGAGATTAAGCAATTACTCTTTCACTATGGTGCTGTTTGATGTTCATGTTAATAGTAATCATGCCTATATTTGAGTGCTTTGTCTAACCAGAATATTGTGCTGAGCATCTCTCATTTATTTCCCAAAATAGCCTTGATATTATTATCTCTATTTACAAATAAGGAGGCTGAAATGTAGAGCGTTGAAATAACTATCAAGAAGTAAAATGGTACTTTTACAAACTTCTCATGTGTAATTCATAATTGTGTGACCATAGTCAAACCATGCACTTTTCTTGATCTCGGTTTATTTTTTTGGTTTTCTTTTTTATACAGATGGAGTTCTGATACTTTTCCCAGGCTGGTCACAAACTCCAGGACTCAGGGTATCCTCTTACCTTGGTCTCTTAGATAGTTGAGTAGCTGGGATTACAAGCATGTACCCCCACCAGGCTGATTTTTCACTATTGTAAGCTAATTGTTGCTAAGGAAACAACTGGAAACAAAGTTGAAGCAGCATGTTTTCAAAATTTTTTACATCAGAGAATAGTAGCAACAACAATATAATCCACTTTAAAAGTTCTTAATGAACAAAATCAGAAAAGAACAAGCCCACAAAGAAAAAGCTAAGAGAAAGTCCATGAGCTACTGATACTGCTGCTTTTTAGCCTTACACTGACAAAATTTAAGATAGAATTTAGCCACAAAAAGAAGGGGAGCAGGCTGGGGCAAACACCTGGAAGCCAGGGATATGAGCGCTTTTTGGCCAGCTTCTACACTGGCAGTAGTGATGAAGAAGTCATCTCAGAATTCTACATTCTCCTGGCAGGAAATCTAGCCTTATTTCTTCTCCACACATACAGGGGGCATTTCTACTCTTCATGCGTCTTTTCATCTGACACTAAAAGAATCAATATTTCCTATAACGGGAAAATAATTGTACATCCCAATTTTTACCCCATTTCCCAACTACCCCCTCCCTCTGAAAACTTTCTACTGTACCTGTAGAACCCACAGGCACAAATCAGCATAACCCCTAGACCCCCAACACCTCCTCAAAATGTTCCCTTCTTGCTCTAACAAACATTTAATCTTTCTTTGAAGGTGCTACTTCTGCACCTACTCAAATAGTGAATGTTTTCTCTATCATATTCTCTGAAAATAGAATGGGTGCCCTTCTGACTGTTGACAGTTCCAATCACTTTTGTTTTGCTACTCCTGAAAAGCTCTACCCTTGTAGAGATTTTTTATGACTCTGTTAAAATCATCTATAAAGCCTGTATCACCCCTTTGTCTTTTAAAAATTAGTTCCTGGTTTTTTTTATTACTATTTCCAACACCCCTGTCATGTTTTTGGGTTACTTCATTATTCGTGTAGATTATCATTGCACTATTGTTAACTTCTCAAATTCTTGACATCTTCGTCCCCATTTATGTGGACATTACTGGGACAGTCATTCCCAGCACATACCCTAGATCTAGTCATTACCAACAACTGCAACCTCATAATCTCAATTTCAAGAATCCTACTTTCTAATGCCTGATATATATCCATGTCATACCCTCTAGAACACCAGCACCATCAGCAATCCACGCACATTATCAAATTTTCATTAACTCTCAATCCCATAATGTCTTCTCTTTTCTCCTTAGCCTAGGTAAGTCTTATCATCCAATCAAAGAGATCTCTTTCATCTAAGTTTCTTTTTCCCATTTTCATTTAATCTCTTTAGCTTGGAACTTATAAAATTTAACCTCTTGCCTATTCTGATTTGTGCTTGTGTAAATGAATAGGGCTGGAAACATACACACATTCCATGCATTTGTATCATGAGAAATGCATGACATCAAACATCAAGTGTGCCTGTAGAGCTGCGCAGAATAACGCAATCTTTTTACTGGGCCAGCGGCTCTCTCTCCTGGATAATTATTTCATACTTTCTCATTTTTTCCCATAAATCCTAATGCCTTCTGGTTCATTTTCATTCTAACATCTCATCTCATTGAGAATAATGCAAACATTAAAAATGTCTACTCCACATTCACTTATCTAACTACCTTTATTTTCCCCTTTCATTATTTCTGGCATGCTTTGTTCATAGGTAAGGTCTTTCTCCTCTGTACTAAATCTTATTGCCATCTGTCCACTCAATGTCTTTGACTGCAGAAGTTTATTATACTCCCTCTTCTCCTTACAAGCTTATCTACATCCTTAATATCACTGTATATTGTCATACTGATATATACACATGTAGTTTATACTTGTTATTTCTCCTATTAGTAGTTAAATCTTAAATGGCTGCCATTCCCTTATCTGTAACACATGTTTACTTCCCACTTTGGGGGAAAATTCTTTGGAAAAGTTTGTTCACAATAGTTGCCTAAATTTCTCCCTATACACTTAAATCCAGCTTCAAAACATTTGCCCCAAAACTTCTATTCCAATTGTTCAATGAATTCTAATAGTCATTTCATTTTTCAGCTCTCATCTTGCTGAACCTAACAGTAGATGTTTGGCATAGCTCCGTACCTCTCCTTTTTTAAGCATGTTCTTAATTTGGCTTTCAAGACCTCACAGTGTCTTGGTATTAATTCTAACCCCTCCGTTTGATCATCATCATGATAAGCAAAATAATTATCCCCTAAAGCTGTCCATCATCTAATTCCTAGAACTTGTGAATATATTTGCCTCGCAGGGCAAAAAAACTTTGCAGATGAGATTAAGTTAAGGATCTTGGGACCGGGATATTATTCTATATCGGCCACGTAGGCCCAATGAAATCACAGGTTTCTTTACAAGAGGAAGATGAAAGAGTCAGAATCAGAGAAGATGTGATAGCAAAAAGAGTTGTCAGAGGGATAGGATTTCTGGCTTTCAACGAGGAGGAAGGGGTGGGGGAGTGACCAAGATGGCCAATTAGAAGCAGCTGGTATGTGTATGGCTTTTACGGAGAGGAACAGAAGAAGCACGTAAATACAATACTTTTAACTAAAACATCCACATACATTCACTGAGACTAACCAAGGAAACAACTTACCCATGGAAAATGAAGAAAAGCAGGCAGGACAATGACCCACCCAGAAGCAACACAGCCAAGAGAACCTCCCCTATCTAGGAAATCAGTGAGTAAATCTGTAACCCTGGGAACCCACACTTCTCCCATGAATCTTTGTAACCCTTAGGTCAGGAGATCCCCTCATAATCCCATTCCACCAGGGCCTTCAGTCTGACACGCAGGGCTATGTGAAGTCTCAGCAGAGCAGCCACTCAGGGTTTCTAGGCTTCCTGGAAAAAGCAACTACAGCTACAGCAAAGTGGGAAGTTATACCCCCTGTACAAACCCCTAGAAAAGAGGCTGAATCCAGGGGGCTGAGCAGCAATAGCCTGCAGGCCCCACTTCCACAGCACCTCACAGGATATGACCTACTGGCTTGGAATTCTAGCCAGCCACTGGTAGCAGCATTACACTTCCCTGAAACAAAACTCCCGGGGGAGGGGTGGGCCACCATCTTTGCCATTTCAGCGACTTAGCTATTCCAGCCTTCAGGTTTTGGAAAGTCCAAGCCAACCAGGGGTGAAAGGGATCACCCAGTATAGTATAGCTACTCTATGAAAATGTGGCCAGACTGCTTCTGTAAGTGGGTCTGTGATCCCATTCCTCCGTCATGGGCAGGACCTTCCAACCAGGGTCTCCAGCCATCCCTGCCACTGTTCTCCCACCAACAGAGGTTTCAATCCTCCCTGAGACGGAGCTCCCAAATAAAGGGGCGGGCTACCATCTTTGCTATTTTGCAGACTTCACTGGTGATATCTCCAAGTATTGGAATCCAAGACAACTAGGAACTGGAGTGGACCCCCCAGAATACTACAGGAGTCCTATGGAAAAGCAGCCATACTGTTATGTGGGTGCCTATTTCCATATCTCCTCACCAGGCAGGTCCTCCAGGCCTGGGCCTCTAACCACCCACCACCAGAACTATCAAGCCAGCAACTCGGCACCTCCCTGGACAGAACCTCCAGGGGCAACTGAAAGCCTTTCTGCTACTGCATATACAGTGTAACCGTCCTTGATAACAGGAGCAAAGATCCTAAGTGCCTTATCCACACCTCCAACAAGGTGCAGTTGACCCAAGAAGATGTGTGGCCAGTCCACCACTCATAGATCCCACAGAACTCCGACTGCTCGCCCCCAGACAGGAAGCCCCTGACTTGGGCACAGCACATACCCTTCATCCTGGGGTGATTACACTAAACAATTGATGACCCACATCTCTCTGGGGTGGATCCCCCCAGGAGACAAGCAAGTGATGAAGCAGCAAGCCACCACCCATTTTGAAAGGGTGGAGCCCAGAGGGTTTGGTGTGAGAGTGTCTGTAGCAGAACAAGGCTAGGAATGGCCATCCCTTTAAGCCTGACTTGCTCCCATAAGAGACTTTAGCCCTAAGGGAACTGTCAGACTTCACCTTTGTAGAGTAGTCTCTCACATCAGACAGGGCTGGTGGCACAGAGATAGAAAGCCCCACCTTCCTGAGTATCCTGCTCTTGGACTAACTCTGCACAGAGAACAGGGGATCCTCCCACAACCTGAGCAATCACTCCTGCTTGCAGGATGCAGAGAAGGCGCCGAAACCAGCGCCAGCCAGCACCCTGCCCCAAGCCAACACCAGCTCCAGTGCAACAGTACACAAAGTCTCCAGCAGGGGCCCCACTTTTCTCCTGTCCCCACACCCAACTGGCTACCTTGTCTCTGCCACTGTGGTAAATAGCCCCAGGCAGTCAGGCACCCTTGCATCCATTAGCACTCTCCTGCAGCTGCTGTACCTTGCCCCTCACCAGCACAGTGGATGCCAAGCCTTGGGGAGCCAGAGAACAAAGTTGGGATCCATTACAAATCCCTCAGAGTTAGAGCTCAAGTCCAGAAGTTGGAAGCTCAGTGTTAGTCCCCTAAAATCTTCCAGAAACGAAGCCTATCATCTGAATCTATCTTATACTATAATCAATCCTTCAAGGTCATCAAATAGGATAAAAGGAAAAAGAACCCATCCATATGTCAACAACCTCAAAGATTGAAGACAGATAAGCCCACAGAGATGAGAAAAAATCAGTGCAAAAATGTTGAAAACTCAAAAATCCAGAGTGCCTTCTTTCCTCCAAATTACTGCATCATGTCTCCAACAAGGGTTTAGAACCAGGCCAAGGCTGAAATGGCTGAAATAAAAGAATTAGAATTAAGAATATGAATAGGAGCAAAGTTCATTGAGCTATAGGAGTACACTGTAACCCAATGCAAGAAAGCTAAAAATCATTATAAAACATTGAGGAGGATGACAGACAAAATAAACAGTACAGAGAAGAAGATAACCACGCTGACCACAGCTGACTAACACACTGCAATAATCTCATAGTGCAATCACAAGAATGAGTAGAAGAATAGACCAAGTAAAGGAAAAAGTCTCAGAGCTTGAAGACTGGCCTTCTGATACAAGACAGGCAGACAAGAATAGAGAAAAAAGAAAAGTAATGAATGAACCCTCTGAGACATATTGGGTTATATAAAGAAACCAAATCTATGACTGACTGGTGTACCTGAAAGAGATGGGGAGAATGGAACCAACTTGGAAAATGTATTTCAGGATATCATCCAAGAGAACTTTCCCAACCTAGCTAGGGATGCCAACATTCAAATTTGAGAAATGAAAACCCCAGCAAATACTCTACAAGAAGATCATCCCCAAAACACTTAATCATCAAATTCTCTCAGGTTGACATGAAAAAAGAAAAGGGCAGCTAGAGAGACAGGCAAGGTCATCTAAAAGGAAAGCACATTCAACTAACAGTGGACCTCTAAGCTGAAACCCTAAGAAACAGAGGAGATTGAGGTTCAATATTCAACATCCTTGAAGAATATAAATTCCAACCCAGAATTTTATATCCAGCCAAGCTAGTCTTCATAAGTGAAGGAGAAATAAGATTTCTTTCATATAAGCAAATTCTGAGAGAACTGAACACAAGACCCGCCTTACAAGAGCTCCTGCAAGAAACACTAAATATGGAAAGGAAAGACCATTACCAGCCCCTACAAAAGCACACTGAAGTACATAGACCAGTGACACTATACAGTAACCACATAACCAAGTCTGCAAAATACCGAGCCAACATCATGATAAGATCAAAACCACACTTACCAATACTGAACTTAAATATAAATGGGCTAAATGTCCCAATTAAAAGACAGAGTAGCAAGCTGATGAAGAATCAGGACTCACTGGTGTGCTGTCTTCAAGAGACTCATTTCACATGTAATGACACACAGAGGCTCAAAATAAAGTGACAGAGAAAAATCTACCAAACAAATGGAAAACAGAAAAAAGAAGGGGTTGAAATCCTACTAACAAAACAGACTTTAAAGCAACAAATATTAAAAAATACAAAGAAGGGCATTACATAATGATAAAGGGTTCAAATCAACAAGAGAATCTAAATATCCTAACTATATATGCACCCAACACATGAGCACCCAGATTTATAAAGCAAATTTTTAGAGAGACTTAGACTCCCACACAATAACAATGGGAGCCTTCATCACCCCATTGACAATATTAAACTGATCATTGAGACCAAAACTTAACAAAGAATATCCCTGAATTTTAGTCATATTTATTTCCCATTCTCTGGCATGTAAATGTCTCACAAAAAAGTCCAATGTGTTTGCTACTTCTTGCTCATTGGATTCAATCAGCATAATGTCATTAATGTAATGGACCAGTGTGGTATTTTCCACAAGTAAAAAGTGATCCAGTCTCTCTGAATAAGATTATAACACAAAACTGGAGAGTTGATATGTCCCTGAGGTAGGACAGTAAAGGTATATTGCTGGCCTTGCCAGCTGAAGGCAAATTTCTTCTGGTGGGCTCTGTGGATAGGAATGGAGAAAAAGGTATTTGCCAAGTCAAGGGCTGCATACTAGGTACCAGGAGATGCGTTAATTTGCTCAAGCAATGAAACCTCGTCTGGTACAGCAGCAGCAATTGGAGTCACCACTTGGTTAAGCTTACTATAATCCACTGTCTTTCTCCATGAGCCATCTGTCTCCTGCACAGGCCAAATAGGAGAGCTGAAGGGGGATGTGGAGGGAATCACCACCCCTGCATTATGGCCCTGGGGAAATGACCACAGGATGAGTCTGGAGACCCACTGGACCCACTGCAAGTCAGACATGAGCTAAAACTCCATTAATTAGCTGACCTCCATAAGCACCTACTTTAACTGGAGGACTACAGTGAAGTTTTGGGCTCCCTGGAATCAACATCGGCTCAGAGCCAGTGGTCCCCAAAGTGTCTGGTCATTTCCCTTTCACCAAAGCAGAGTTAACCTGGTAAAAGGGTGAAGATCTCTTTGGGGAAGGATGAGAGAAAGATTCACTGCATAAATTGTCAGAATGTAGTGGGGTCCTTTGTCAAAGGGACCCAGGCTCCCCTTCATTCAAGAGATTCTGGGTCCATAAACTGACTCAAGCCTGGAAATTGATTCTCTGTTTTTATAATTCAAATTTATCTTTTGTCCGTTAAACCTAGAAATTTTCTGCTTGTATAAATTAAGTAGGAATGTAGTAGGCTTCCTATCAATTTCATTTCTAGAAACACCATGATTAATTAGCCAATGCCAGAGCTCTATATGAGTCATACTATTCTGATTGCCACTTTGCCTCTGCTGTCCTTTATGGTAGCTATGCCCACCTTGCCTTTGGTGGTTGAGTACCACCACTTGGCCCCTGCCACCTCAGAGTCCAATTATTCCCATTGTATTTAAATTTTCTGGTTGAGTGACTGAGGTTCCCACTATTAGAGCTGACATACAGAGAAAACCAATTACAGGGCTCTTTGAAGATGCAGGTGCTGCCCTAGGAAATCTACTTTGCAAGGCATTGGTCAATGATATATCTTCTGTGCCCTCCCAGCTGGGATGAGTAGATCAAAAGTGACTGATCCACACCACCATCCCAATCTCTCTAAGCCTTTGGATCCCTTCCTCTACATTAAACCAAGAGAGATCAGGCATTTCCAGCTTGCTCACAGTGGGCCATCTTTTAATTCATATTTCAGCTAACCATGCAAATAAACTATAAGAACTTTGTTAACACCTCGATCTGTAACATTAAATGCAGAGGCCCTACTTACTGGGCTCAAATCAATAAAATCAGCTTGATCCAATTCTATGTTTCTTCCACCATGATCCCATACCCTTAATATCCATTCCCATGCCTGTTCTCCAGATTGCTGTTCATATGAATTAGGGAACTCAAACAGTTCTTTTCTAGTGTAGCACACCCCTCATGGTTTACAATCTCAACTCACTTCTAAGAGTCCTCTAGGACTTTAGTCTAATTACAGGTCCAGAAGAAAATAGAGGTTTTAGGGGTGGCACCTGAGGAGAATCAACATTACCTTGCCTGGCAACTGCCTCAGGGGAGGCCATCACTGTTGCATGAGGCAGTGCAGGGTTTATATCCCCAGACAAAGGTGGAAAGGCAGATGGGAGCATGGGCTGGGGAAGGGATGTTGCCACTACTGGGAATGGGGAAGCTGTTCCCTCTGGCAAAAAAAAAAAATAAAAATCAGAGTTTACAAACTCAGTGTCCTCAGCTTCATCAGTGTCCTCCCATACATACCCATTTCAAGCTTCAGAGTCCTACTCTTTTCAATCAATGCCCTCATTTTAAGAGTAGACACAATGGCAAGCCTGTGCATGCATCTTTAGTTGCAGGTCAGCCACTCCCATGATAAGAGCTTATGTCTGTTTTTCCACAATTTCAGCTCTTTCTCTACAGGAGTCTCAGGACAATCTTAGCAGATTTGAGGCTCAGTATCTGCTTCTCAAGCCAGAGACAGAATTGCGGAGTTCATCATTTTCTTACAACACTTTATCTACTGAACTTAGGAGCAACGAACCAGCTTCATTATGTTCCTTGGTTTTCCACATATGGTCTAAGATATGATGTATGGAGTCACTAAACCCCTTAACTCTCACAAGCTGTGAATCATGACTGTCAAACACATTTATTTTACATAATTCTCTAAACAATTCACGCCATTTACTATCAGCATTCTCCATACTATTAGCAGTAGAGTCCTTAGCATTTTTGAGTCTAATTATATTAAGCAGCCAACTCCAGAAACCCCCAAACCAATGAAAGGACTCCATCCTTAATATTCTGTTCCTCTAGAACTACTCCTGGTACCCAGTTTGTCAGGTTTCTCTAGAGACACAGAATAGAATCTATCTATCTGTCTATCTATCATCTATCTATATGAATTTACCAAATATTAACTTACATGATCACAAGGTCCCAAAATAGGCTGTCTGCAAGCTAAGGATGAAGGAGAGCCAGTCTGAGTCCCAAAACTGAAGAACTTGGTGTCCGATGTTTGAGGGCAAGAAGCATCCAGCATGGGAGAAAGTTTTAGGTTGGGCGCCAGGCCAGTCTCTTTTTCACATTTTTTCGGCCTACTTTATATCCACTGGCAGCTGACTAGATTGTGCCTACCAGACTAAGAATGGATCTGCCTTGCCCAGCCCACTAACTCAAATGTTAACCTCTTTTGGCAACACCCTCACAGACACATCAAGGATCAATATTTGTATCTTTCAATCCAATCAAATTGACACTTAGTATTTACCATCATAATAAGTAACCAAAATTAGAGCCAGCTGAAGGAGAGAGAGACATGAAAAACCATTCAACAGATCAGCAATTCCAGGATCTGTTCTTTGGAAAAATTAAGAAAATAGATAAACCACTAGCTATGCTAATAAAGAAGAAAAGAGAGAAGATTCAAATGAACACCATCAGAAATGACAAGGGGATATTATTACTGACCCCGCAGAAATACAAACAACCGTCAGAGAATACTATAAACACCTCCATGGAAATAAACTGGAAAATCTAGGATAAATTGATACATTCCTGGGCACATACACCTTCCCAAGACTGAACCAGGAAGAAATTGAATATCTAAACAATAATGAGTTCTGAAATTGAGGCAGTATTAAATAGCCTACCAACCAAAAAAAGACCAGGACTAGATGGAATCACAGCTGAATTCTACCCAATGTACGAAGAAGAGCTGGGAGCATTTCTACTCAAACTATTCTAAAAAAATTGAAAAGAAGAGATTTCTTACTAACTCATTCTATGAGGCAAGCATAATCCTGATACCAAAAACTGGCAGAGAGACAACAAAAGAAAACTTCAGGCCAATATCCTTGATGAAAATCCATGCAAAAATTTTTCCACAATATTACTGGCAAACTGAATCCAACGGCACATCAAAAAGCTTATCTACTACAACTAAGTATGCTTATTCCCTGTCATACACGTTTGGTTCAACATATGCAAATCAATAACTGTGACTCATCATGTATACGGAACTAAAGACAAATACCACATGATTATAGATGCAGAAAAATCTATTGATACAATTCAACATTCATTAATGTTAAAAACTCTCAATAAGCTAGGTATTGAAGGAACATAACTCCAAATAATAAGAACCATATATGACAAATCCACAGCCAATATCATACTGAATGGGTGAATGCTGAAGGCATTTCCATTGAAAACTGGCACAACACAAGAATGTCCTTTCTTACTTACTCCTATTCAACATAGTATTGGAAGTCCTGGCCAGGGCAATCAGTCATGAGAAAGAAATAAGGGCATCCAAATAGGAAGAGAAGAAGCAAAACTAACCCTTTCTGCAAACATGACCCTATATCTACAAAACCCCATAGTCTCAGCCTAAAAGCTTTTTAAGCTGATGAGCACCTTCAGTAAAGTCTCAGGATACAAAATTGATGTGCCAGAATCACTTACATTCCTACACACCAATAAAAGTCCACCCAACAGCCAAATCGGAAATGAACTCCCATTCACAATTGCCACAAAAATGATTAAAACCTAGGATTAGAGCTCACTAGGAAAGTGAAAGATTTCTACAAGGAGAACTACAAACCACTGGTAAAAGAAATCAGAGATGACACAAATGGGAAAACATTTCATACTTATAGATAGAATCAATATTGTTAAAATGGCCATACTGCTCAGAGCAGTTTACAGATTAATGCTATTCCTCTTAAACTACCATTGAAATTATTCACAGAACTAGAAAATACTATTTTAAAATTCATATGTAACCCAAAAGCCCAAATACCCAAGATAATACTAAGCAAAAAGAACAAAGATGGAGGCATAATACTACCCACCTTCAAATTATACTACAGGGCTACGGTACCCAAAACGGCATGGTATTTGCACAAAAGCAGACACATTAGACCAATGGAACAGAATGGAGAACCCAGAAATAACACTGATCTCTAACAAACCTGACAAAAACAAGCAATGGGGAAAAAAATTCCCTTTGCAATCAATGGTACTGGGATAACTGACTAGCCATTTGTAGAAAACTGAAATTTTACTCCTTTCTTACACCAGAAAAAAAAATCAAATCAAGATGAATTAAAGACTCAAATGTAAAACCCAAAACTATAAAAATCCTGGAAGACAACCCAGACAGTACCATTCAGCACATAGGCACAGGCAGAGATTTTATGCCAAAGACACCAAAAAGAATTGCAACAAAAGTAAAAAATGACAAATGGGATATAATTAAACTAAAGAGCTTTTGCATTGCAAAAAGAATAAAAGCACAAACTATAAACAGAGTAAACAGACAATCAACTAAATGGGAGAAAATTTTTACAACTATATATCTGACAAACATCTAATATCCAGCATCTATAAGGAACTTAAATTCATGAGAAAAAAATAACCCGATTAAAAAGTATACAATGCATATCAACATTTTCCAAAAGCTGACATACATGGGGCCAACAATCATATGAAAAAATGCTCAATATCACTGAATATTAGAGAAATGCAAATCACAATGGGATACCATATCATACCCGTCAGAATGGCTACTATTAAAAAGTCAAAAAAAAAAAAAAAACCCACACAAAAATGCTGGTGAGGCTGTGGAGAGAAGGATCACTTACACACTGCTGTTTGGCATTTAAATTAGTTCAGCCATTGGGGAAGATAGTTTGGCAATTCCTCAAAGAGCTAAAGACAGAAATACTGTTTGACCCAGCAATTTCAATCCTGGGTATAAAACCAAAGGCACAAAAATCATTCTGTTATAAGGACACATGCACACATGTTCACTGCAGCACTGTTCACAATAGCAAAGACATGAAATCAACCTAAATGCTCATCAATAATAAATTGGATAAAGAAAATGTGGTACATATATACCATGGAATACTATGCAACCATAAAAAAAATAAACGAGATCATGCCTTTTGCAGGGACATGGTTGGAGCTGGAGGCCATTATCCTTAGCAAACTAACACAGGAACAGACGACTAAATACATGTTCTCACTTATAAGTGGGAGCTAAATGATGAGAACACATGGACACATAGACGGGGACGACACACATTGGGGCATATTGGATTGTGGAGGGTGGAAGCGTGAGAGGAGAAAGATCAGGAAAAATAACTAATAGGTACTAGGCTTAAAATCTGGGTGATGAAAGAATCTGTACAACAGACCTCCATGACACAAGTTTATCTCTGTAACAAACCTCCACATGTAACTCCAAACTTAAAAGATAAAATAAAAAAACAGAAGGAGCCACACACCAAAAAATGCAGGTGGCTTCTACAAGCTGAAAAAGACAAAAACACATTCCCTATAGATGTTCGAGAAGTACAATCCTGTTGGTTTTAGCCCATTGAAGGACATTTTCAATGTGACTTTCAGAATTCTAAGAAACTAAAGACTGTGCTATATTAAGCCACTAAGTTTGTAGTATTTTTTGTTACAGCACAATAGAAAATAATATAGATATAGCCTCATTTTCTGGTCTTTTCTTCACATTGGAACATTTCTATTCTTAATTTTCTTCCTTTTTCCCTTTCCCTTCTCTTCCTTTTTCCCTTCTCTCTTCTATCCTCCCCGTCCCTTCCCTTCTCTCCTTCATTTTCATTCACTCCCTTGACAATCTCTTTTAGGCACATGGCTGTAGAAAGTAACTAAATGTTAATAACTTCTAAATCTCTATTTCCTGGCAGAATGCCACTCCTGCTCTTCAAATGACTGTCTCCACTTGTGTGTAATAATCATCATCAGAATCACCAATTTTAAAAATATTTAACCTCCTCCCATACACAGTCTTCCTGTGTCCATTAATGGTAACTTTATTCTTTTAGTTCCTCAATCCAAAAAATTCGTAGTCATCTATGAACATTTTCCTTTTCTCACATCCCACATCCAACCTGTCAAGAAATCCTGTTGGCTCTACCCTCAAAATATTTCTAAAATCACACTGTTCTCCACCTACATTGAAACAATTCCCCCAACATATTATCAGATTTCCTGGATTTTTGCAATAGTCTTCTACGTTGATCTTCATGGCAATCCTTTTTTAATCTGTAAGTTTCAACACTGTTGCCAGAGTGATTACTGAAACAAGCCTCCAGATGGCTTTCTCTTGCTCTCTGTAAAGGCCCATAGCCACAATGATGTACACACATCTCTGTATCTACCTCCCCATCATTTCTCAGATGTCATCTTCTTCTACTTACATATTTGCTTTTATTTATTGTAGGAAATGTTTTTCTGTGCTTTCTGGAGAAATGGTGCTAGATAAAAACACTCTGCTAAGATTACTCTTCTGTCAAGAATCCATGGGACTCACTCTCTGACCTCCCTTAAGTCTTTTTCCAAATATCTGCTTTCTCAGTGAGGTGCTTTCTTACCTTCATAGTATATGTCATCATGTTCTCAACCTGTCACTTCTTATCTACTTTTTCTACTTCATTTTCCTTGATGGCTGTTATCTGCATCTCACATTTTGTGTAGTTTATTTGTGTGTTCGCTTCCTGTCTACTGCTATCCTGTCTACTGATAATGAAGGATGCAACCTTCATTAGGTTTTAGATTTTTCTGTTTAATTTTCTATTTATTCAGTGTCAAGAACAGTGTCTGGCACATAGTAGGGGCTTGATAAGTATTATTGCTCATATTTAAATAAATACACTTTCTCTGGATAGCCTTCCAAGAACAACTGTACTGAGAGTAAGATGAAGCATTGTGTCCTCTTATAGATCAAGTTTCTGTATCTTTTAGTAATAGATATTTGTTCTTTCATACATTTTTCATTCAAAAAGATGTTTATTCAGTATTCACTGTGAACAGGTTCCTCTGATAGGTATCATGAAAAATGCGACAAAGAATAAGGCTCAGTTTGAATTTTGAAAGATTATTCTCAAGTAGAGAATTAAGAAAATCACAAAATGGCCCAGGCACAGTGGCTCATGCCTGTAATCCCAGCACTTTAGGAGGCTGTGGCGGGCAGATCATGGAGTCAGGGGAGACAGAGACCACCCTGGCCAATATGGTGAAACCCCTCCTCTACTAAAATATGAAAAATTAGCTGGGCGTGGTGAGGCACCCCTGTAGTACTAGCTACTTGGGAGGCTGAAGCAGGAGAATTGCTTGAACCCAGGAGACAGAGGTTGCAGTGAGCCTAGATTGTGCCACTGCACTCCAGTTTGGTGACACAGCAAGACTCCTTCGGGAGGGGGGGAAGGAAAAGGAAAGAAAAATCACAAAATGATGACAGTACAGGGAAGACTGTGCTAAGAAACAAAACAGAAGCAAAAGTGAGGAAACTTTTTACATTCAGAATGATTTACTGAAACAACTTTAATCATAAAAATTATTCAAAAAATTAACACTGAACTCTTGTCTGAGTCACTGGAGAATTAGTCTCTAAATTAAGGGTTATGTTTACTCTCCTATTCTTTCCAAGGACAGTCCCATGGATAATATATTAATTACTATTAGCTCTAGGAAAATTAGATTGCTCATGACCTTAAACATACACAAGGCATGCCAATTTATTTATTTATTTTACACAATTTATTTATACTTAACCATGATATAATCTTATTCCCCACAAATAGGCAAGATGTGTCAAACACTATACAACGTAATTATATTGTTATGTGGGTCTAAAAGCATTTTTTTCTCCCAATAGGTTAAATCACTTTCATATAATGTTTTCTGATGTTCCCGTAAGATAGATAGAGGTTGCTCACATCACAGATTTATCTTAGACTCACCAGGGCCAAAAATAATACTGCTTACTTAGGCCATCCCTCTTGTAAATATTCATCATCATGCCACAAGTTAAATCCAGGGACAGAAAGTAGATGGACCGGGACCATTCCATCACTTTTACTCAAAGCAGCATATATCCTGAGTACTGCAAGTAGCAGCATTTTGTTTCTATATGGAGGTTGGCATTAGTATTATTGAAGCTCTCAGGATTATTGGAAGCATAATTTAACGTGGTTTATGTAGATTTCTTTCATAGTTTTTATACTCCAAACTTCTAAGTATCACATAAAATATATGGATAATAGAAAAACATGCATTCATTAAGCTAATAGTGAAAGTCTGTAATTGCCAGTAAAAGCAAATCAGTTAGATTAAATGGTTACAATATAGTCATACAGAAAATTAATTCCAACAGTGATAATCATTATTATCTGAAATTTATCATCAGGAGAGAGGCATGTTGGAATATTGACCAAAAAAAACTGCGCCTATGTTCAAACTCACAGTCTTCCTTATTTTCACCCCCATTACACTAGTCCACCCTTAATGTGCTTCATCTTGCAGAGTGAAAGAGGTAATTGTCAAAATTCCCATTATTGGTTCAGTGCACAAAGCAGGAAAATATTATCTTCTATTAAATAGTATAGTAGAAACTGCATTAGGTTAAGAATATGACTCAGGTGTTTGTCCCGTTTCTGTCATTTACTAGCTGTAAGATCTCCAGCAACTCATTAAATTTGATAGAGTTTTTATTTCCTTGAACAGAAAACGGTAAATATATCTTTCCTGTCTACCTTAAAAGATTACAAAAATTCAATGAAATTGAATGTTTAAAATTTGTTTTTACAGTCATAAAACTATCGAAATGTGAAGCATCTTTTATTGCATCATTCTAAACTTTACTGTTACTTGCCATTACTTTTCATCTTAATGCAGTGTAGTGTAAAGGCTGCTGCCAAAACCAACTTAGCAAATAGCTTTGATTCCGGGTCATATCTGAACACCTTCAATGAAATGCTTGTAGCCTAATAGTCAACACAGTTATTTCTTCCTAATATTGACCCCTCATTTAAAATGACACCTTAATTTTGACTTTTAATACTTGAATTTCTGTTGCACTTTCTTTAATCTTCTTCTTGGATATTTCATGTATATTCACATCTTTCACTATCAAATCTTACAGGGCAGCATTATAATTGCCAACTTTTGACATATTCAAAGCCAAATTCATTATTTTCCACTAATTTTGCAATTTCTTTTTTCTTTTTTTTTTTTTTTTTTTTTCAGCATTATTAAATATTTTTTTTTTTTTTTTTTTTATCAGCTCTTCTACTTGATAAATCTCTTACATTCCTTACCTTATCCAGGTCTTACTCCCACTGTGGTACACATTGGCAAGCACACTGGGATTACCTCCATCAGTTAAACATATTGTTCAATTATACATGCATGCCTTTACTTGCCTGTCTATTGGACTCTTTTTAACTAAAGAGAACGTTGTTTCTCCCAGTGTTAGCACAAGTCTTGGTACAAAGTATCTACCCAGTTAGGTTCATGTTGAATTAGTGCACAAATGACTTGTTTCCCTCTAGTTTCCTTTTTTTTTAACTCATAAATTTATCCTTCTTTTGTTGTTGTTGTTGCTTTAATTAAGTCTTAGTTTTGCAGCCAAACTTTAGTTTAAATCTAGTACAACTGACAAATTGATTTTTCCCCTCAATCTTGCACTTTCTTTTATCTTTTAGAAACACAACATCATAGAATCTTTTTCACAATCTCTTTTCCTCAGAGCTGGATGGAGTCTGCTTTGCTTGTGTTGGGGGAAAGCAGAAAGTATCTGTGTCAGATGATTTTTTCAACGATACGTAGTAAACTGTGAATCAAATCGAGGTCTTTGGAAACACACCCTAAAGTTCCATTCATTGTCCATACATTGTATATTTTTAAATAAATTGTTTTAAGGTATCATTTACATAAAATGAAATGCACACAATATAAGTAAGCAGTTTTATGAGCTGTGACAATTTTGTACACCCATGTAATCACCCTGATTCAATATATAGAACATTTTTATTACCCATAGGTTCTTTCACTCACCACTTTGCAGTCACTTCTGCCCTCATTTTTGCCCCCAGCTAACCTGTGATCTACAGACAGACCCTCATTTTCTACTCAGGTACAAGTGGGAAATTTCAAGAAACCTAGGCTCGTACAGTGTTTTACCAGCAGTTTCTGCTAAGAAAGCTTGCCACTGTACTCACTTGAAAGGAAAAATGTTTAACAGTATCTCATTATTTATCATGGAGCATACACTGAAGGGCTCCTTCAGAGCTGAGAGGTAAAACATTGAATAAATGGCATATATGATGTATCCTGATAAGAAGCTGACAAACTATATGAGAGATCAAGTTTGAAACATTCTATTCAAAACTTACCATGACAGTTTTTATAATTCTAGCCGTTCTTGTGGGCCTGTAGTGGTATCTCATTATGTTTATAATTTGCATTTCTTTGATGGCCAATAATGCTAAGCATCTTTTCATATCTCTTTCGCCATTTGTCTAACTCATTTTCTGAAATGTCTGCTCAAATATTTGGCCCAACTTTTAGTTGGTTTGTCTTATGCTTGAGTTTTAAGAATTATATATATGGCCGGGAGCAGTGACTCACACCTGTAATCCCAGCAATTTGGGAGGCAGAGGCAGGCAAACTACAAGATCAGGAGTTTGAGACCAGCCTGGCCAACATAACATCACCTGTTCTGCAAAAGAACACTATTCAGTGTTTGAAACTCTGAAAACAAATTACACTGTGACTGAAGCTGCCCATCAGGAGTTGGCTCTAATCAGTTCCCTAAACAGGAAATTAGTCAGGCACAACTAAAACCATTTTATTTGAATGGCACATTGAAATTCACATGGTGAAACCCTGTCTGTACTAAAATACAAAAATTAGCCAGGCGTGGCAGTGTATGCCTGTAATTGCAACTATACAGGAAGCTTAGGCAGGAGGATAGCTTGAACCCAGAAGGCGGAGTTTGTAGTGAGCTGAGATTGCACCATTGTACTCCAGCTTGGGTAACAGAATGAGATTCCATCTCAAAAAAAAAAAAAAATAGATGTTCTGGATATACCAAAAGTATAGATATAACGTGCTTATTGGGTTTCAAAAATCATTTGGATTTTATCAACCACTTCTCAGAGAAAAAAAGATTATATATGTTGTGTGTGTGTATTTTATATATATATGTGTGTGTATATATATATATCACACACACACACATACCCATGTATGTTGCCCCAAATACAGAACCTGATTAATATGTATTTGCAGGAAATGAGGAAGCATGTGCTGAAGTGGATGTTGATGTGCTGGACTGGGCTGAAGGAATGGCTGAGACATATAGGGCTGGCATGGGGAGATTTTAATGATATGGTACACTCATGTGCTATATAGGATTAAATATATTCACAGTAATACTTGCAGCCAGACCTAAAAGTCAACTGGGATCACTACGGGAAATCTGAACATAAAAATCACTTACAGCAAAAGAAAACTTTTTTGATGTAGTACTCCAGAAGGGATGAGAAAACTCAGAAAAATGGGACTACTGAAATGGATTTCTTGTAAGCATTAAGAAAGCACCACCTGAACATGTTTCTCAGCAAGACCTTTTACTAGGCCAGTAAGAAACGGATGAAGATGACAATAGAATCTTTGAGAAGTTCAGTGGTAGCAGTCCTTTGGAGGACAAGGTTTACAGTAGGAGATGCTTCTGTGGAACCAGGCTTCTTAATATAAACTGGAGATGATGAGATCACAGAAGGCCAGAAGCTAGATGTCAACACTTAATCCATATATGCAAGGTAGATGTGATCAACATAAAAGGCAGCAAGTTTGGAGTGAGAGTGAAGGTGTCTCGACACACAGGCTTATGTTGAAGAGCTATTAAGATTCATCAGGAAGGCGGGCATAAAAGATGTTGCTCATCTTGCAAAAAAAGAAATCAATTTTTGGCAAGCAGAAAATGATCATCAAAAGTTACAATAAAAATTGTTCTCCATCACTGAGTTCCAGGACCTAATTCTATACACTGACTCAGAGATCCTTGAGAAGGAAACTGTCCTGCTAATGTAACATGTTAAAAAATGCCTACAATTTTTTCCCCAAAGGGACCTGAGACAGTTTTTAAGGCACCTGGCCCTTGAGAATGAGAAATATTTTGATTTTTCAAAGACAGGACATATAGGATCTGAACCAAGATTAATACTATGGAATGCAATACTCCATCATGACCTTCTGATTAGAATTGTGCTAATAGAGGTCAGAGGATAAATGGCTTTTTTTGGCCAAAATGTATAGTACACTGTTTTCAGTGGATCCATATACCCAGCCTGCAGTGAGTTGTCTGGTCTCCAAATGTATAATGTGCAGATATACTTGGTAACTTGGAAAATCCTTATTTAGGTTTGATGACCTGTGAAGTAAGATGCAACATTCTAAGAAAGCCAAATATAAGTACCCCTTGGATCTGGAATAATGTCTCCTGTTCTGCAACAGAACACTATTCAACGTTTGAAACTCTGAAAACAAATTACCCTGTGACTGAAGCTGCCCATCATGAGCTGGCTCTAATCAGCTCCCCAAACAGAAAATTAGGCACAACTAAAACCATTTTATTTGAATGGCACATTTAAATTACTGACAGGGCAGATTCAAAAGACGTGAATTAAAAGGTGATCCAAATAGCCCTGTTACCTATATGTCTCACTAAAACTTTACTCTTCCTCAACTCACGTGCACCTGTGGTCTCATGTAATGACCTGTTCAACAATCTTAACAAAAAAGCAGTAATTTGAACTCAGTTCAAATTATGTAAGACTGAATTCATTACTGTACCATTCAGTTGTATTAGTACCTGAGCAAAAATGACATTAGTGTAAAGAAATACAGTAAGCATAGCACAAAGCAATACATTCATTCAGTTCATATAGAGAGAGAAGTTCCTCATGTACAAATGTGCATGGACTTCTAAGCAGTGAAAACCACCTTGACTGGTGGGTAAGGAGCTAGAAATCAACTGAACCAGAGGACAAAAGACAGGGATGTGTGGATAAGAATTATGTGGCTGGAAAATGAAATTGAACAGAAAGCATACAAATGGTTTTGTCTAGCATTAATGTCCACAGAGAACATCCACTTCAGATGGAATTCTCCGAAGCTAAACAGACAGGATCACTGGTTCTGCGGATGCCAGTTACCCTCTCTACTTGGCCATGCAAATGTTGGCTCAGTAGGGAAATGAACATATATGTCATTGTAGCAGAGAGGAGGCTGTACATTAGTTTAAACAGCCTGGGTTCCATCTCATCGAGGCTGATCTAGCTATAGCCACTGCCAGCAGTTGAAACAAAGGTTGAGCTCTAGACATGGCATAATTTTTTGAGAAGGCTTGTTATCTACTTGAAGATGTGATTCATCAGATCTTCTCCAACCTGGAGGGTGTAGCAATTCGCTCTGACTCAGAAGTGCTGCTTACTGCAAAATGACTTTTCCTCCTACCAGCAGCACCAACATGTGGCTTTTATAATTCATCTGTTGATATGTTATCCCATGCAATGTTGCCTCAGCCCAAAGGACAACTTCACAGCAAATAAAATATTTCAATAGGCCCAAATATTTTATCATGTGCCTTATATTTAAGAAACAGCAGGACTAATGATATGGCACAATGGTCTATTAAAGTTCATTTAGGGTGTCAGCTTAAGGACAGCAGTGTTTCAGAGTTAGGGTTTTATTCTTCAAGGCATGTTAAACATGCCGAAATACTAGCTAATATGTTATACTATGTGCTCTATAGCGAGGATTCATAGGTTTGTAAATTAAGAAGTCAACGTCAAAGTGGTCTTCTCTAGTAGTTGCTGCTGGTGTATATAATAAAGAGCCTGATTCCATTTTTAAATGTTTGATTCTTGTTAAAAGTTGTTTTGTCCAGAAATGCCTGGAAGGCTATGCTCTATTTTTAGACTGTCCCCTCGCCGATGACTAAATGAAATAGGATTCAGAAGTCCAATCGCACTTCTTTCAAGTGAGACAATTTTGTGGTACCATAGGGTTCCTTATGGAGTCAGGCTGAGACTAGACCTAAGCTAAACACACATCTTTTCCCAGCTTCTTTCTTTGCTATACTCTTTTTCACTCCTTTACAGATTCTACATTAAGATTATACATTGAAACAGACTCTACAAACAGGATCCTAGAGTTAGTTCACGCTCTGGCCATGTAACAGTAAGGACCCCATTACTAGTGAAAGGTAAAATATTGATGATCCCTGGCATGACAAAGTACAATTGCTAAAATGCTCAGATTTAGTGAACTGGAAAGGGATGCACAGTTTGCTGCAGACACTTGAGAAGTAGAGGAGAAAGAACAATTATAAACGCTGTGCCTACTGCTGAGCATCATTAATGCTTTCCATAGAGAAACACCGGACTCAGATGAACTGTGGTCCTATATAATGTTCTTTGCTAACATTCGAAGAGATTCTTATTTCCTAGAGCCAGATGGCAGGATGAACTGAATCTGGGGTGCATAATTAATTACAAGAATGGCTGAATTAGGAAGTTAGATTTTCAGGCCAGTGTTTTCCCTGATATTACAGCTGATTTAAATAGGTAGTGTCAAGAACCCTGGAAGCTCTGATTGATTATACTGAATTTCCTGGGTTTTTAGAAGTTTTCTACTCTGTTAGATGATAATAGCACCTGCTTTGATTGAAGACTAGACAGATACTTTACAGACAATGCTTTTCTCCCTTAGAATCTATGTCTCTCCCTTCTATTGGCCACTATCAAGCTGGCTAACTGTGCACTGGTTACTAACTTGTCTGATATCAGTGACAGAGAACATCCATGCGTGCAACAAGTTACGTAAACTGGATTTATTATTTATAGATAGGCAGCAAGAAACAACCGAAGCTTAAGATTCTTGTGAGCTGGTCCCCCAGGCTCATGTAAACTTCCCAGGGTGTCCCTACTTGATATATTTTACTTGCATCACTGCTGAGGAATTCCAAAATGCATCCCCCCCAGTTTACTTACCTCAGGAGAAACAAGACATGCTGGGTGAATGCACTTAAGGACATACTGTTTCCAAGAGAGAGAAAATCAGCCCCGGGCTATTCTGACTAGTCCCTCCCCAGTCTCAGGATGTTGTATTCCCAGTACAGCCAAGTTGCTCTTGAAAACTACTAGCAAGAAAGAGGAGAGAATCTCTTGTTTCAGTCCAAGGATTAAGCCAACTGGAGAACTGTCCTGTAGCCACCAAACAAATAAATTCAGTCACATCCAAGCAAGATTCAAGAAGGAAGCACCAAGATTGCTAAGGGAGGAGAATAATTACATTCCAAAAGTCACTTCGGGTTATGGTTAACAAGTACTAGGGAAAAAAAAAAAAGCCAGTTTGCCTAAAAATAGATCCTGAGGGTGCTACAAAAGGGAGATGTTTTAGTGTGGGAGAACTCTCCCTTGCTACAAGATTTAACATCATTTTAAGGGCTTTGGGAGATGGTTCAAATGCCCTTTTCAAATGGCTGATGGAAGCTTGGAAAATGTTCTCTTATTAGATTAGATGCTAAAATTCTCATCAT
>NW_016107651.1:2374533-2397327 GCF_001604975.1 Cebus imitator | reverse complement strand
TTCTATAACATTTGATTACACATTGTTTATTTGACTTTTGATTTGTGTTGTGTTCCTTATTCTTCCGTTTCCACCTGTTTGGCTTTGTGCACCTATGACTATCCCTGTTACATAGTAACTATTAAACCCATCTTGGTCAATCTTTGAAACACAAAGTCAAATTACATCACCTGAAGCACTTAGCATATCGTCTTAAAAATGGTAGGCACTTCATAAATAATTGTGAGGCTAAACTGAGGTTACATTACCAAATTAATCTTACTATGATATCAATACTATAACATTACTACCCTACACAATGTCTAAACAGTTTTCTATTAAGTTAGAGAATAAAATTAAACTCTTGTGTTATAGTCAGAGCTTTACAACATCTGTTCCTAACTTCTACATCTGCTACCAAACATTATATCTAGTCTCACTGATCAATTCTACTCTAAATTAACTTTGTACTTGAACCAATGAAACTTTTACTCTCTCCCCACTCGTTCTCTGCTCTTTCCCCTCTCCAATTTTGTGCATATTTCTATTTTACTTTCATAATCAGTAACTAACTAGCCTTGAAAAATAGTCAAGCGGGAAATAATTAATAAAATATTTATTTTGTGCCACATACACAGTAAATTCTTTGTTGTGGCTCTACTGTGTGTGTGTGTGTGTGTGTGTGTGTGTGTGTGTGTGTATGTTGCAAGGAGTTGGGAGGTAGATGGAAGGAGCTGATAATTCCTACAGCATTTCACTACTATACTCTTTCTCTTTATTCTTGTTCCTACTTGATTTCTTGAGAATGTTCTAAGGAGACACCTGTCTCACTGTTGTGTCATTGGCTGAAAAATTCCAGAGGCACTTCTAAGAACATACTCCATCTCCATCCCACTACCTGTGCTTCTGTTTCACTATACATTGCCAATTTTTATCTGAGATGTATTGGGCTATGCAGTACTAATGTTCAACATGGAGATGGTTATTCAATTTATAATATAAAAAGAGAATTGTTTAAAATACGTATCATTCTTGGAACAATTAGAAAAGAATTTTTCCTAGCCATCCTTGTAATAAAGACACCACGTGATGTAAGAAAAATGTCCCCAAACGTTATTCTTAAAAAATAATCAGTGAGTTACCTAGGGTTGGTAATTTCAATAAAGATCAATATATCAGACTAATAACATTGCACCAAAGTATAGTTTAGAGAATGTAGCTCATTGGGGGCCCAGTGGATCGTATGGCAATTACCAGCTTTCTGCTCATCCTGTTCAATTATACTTGGTACTCACACTTTTGTTGTGTATTCCTTATCCTCCTCCCATATTACATAAGTATCTATTGCTGCCCATCTAATTGATATATTTAATTTCCAATAACATTTTTATAGTTGAGTTTGGTAAATGCTTTTACAATGATCTTTCTTCAAGATCGACTCCAATCATCCATCACAATTCAGCCAAAATCTAATTTCTTCAGCAACTTTTTTCTTCCAGGTGTATTAATCCATTTAATATATATATATATATATATATATATATATATATATATAATTAGTATATACTATCTTAGGGACTAAAAATTTAGGGTAGCAATTATTTATTGTCTTCTGAATTTCATTCTTTCAGTACGTTTCTCTCATTAAAATATTTTTATGCATGTCTGTATAAACATCTTTTAAAAATTATATTGTAAGCCTTTAAAGAGATAATATTAATAGCATTATTTTGATTGATTAGGAAAAGGTATGCATTTCCTCAGAAATCAGCATATCACTAGCGAAACCTTCCTCCCAATTATTATGCCTTCGGTGTTTCAAACATTTTTATAAACACTTTAAAGACCCTGCTACTACTAGTACAACCAGTAGTAATAAAAATAGAGCATTAATAACACCTGCATTTAATACCTGCAAAGTGTCAGCACTATACTAAGAACTTTATATACATTATCTCATTTAATGTTTCAATAACTATTAGTTTACTAATCTTATTTTAATGCACCATTTTATAACTATGCCATATATATTATATAGATTTTATATAGATTTCATATATGAACACCAAAACCTATTACTCCAATTAAGTATATATTTATAGTCCAGTTGAGTATATATTTTCTGTTTCAGTAACAAAGCTAAAATATACTACATATTTACCTACTTTCATGTATTTTTTTAAAATTTGGGCTGTAATAGACACCATAGAGAGCCGTCTTTTTTTCTTTCTCTTTTCCCTTCTTTTTTTTCATACCTTTTCTCTTCCTTTTCTTCTTGCTTTTGAAGAAAAACTCACATCATCTTATTACTCACAAAATAACTTACTGTAGTAAATTCTAAAAACTATATTCTACATCAGGATCATTTTTAATCACGGTCATTTGAGGCACTCTTTTCTATTCTATTTGGCATAATTATATTTGTACACTTTTTAATTTTTAAACTAATTTTGTAACAAAAAATCCCCTTAAAATTTACATGATTATTGTTCAGATGCTACCTCCAAAAAAAAAAAATTCCCTACTTGCTTGGCAAGTTAGTTTGTACATATCCAATTTTAGATGTTGAGCATCAGCCAGTTTGAGAGGAGACTGAGATATTTACATGCATTAAAAATATTTTGCCAGATGTGCCCTGATTGACCAAAAAAGTAACATTTTATTTGGAGAAAATGTGATAGACTGTGCTCAAACTGTTAGAATTTTTACCCATACTTCAATGGTTGCTACTTATTATTTAACATGGAAGGGTAGCGTTATGAAGTTATTGCCTATAATTGACAGATTAAATATATAGAGAGCATGGGAATATTATCTGTATGTTAGAGACACATTTACATTCATGGAAAATTAACAGAAGTGAGTCTTAGATCCAGGCCATACTGATATAAAAGTTTATTTAACAAGAAAACAAATAAAGATAAGGAACTGAAATGAGAAGACTTTCCTAATGAGAAAAACATAACAGCCAATCTCAATTTTTTGCTGCCTACAATTTAATTTATTCTACTTAAATCTTTAAAATTAAAAGATAAATAATTCAGCACAGTACATATCATCAGTGATTTCATCAAGTACACCAATTAGCAGACAGAATCTGAGAAAACGTATGGATTAAAAGGCAGATCACACATTAAATGCAATTTTCTTATTCTTTTATTTAATACAATTAGTGAAGTAAGTGTAAGACAGAAAAATCACACCTTGCAGTAATACCTGGCTTATAGTCAGCACTTTGCCCCTCTTAGGCTAGTTTATGTAGAATCAAGTCACAAACCTCCAACATTCAACTACTCCAAATGGGGAATTTCCCGCCACTGTACACAAGGGTTCCGATGTTGGGCCAGATATTTGATGTGAAGTGTTCTAATATGTTTAGAAGAAAAATAGTATAGAACATGATAATAAAAATACTAGTTAATGCATATAAAATCCTTCCTAGATCCAAAAAAAAATTCTGTGTACTTCAACAAATACTCGCTCACTTAAGCCCTGTAACAAACATATGAGGTATTATCTCTCTTTTCCAGATGGGGGCAACTAAGTCATAGAGAGGCTGACATCATGCAGAAATGTGACATCTAAGATCTGAACCCACGAAGGCAGACTTTGAAGTCTGCACCCTTAAGTTATGCAAAACACAACTGTAGTTGACTATAGTATTTTATGAAAACAACACTTCAAACAAATATCATTAATTTGTATGTTCAGATGTCATAGCAAGTATTAATTGTGTATTTTTCAGAGGTCTACTTATGTTACAAGGAGATAAGGCAAAATCATCTAACTTTCCTTGCTTGGTAATGGAGCTACATTCACATTGGCTCTATTTTGTTAAATGTAGTCAAGTTATGACCTACCCATGAGTACCTTTAAAACACACACACACACACACACACACACACACACACACACACATTAGATTTAGTGCTATCAAAATTATGTTTTGGATATTGATGTCACCTACGTTAAGTAAATTTAAAACTTAAACCTTGTCTGGGAAGTGGTCATTTATTGTTGTAAAAACACTTCCAAAGGGTAAGAAAAAAGAAAGCCATGTCCAAAGAATTGTTTGAAGCTAGCATGTCTTGTATATCCAAACCAAAATAATACAGTACAAAAAAAGAATAAGTCAATCTCACTAGTAAATATAGATACAAAAGTTCTAAATAATTATTAGCAAACCACATCTAATAAAAGATAATACATCATGTTCTAGTTATCTTAGGAAAAAATATTCTTAGAAGAATGCGTGTGTGAATGTGTGTATGTATAATTTGTGTTATTAATAGAGAATCATTATGCAGAAAATTGTATTTCATTCATCACCCATTTATTACAAAAACTTTTAGCACACTAAAAATAGGCCGGACGTTCTTAACCTTCTTCAGGGCATATAATTAGAAGTTGCAGCAAATATCTTAAATAGGAAGAGGGAATAATAATAAAGAAATGTATTCATTTAATATGGCTGCTGTAAGAAATTCCTACAAACTAGATGGCTTAAAACAGTATACATTTATTCTCTCACAGTTCTGGAGGCCATACGTTTGCAATCTTTATTACCGAGCTAAAACTACAAAGTCAACAGGGCTATGCTCACTCCAGATGCTCTAGGGAACAGTGTTTCTTAGCTCTTTCAGCTTCTCATGGCCACTGGTATGCTTTTATCTGTGACTGCATCACTCCCATCTGTCTCCTTGATCACACTGCATTCTTCTC
Organism: Cebus imitator; assembly: GCF_001604975.1. NCBI lineage: Eukaryota > Metazoa > Chordata > Mammalia > Primates > Cebidae > Cebus > Cebus imitator. The sequence goes on along the minus strand of NW_016107651.1, from coordinate 2,392,626 downwards.
TTAGGTCTGTGTCAACTCTCAGTTTGCCTCTCTTTTAGAAGAGCGTTTATGACAGCACTGAAGGCCCACATGGATAACGCAGGGTAATCTTCCCATCTCAAAATCTTTAACTTAATCACAACTGCAAAGAACCTATTTACTAAATACACTCATTACACACACACACACGTATATACACACATATATACGTATATATGTATGTGTGCCTGGAGAATGGTGATCTTTTGAGAGACCATTTTTAGTCAGAAACACTTGGGGGAAAAAAAAACCTTCAAAAAGTGGCTCCCTAAATTCCCTTAAGAGTCTATTTTATACCTGAGTACATCCCAGTTAGAATGCTGTTCAGAATGCTGAGTCTAACTTTTTCTACACAAACTCTTCTGAAGATATTCCTGTCTATAGAAATTACAATGAAATGCTTATCTATTACATTATAAATACTTTAATCATGCTATTATATTATTTTGAGGAATAACATTTTAAAATACAAAAATATAAATAAATAGAATATAAGTTTCATAACGTCAGAGTTTTTAATCTGTTTCGTTCAATCTTGTGTCCCAGTGCCTAGGAAAGTACCTGCTTATTAAATATTTATTGAAGGAATAAAATAAACATAGACACAGATATGGTCCAAGTTATTGCAGCATGAATTATCCAAAACAATGAGTGTACACACACACACACACACACACACACATATTAAGGGCCACATAAATATTAAGATGAGTAATACTGAAATTCAGAATACCTGTGAGATCTGGAAGTGAGAGAAAAATGATTCATGGGTAAGATTACTGTTAGGCTGATTCTTAAAGAGAATCTAAGGTAAAAATAGCTTGGTAGTGAAAGGGCATTCCAAGTAGAGGGATCAGTATGAGCCATGATGAAGGCGAAGGACACAGAGGATTCTATAGGAATGGCTAAGTTAATTAGTCTGGCAGAAGTGAAGATTCCATCTAAGCAATTGTGGGAAAGTAACACTGGGATGATAAACAGACAGAAGATAAAATTTTGAACCACTACTGAGTAATTGAGAATTAGCACCCCCATAATCACTATCCTGAATTTTTCCTATTTAATAAATATGTGATTCTTTCCCCAACTTAAGGTATGTTTTGAGAGCAAGCCTATGTATTCCATGCACTCTAGCGAGGGTTTTGCATTGCTGTCTTGCCTCCCTGATCTAGTCTTCTTGAAATAAGCATTCATTTTTAATTCATTTCCCAAATATTGATTGAGACAACAGTGTGCCTGACACTATTCTAGAAAATGGTTATATGCTTAACAGAGATTATAAGTAATGAAATAATCTATGGTCTTCTATCATCATCAAATTTAGATGGTTTACACAATTTGAGGAAATGTATTTTGGGTACATGACCACAAAGTGAGACACAGGATGCAGTGGCTGGAGGAAACACACAGCCTGGGATAAATGCTGCTGCCCAGAACATCTTGCTCACCTTTTCCCTGTAGGAATGTTGGTCCCAGTGTAGGGAATCCAAATAATCCTTTTAAATAGATTAACTAGATTAAGCATGCAACCAGATGGTTTAATACACTATCCATGACTTTTTTACCATCCTTTTTCTTTTCCTGGTATAAAAGGCTCCACAGACAGTGCATTAAAAATACACAGCTCTACGTTGTCTTGCTGCTACCCAAGACTTCATCAAAGGTAAGTTCCCCTTGAATAAATTTTTGACTACCTACCAACCTGGAGTGTCTGAGCTTGTCTTTGTTTATGGAGGGTAGTTCTTGATTCTGACAGGGATTTTTCCCAACAAACAGCAAGCCAGACAAGAGCCCACTGTAGGGAATCCATGAGCCCCAAACTTTAGTGCTAGAACATAGGGATCCATGAGCCCCACATTGGGCACCAGAATGTAGGGAGCCAGCCCTACATCACCCATGGGTACCCCAAGTTTGGTGGCGACAAAGGAATGAGAAAAAGACAGATTAAAAGTGGGACCAGGGGGCCATCACTTCATTACTCTGGAGGCGACAGTGAAGCCCTGCTTTCCGTCAGCTGCACATAGATAACAAGCTAAAGATAACCACGCGTTTTTGTTTTCTGAGACTCCCAAACCGCCACTGTTATCAATCCTTAGGATGACACACCAGTTCTGGCCCACTGATTCACTCCACATCACTCTACCACTACCATAAAGATCAAGGTCATTATAATCAATAGTGTGGATGATCAGAACTCAGAGCCTTCGCCGTCACCTCCAGAGTAATAAAGTGATGGCCCCTGGTCACACTTATTCTCCTAATCTGTCTTTCTCTCATTCCTTTGTCACCACCAAACTTGGGGTACCCACAGGTGACGTGGGGCTCATGGATTCCCTATACCCACCAAAGAAACGGGCTTGGGGATTGAGGCATCCAGGGGAAAAATCCCAGGCTAGCTGGCAGCTTCCTTGTAGGGATCAGTGGCCCACATACTTCATACATAAGGATTTCCCTGGAAGTGTGGGGACTATCTGAAAATGTCCCAAGTTCTATTTGACAGGTAAAAATAGGGTATGGGGGTTAAAAAAGAAAGGAGGGTGGTGGTGGCTGGGGTAGGGTCTCCCATATTGTGGGCAGTGCAAGAGCCAAGAGGCAGTCAGCAGCAGCAACAAAAGTCAGTTCCAAACCTCAGCCTCATACAATACATCCAGAGAGCAAACTTGCACACGGACCCCCTGAATCTAAAAGTTGAAAAACTATGATATGTGAGGTAATACATGTTAATTTGCCCGATTTAGCTATTTCACAATGTGTACATATTTTAAAACACACACAATAAATACAATTGTATTTGTCAATTAAACAAACACAAAAAGTTTAAGTGTGAAGGTGAACAATCAGAACTTGTTATACAAATTTGTAAAACTGTATTATGAAATTATACCCAATAAAACTCTGTAGATCAATTGATTTTCTATGATAATTATTATCCATTTTCTACAATATAAAAGTGTGGTTTTGAGAAGAATGTTGTCCAGGTCTCTGACATCCCTCTCTGTCCCTTTGTGTATGAATATGAGTTCAGGATGTGTCCGTAGTACTGGCAGAGGTTGTTGTGATGGCCACTTCTAACTCGCTGGTAGAACTGGTATGGGAATGTCACCTTAAATATGAAATAATGTCCATTGAATGTCTCTAGGTAATGTGTCTTATTTCTTAGTCACATACGAACATTGACAAAGTTATATTTCTGTCTAAAAAAAAAAAAAGAGTAAGAGTAAGAAAATTGAGAAAGAAACTAGAATTACAAAGGAATATGCGAATATCTACCACCCTGCTGGCCAAAGGACTAGCCAATAAGGTTGAGAATCAAGATAAAAACTTTACAACTGGCATGCAGGTATAGTAAGTTACAGGGAAGAAAACTCCCCAAGGTGAAAGTCCATGCCCTTATAGGCAGATGGAGATGCAAAGACATGAAACACGTTAGAAAATAAAGTTTACAATAAAACTAAAGTAGTAATAAAAAGTAATTTAAAAAATGTACAAGGCCCATTCTTATTAAGCCACAAGCTAGAGACTGACCAGATATAGGTACAGCTTAAGGGCAGACTGACTATAGAGGTAACATGCAGTTCACGTCAGCACACACCCAAATGAACAGAGGCTACAGTTTAGTCTCAACAGAAACCTAGGGAAAGCATTTCCACGTGGCTAGTGAGGTTATGGGATAAAGGTGGAAATGGCATCTCTCAATGGCCAAAAAAAAAACCCTATCAGAAAAGATGAGTAATATAATCACCCATCCTGGGGAGAGAAGCACCTTGGGTATCCACTTACTTTTAAATTGGCTTATTAGTTCTGGTCAGATAGCAGGCCCAATGAGGGTGTCTTGCTGCATGGTATATTCAACTGGAAATCTATAGCAGATCCTAAGGAATCTGAAATGTGCCGGTTGGTATATGAGGCTCTCTTTGAGGGCCCAAACAAGGTTACTTTTACTGCAGGAGTTAGACACTTTATTAGGTTGGTACAAAAGTAGCCTTGGGTTTTGTCATTACTTTTAAAGGGCAAAGACTGCAGTTACTTTCGCACCAACCTAACATTTGCAATCTGCTCCATCTGCTTTTTAGAAACCTTGATCACTATGCTTAGCCCTGCCTTAGGCCAGAAATTCTATGAAGTGGGACAGACTGTGACTGATGTGGGAAAATCTGACTCCAGGAAAAGGTAAATACATTACCAAAGGAGGGCAGCTGCTCCTAAAAAGGGTGCTACTGCAGTGAAAGGAGACACACAAGGATGACATAGGGTGACACAAAGGCAAATGTGAGTAAATTTGGTAAAGGTTGGCAGTCCAGTGGAAAAGATAGACACACAACCCAGCTTTTGTTGTTGGGGCTATGAATGAAAGGCCTTGAGTCTGGAACAGCTGTTCAGACTGCTTAGTGTCCCTGATTTTGTCAATCCCTCTGTCCTAACCAACGAGGCTTCCAATATTTAAATCTATACAGACTGGGTTCTTCCAATCCCTAGGGTCTAGGGTAGAGCCAAGGTCACCCTGAAATACTAGTGATGGGGGGCAATTGGAGGCAATATGTTGTGGTAATAATACATTAGTCATATTTAAGTAAGCCAAAAAAAAAAAAAAAAAAACCAACAAACTTGACTTTGGTATATTCCAGGATAGAATGTACTCCCATACCTTGAAATCTTAGCTGCTTTATGGGTCCTATCTGTGCTATAAATGGCTGTGGAAGGAAGTGCTGTTTAGTACAAGTGGCTCTTGCTTTGCAAATTGGATGGAGTCGATCCAAACAGTATCTGCTCCATATTTTGGCTAACCTACAAACATGTTAGGTATTGACATCTTAAAAGGACACCCTGGGAAAATTTTGCCTATGGGTACAGATAAGGAAACTTATTTTAGGTGGATTTGTAGGATGGGAGCCAGTCGCCCTTCCTACATCCTGGAGGGAGAACAGTGGCCACTGAGCAGTGCACACTGCTGGTGGGGAAGGTGGGAGATCTGGAGTTACAAGGGCCAGGGACAGGAAGACCAGCACAAAGCACCTTTAATAGTCCTTTATGGGCAGTAGGAAAGTCAAGTGGGTCATGATAAATGACAATGGATTACAAAAAAATTCAGCAAAATGGTGTTGCCATACATGTTGGTGTACGAACAGTACTTCTTTCCTTGAACTTAATGTCTTCCCAAAGAAATTACCCATGCAATACTGGATTTAGCTACCTTTTTTGTATTTTCCTAACTATGAACTCACAGAATGAATTTGCTTTTATGTGGAAAGGATGGCAATAGGCCTTTCAGGTGCTACTGCGAGAATACATTCACGACCCTACAAATCTGCCATAGGATCCTGGCTGGGACTTGACTGTTTTTTGCCCCCATCACCATCTGTCATTGATGACACATTAACTTGTAAGGATTTTTCCCTCTTACAGATCACCCTGACCTCAATGACCAAATATCTCTATTCACAAAAATGAGTAGTGAACACCAACAAGGTACAGGAACTAGTCACCATCAGAAAGTTCTTAAAAGTCTTCTGGTCAGGAAGAGTCAGGTAGTGCCTAAATGGGTAATAGATAAGCCTACCCTGTTCCCACAACAGTGAAGGAAGTACTAGCTTCGGTGAGACTGTTAGGGTACTTAGCCTTATAGCACGCCTTACTCAATGTCTCAGGCCCTTATATGGGCTAAGTAAAAAGGGAACAGTCTAGGATCAGACATGAGAACAGGCTTTAAAAAGGCAAAAGTTCTGGTCTAACAGCTTAAGGCTTTAGAGGTAACCAGGGTGTCGTCACTCTGTAAATTCAATGTGTCTATTGCCAAAGGTGAAGTGGGATGGACACTATGGCAATAACAAGGTAAGAGTTCAGTTTGAGGATTTTGGTCAAAGTTATGGAGAAGAGCTAAACACTGCTTTAGGATAAAACTGCAGCTATTTGTAGTATACACTGCCCTTATCTAACCTGATCCCCTAACCAAAGACAATCCATCCACTCTTAGGACCAGTTACTCACTTGGAGGGTGGGTACATAGTACGTTCAAAAACCCACACTCTGCCACTTCTCAGGCCCCCATGCTTACAAAGCAGCATGAGTACCTTCAGCAGCACAGCTCACTATCTTCAAGCACACAGGCAGAGGAAATGTGGATGTTACTGGAGCCTGTGGTCTAGAAAGGCCTGGAATCTATGGTACCCTAGGTTCCTAAGGCAGTACCACCAACACTAAGGAAAATAACGGGCCTGGCCCTGTAGAGGCATGGTATACAGTTAAGTCCGGCAAAAGCAATTCTTCCTCATGGAAAATAGTAGTGTTTCATCCTGAGACAAATACAAGTTGGGAAGTTAAATTTTGGAGACACTGAAGTAACCAGTGGGCAGAGTTGTAGACCATATGGATGGTACTTGAGAACAAACTTTGGCCTTTAGTACTCTGCACTGAGTAATTGGACCATCATGAAAAACTTAACGTTTTGGATTGGTCAATGAGTGAAGGAAGAGTAGACACTGATGGGAAAGCCCATCTGGGGACAGGAAATGTGGCAAGAGATAAGGGACAGGCTGCAAAACTCGCATGCTGATTTGTAAGTGTTCTATGTACCAACCCACGCCCTTGTCTCACCAACAAGCCATCAGGAAGCAAATGCCCTCATCGAAATGTGTGCTATGGTCTTCCAGGCAGAGGACATAGCACGATGGATTCAAAAACAAAGGAACATAAAGAAACAAGGGTAAAATAAAAAGCTGCCCAGGACAAAGATTTGCATGTAAAATGCAGTAATATACCACGTACAATAAAAAAACTGTCAAGCCTGCTCCTTGAGATGCCCCAGAGCACTGCCTAAGCTATCTGGAAAGACATATAGAGGGTTGACACCTATCAAGTAACGGCAGATAGAGCATACTGATCCACATTACCTGTAAGTGAGGGTAATGGCCTGATATTGGCTTTCCCCTGTCACAGGGCTAACCAGCAAGCTACAATTTGAGACTTAAAAAAATTAAGGGTTAACAAATGACATGCCCATGAGGTAGTAATTAAAAACTCACTTCCAAGGATATTATATATAAAAAAAAATAGGCATGACAAAATAAAGTCCTATAGAGATTCCATTTTCCCTATAACCCACATGCAACAGGGCTGACAGAGCAAAAAACCAGGGTATTCAAACAGCAGATAAAAGCACTTATGGGTACTCCTAACCTGCTCAGGCAGATGAAAGTATTGCCACAACCTACCCGGTTATCCCATTTGCCAGGCAAAGAAAGCTAGATGTGCCCTTACTAAGGTTAAGAGAATGGCAAACAGAGCAAGATACATTCTTGCCTCAGCTGGCCCCTACCAAGCGCATTATGGTAATGCACACCTCTTGAAACATCCAACCAAGAGATGGTCTGGTGCAGTGAAAATTAGCATGGGATACCCTAGCAGGTTGAGTGGGATACTTCTTCCTGTGGGGCCCAGAGGACCACACTGACCTGGACTCTCATCGTGCCTCTAGACACTGGGTCTGAGGTAATGATGTACCAGTGGAGAGGCACTTGCACTTTGCAGAGGGGAAAAGTCATCAGATTGCTGGTCTGGCATATAAACCTCTCTGTAGTGAGAATCCTTATGGGAGGCACTCCTACTTTCCCTGGACAGCACATATGGTACGTTTCTCCTGGGAAGCCACCTCAGAAGCTGCTGTTTTGACCAGTCAAGAACAATCCACCAGTCTAAACCTCGCTGAAGGAGATGATCTGCCTTTACAAATGTGAATTAGAATTTTGTTTTGCTGCCTCTAGCTTCCTGTTGCTAATATGAAATGTGAATATTACAGGACATCATCTAATAAAACGTGTTCTTGCATTGGGCTGTGTCCTATGCCCAAAAGAGAAATACATCAGCTTGTTAGGCTTATGGACAGGTGCTACTGTTAGGAATCTCTGTTCAGACATGAAGGCTAAACTCCTTGCAGTAACTTTCTGGGTTGCATTACAATCATACATTTTTGGGAAAAAATGTGAGTACTTGAAATACTGCAGCTATTACTAGGTAAGACCCCACCCAATGGCCCATTAATGATACTTTATCAAACAAGGGATCCTTCCCACTTTCATGTAATGCCACAAAAAAAAAAAAAAAAAAAAAAAAAAAAAAAAAAAAAAAAAAAAAAAAAAAAAAAAAAAAAAAAAAAAAAAAAAAAAAAATTAAAGTCTCAGGATAGTCCCAAAATCAGGAGTAAATGTTAACAAAAATGTACGAAGGTCTGAAATAACTCTACGTAAATAACCCCAGGCTATGAAAAGTTGAGTCAAGTTACCCCTCTCTGCCAGAAAGAAAATAATCACAGCCAAAAACACAATTCCAGAGACCACTCCATACATGGCACAGTGCCTCCTCCCACACAGAATGTCATGGTTACCCTGCTAAACTCTGATATGCCACTGCCAGAGTAAAATGACCAGGCATACCCTGGGCGGCCCCTAATGAAACACAGTTGCTGTGTAGTTCCAACCTGTAGCCTTGGCTGCCCCCAGATGGATGGGATGTTGTACCCTAGGGTTCTGCTGGGCAATGGAACAGTTATGGAATAAACTGACTACTGCTGCCAATCACCCATACTTCAGAGCTGGATGGGAGAGTGATCTGCCTTCTACAGGTATGGTCATATAGCTGCCGTCTTTAGTCCTCAAATGCGCATAAGAAATGTAACAGCTAGTACAAAGACGTTAACCAATCTCAGTAGACAAGCTCTAAAGGACAGTAGACAGGACATTCTGGCACTGAACACAGAAATAGCTTTCATGTAAAAGACTACAGCACAAGGCAGAACCCATGCCATTATCATAACAGAACGCTGTCTATTACAAATAAAATGTCACCACTCTAGAGCAACACATGGCTTCATAGACAAATGCTCTAAGTGATGCCACTCCATCAGTAGTTGTCAAACTGATTTTAAAATCTTAGTAAATGGTTAAAACACTTGTTAATCATTATTTGCTTACTTCATTGCTTTGCGTTTTCTCCTGTATGTGTTTCTATTGTTGCTGTGAAATCACCTTGCAGTATAGCATCAAGTTGCCAGTAAGGCTATCACCCTCACTATAGAGCCCGCAGTGAAACCCGATGATTCTCATGGGGAGGAGGTGTTCAAGACTGCAAGGCGATCAGGAGGAATAGAGTGTTGTGAAAAGGTTTTCCGCATATGTGACCGTGAAGTGGATATAGGATGCAGCGACTGGAAGAAACATATAAGCACCAAGGTAATTGTTGCTGCCCAGAACATTACCCCACTTAGGAATGTGGGATAGATTGTAGGAAATCCAAACAATACCTTTTAGTTGAGAGTACATAGATTAAGAATGCAAACAGCTGGCTTAACATATTAGTAACTTTTCTTTCTCTTTTATACCATGAAAAGGAAAAGGAAAGGGAAAAAAACTAGACAGATATCCATTACAAACACAGAGATGTGCCTTGTCTTGCTGACACCCAAGATTGCCTTGTAAAATCCCTCTGAATAAATATTTGACTATTTACCAACCTTGAAGGGTCTGCCTGTTTCTTTGGCCTGAGCGTATGAAGAGCAGTTCTTGGTTCCGACAGAGTGTTTTCCCAGTACAAAGGGTTTAGACCCTCTAAGGATGCATGAGTGGCCAAGGAAGAAAACCAGTCTCTTTGCCATGGAAGATTTTAATTCCAACATAACTCCACAATTAATTGATAATATGCTATATCATCTATATTTTTACTATTGTTAAAAATGTGTTCTTTATGTTTCTTACAAGTCAAGAATCTGCTATAGCTGTTTATGGTCTATCATATTAGGTCCAAATCCCAATTGTTATTTAAATTTTTCAATCTAGTATCACCTAATATGAATTATCTCTCCAACTAATTTGGTTTCAGTTTATTTTTCACTGAAGCCAGGGAGTACAAATCAGGTCTGAAACCTGTAAGTTCTAAAACAGGGTCCGCCTTGGGAAATCTAGGGCATCAGGTTCTTAGATGATAAGATCATACAAGCCAGGCAGTAGTGTCTTAGCTAAGCATCCTCTGAGCCAGTAAGCAGTTGGTTCTATTTAAATCAGTTAAAAATAGACTAACCAGCAGTTAAAATTTTCAGCACAGCAAAAAGCAGTGAGGACAAGGTTTATTCTTTGATCTCTAAAGGTTTGCTTCATTGAGCCTGATAATGGTGCATGACGTGAAGAATGTTAGCTATACTCTGGTCTCACATTACCTTGGTTTTACTTAGTCATCAGTGTAATTTATCTAAGGGCAACTTGCCGCTAAAAAAAGAGCTCAGCTTGAAGCCTTCTAGCTTACACAGCAGGAGTTTCTGGAAATTTTACCACTGGTAAGGAAACTCTTATTTATGGAATCAGGGATCCTTGTTAACGTTTTGACTGCTTGGCTTGCAGGCAGAAAACTTTTTTTCTTCTAATGCTAGATTTGTCCTGCTTGCAGGAGGCTGAAATATATGCAGAATTAAGAATTGACCCTAAGTCCAGGAACTAAAGTAAACCAGAATGAGCATTAAAAATGTTTACAAATATGATTTATTTCTTATTGATTTAAAAGTATTATGCGCTTTTTAAGAGATATTTGTAGGTAGCAAGTATGATTAAAGGGGTATAGTTTGTAGGCATGCCCATGCTGTAATATAGGAAGCTTAGTAATCATTCAGGGAAGTTTCAACCACTCGAGATAATTTTTTTCTGACAGAAAGAGAGTGAGTCTGTATATATATTGTGAATAAGAACGCTTGATTCTTAATCAGATATAAATGAGAAAAAAAAGGTAATTCTAACATCAACTAGTAATATCTCTGTTTAAATATTCCATGACTAACACAATGTGATTTACTCTCACGCATTTGCTATAAGAGCTTCTAGACTTACTTAGGTACTGTCTGAAGGAAAATGGAAAATAAATGAGTTGAGCTACTCCTATTGCATGGTAGCTACACAAGGAATAGTTGCCTTAATCAGTGAAGAACAAACAGAAAGACAAAGGATGTATTGGTAACAGGCATAAAAGAGATGCAGAAATCAGAAACCTGAACTAGAATTAGATTAACTCCTTGGTCCTAAGGTTATCGTCTTCCTCTTCTTCTATCCACACATCCATCCATTTGCTCACCCATTGATAAGGATTTAATTATTAAACATAAATTACAACCCAAGCACTACCTCTAAAGAAAGAGGCTCACAATTTAGTGAGAAATAAAATCCCCAAAAAAGATACTCTGTAACTCAGGAAACACTATCACATTTAATAACATAAACACAAGTGTTGTGAAGTTGGAGGGGCCTCTCCGTGGAGGGTCTATTTGAACTGGGTCTTAAAGACTGAGAGAGAGTTTGCCAGGAGAAAAAGAAGTGAGGACATTTTAGGTAATAAAAGGGCTGAAAGTTGCAAGTTAAAAACAACACTGATGTAACTATGTAAAAATAAAAGTTAAGCAGAAAGTTAGCTACATAGAAGCCATTGATGAGAGAGAGTTTATGGGTAGATTTCCTGTGCTAGAAATTTTTTTATTTTTAATTTTTTTTAAATATAGGCAACATGTAATTATACAGAGCTTTTAAAATAAGGGCTAGTCTTGCTCAACTCCCACTTATGAGTGAGAACATGCAGTGTTTGACTTGCTGTTCCTGTGTTAGTCTGATGAGAATGACGGCTTCCAGCTTCATCCATGTCCCTACAAAGGACATCAACTCATTTCTTTTTATTCTCCCAAAACTTGCTTTATTCTCTCAAAATCAAGTTCATAAATTTCACCTATTTGGTTTTTGCCTTAATCTTTGAAACCAGTCTGTAAAACCAAATGGCTATCCTCTCTGGCACAATGTGTTGTGCATATCAGGTGACCAATAAACATTGTAGGAGGATGCTAGGCAGGATACGTCCCCAGAAGAGTTGGGCAGCTCACATTCATCCAACTGTAGTTGTAATATTTAGGGAATAAGAGTTTCCAGAGAAGGTACAAAAAATTTAGCTGTCCCCTCCCCACCAATGAAAAAAATAAACAAACAAACAAAAAAAACCTTTTAGATGGCTGAGAGAGGTGGTTCTTGCCTATAATCCCAGCCCTTCGAGAGGCCAAGCAAGGCAGGAGGATCACCTAAGGCCAGGAGTTTGAGATCACCCTGGGCAACACAGCAAGATCCTGTCTCTACCAGAAAAACTTTTTTTAAAGAAACTAAAAACTTTTAGGCAACTGCTAAAAATGAATCATTTGGTGTAAAAGAGACTGAGCAGGGACTCCTCTTAAGGGCCTGTGGATTTCCCAAGCATGGAAATAACAGAAAATCTTGAGTTCCTTCAAGGGAAATTCTAGGCATCTACTCAGCCTTGAGGAGTAAATGAGGAAATTAATAGGCAAGAAGGTAATAGTAGCTTAAAACAATAGCCAAGGCCTGGCAGAGTGGCTCACACCTGTAATCCCAGCACTTTGAGAGCTCATCATTTTTATGGCTGCAGAGCATTCCATTGTATATATGTACCATGTTTTCTTTATCCAGTCTTTAATTTTGGGCATTTGGGTTGGTTCCAAGTCTTTGCTACTGTAAATAATACTGCAATAAACATACGTGTATATATGTCTTTATAGTAGAATGATTTATAATCCTTTGGTATATATCCAGTAATAGAATTGCTGGATTGAATGGTATTTCTATTTCTAGATCCTTGGGGAATTGCCACACTGTCTTCCACAATGGTTGAAGTAATTTACACTCCCACCAACAGTGTAAAAGCATTCCTAGTTCTCCACATTCTCTCCAGCATCTGTTGTCTCCTGACTTTTTGATAATCGCCATTCTAACTGGCATTAGATGGTATTTGATTGTGGTTTTGATTTGTATTTCTTTAATGATCCATGATGATGAGCTTTTTTTCATGTTTGTTGGCTGCACAAATGTCTTTTTTTGAGAACTGTCTGTTCATATCCTTTGCCCACATTATGATGGGGTTGTTTTTTTCTTGTAAATTTAAGTTCCTTGTAGATTCTGGATATTAGACCTTTGTCAGATGGGTAGACAGCAAAAATTTTCTTCCATTCTGTAAGTTGCCTGTTAACTCTGATGATGGTTTCTTTTGCTGTGAAGAAACTCTAGTTTAATTAGATCTCATTCGTCAGTTCTGGCTTTTGTTGCAGTTGCTTTTGGTGTTTTAGTCATGAAGTCTTTGCCCATGCCTGTGTCCTGAATGGTGCTGCCTAGGTTTTCTTCTAGAGTTTTTATGGTTTTAAGTCTTACTTTTAATTCTTTAATCCATTTTGAGTTGGACAATGAGAACACATGGACACAGGGAGAGGAACATCACACACAGGGGCCTGTCGGGGGGTTGGTGGCAAAGGGAGGGAGAGCATTAGGACAAATACCTAATGCATGCATTGCTTAAAACCGAGATGATGGGTTGATGGGGCAGCAAACCACCATGGTACATGCATACCTATGTAACAAACCTGCACATTCTGTACATGTGTCCCAGAATTTAAAGTAAAATTAAAAAATAAGCCATTACACTGCTCAAATTAATAATTTTTCATAAACCCTTTTTACTTTACATCTCTCTTAAAATGGAAGAGGAAATGAAAAGGAAAAAAACCCACATCAATCTGCTGTCAGCTCTTTTTGATAGGTTAATATTTCTACTGTTTCAATACTTAGAAATTGATTATTCTTAGTATTGATAAATACAGAAAATACTGAAAAACAGCAATTAATAGCATGTTAGAATCAAACCTTAAATTACTTTATCTTGCATGGAAGAATTAATGGACTGATAAGACTTCATGTGGTCACTTCCAAAAAAAAGTAAAATGGTCAGTGAACTCATTTATACAGATCACCTCAGTTTCACAATAAATTTTACTTGACTTTTCTGTTTTACACTGGTGATTTGTTTTCCATGTAGGAATTTGGCCTGAAAGCAAAAATGCACTGATACAGGAATCAGGACAATTTGTTCTGTTGCAAGTTCTGCCTTGGCCAAATCGCCTGACTGCTCTGGGACTCCATTTCCTCAGCTACAAAACGAAAGTTCTGGTTTGATTACTGAGGCTCCTGTCTTTGCTAAAATTCCATGGTTGTACAAAAAGGATAAAACATTCCCAAATTTTGAAAGGAATGAGAGTAAAAGCATACAATATTCTGCCAATTGTATAAAATAATAATACACCTTTCTAAGACATGTGCTCTAGTGTCCCTAGGCAGATGTTTCTGCAAAGGACCTACATTTACAGACCACCTACATGGAAAAGAGAGTGACGTTACCACACTGTGTACAGCTGAGAAACCCTCCATTGTACAAGGAAAGGACAGACTTAACTCGACCCAGTAAAAAAGCAAAAAATGGGTACCAATTGTTACTGAACTGAAATTAACAATACTTTGCAAACTTCTCCTTTTTACAGTCTGATAGAAATAGGGAGAAGATTTTTAAAAAGAAAAAGAAAACTAGGTATAGCAGAGAAGATCTAAATATATACACATAACTTCCAATAAGACAAAACTCTCATGAATCAGGAAGAACAGATGCTGGAAGACTCATATCATGAGTGACATAGAGCAGATGAAAGAGAATTTCTAGATTCTCCTCTTTGGCCTCACTTACTTTGTTTCCCTGGAGTTCCTGAAATACAAAGGATAATTTTTTGAGAGTAGTTTAACTTTTTTTCCTGGTTCCAAAATGACTAATAAATAATTTCAATATATTTTCTCATTGTTTTTTACTACCAACTTTGAGAAAGGGACCAGATATTTGCAAAGGTCGGTATTATCTTTAGTGTTTCAGCAAAACTCTTAAGTTTCGTTTAATTATAAAAACTACTCTAGATACATGATCACCCTGTTTTATTTAGAACACCGATGATTCAGAATTTTTGATCATTGTGCTTTTATAACATAAATAAAGAAAGGATTTGCTAAGAGAAAAGAAGAAAAAAGGGCTAGTCTTATATTTTAATTTAAAGATAACTTGGGGAGCTATATAGATAATGATTTTAAAAAAAAAGGTGACTTTAACAATAGCAGTTGAAGCAAGACATGATGAGGGGCTGAAAAAATGTGTTGTAGGTCTGGAGAAAAGTGGCCCAACTTGGAAGATACACTCAAACAGTATTCTACAGGTGTTAAGTGTAATATATTTAACTTTGAAAACTATCAATTTGGTCACTACAATGAAATCTGAAATTTGTGATATATTCAGCATTCTAGAACACATTGTATGTGGGATTTTTTTTTTAAACAAGAGAACTTTTATGTTTTTTCTGTTTTATTGGTATTGTTTCATTCAATTTCCTTTTACTCTGTCTTCCTACACAGTTTGTTATCTTATCTATGTTTTTTTCTAAAATTCTAGAACCCTTAACTATAGTTATTCACACCTTACTTATGACAAAGACATTTTAGACCCTGAGTAATATGGTAATCTTAATACTACTTTATAATTATTTAGCACTTTCAAAATTTCTTTCACAGAACTTCATGTGTTTCTCTTAACAAATCAGAGAAGCATTATGTGAAAAGCATGGCACTTAGAGAGTAAGTTTGGCCAGTCTCAAAAAAGGAAGTCAATATTCCAACACTAACCATTTGACTACAAATATATAGCCTATTATTATTCTACCCATACAGTCTTATCTTTTTAAAAAAAATAGATTTCTGAATGCTGTTTTTTCAAACTATATTTATTTTCTTAATTTTAGATCTCTATGTCTTTACTGAAAGCAATCACAGAAAGATTAAAGTTCTTAAAATCCTTACATAATTAAAAGACTCTTGATGGAAAAATAGAGCACTAGTGATCTAATCTTAAAGGGTTTATTTTTAATTCAATAAGAAAGGATCATCTGAAGTGTTCTGTAAAGTGATCGCATTTGAGTGCTCAATAACTGTAAAATATAATAACAATTACTAAATAAGCAGTGTTAAAAAGAAGTGTATGTACTAGAAACAACAGCATGAACTTTCATTCAAAACAATAAAAATATCATTAGGTTTATAAACTTCATAACATTTTACTCTTGGCTCTTTATGTAAAATATGTCATAGGAAATCAATAAGCCTAAAGCATTGCACTAGACACACTCCATGGAAATGCCTAAGTTTTTAAATACTTGTGCAAATAAAATTCCTGCATGGTACAGCATCCTGCACAGCTCAGCTTAAGGACTGACTTAATTGTGAATAAAATTATCGTGAATTAAGTACTGTTCAATACAAGTATATCCTTACCAGTGGCCAATTAATCAACTCTCTAATTCAAACAATTATGAGGAACTCTAAAACTTTAGCACTAAAGGCATGGGCCCAGGTTGGCAGAACTACCAATTCCCCAGCTTCCATCTCTCTTTCATTTGATTCATATAGTCTTCTAGAGTATTTTTTTTTTACTTTCATTACTATACACAAAGTAAATCATACTGAACATAAGAAAATTCTGCTTCCCATTCAAAACTGTGGCCCAAGCATGTGGCAAAAACACCAATTTCCTTAGATCTCTACATTAAGTGCGGATGAGATGTGCTAGAATTTCAAACAAAAATAAGAACAGAAAACAAAAAAACTCCTATAATAAAATATTGCTCTCTTAAATATTTTTATCACAGTTAACTTTATTTAAAGTACATTCTTCAATTATTATCTTTAATTATGTACTTCCTAACAGGCTACAATCTAGTCTCATCAAATCACTCATTTCAAGAATGATCTTCTCATTTAAACATTCAGTGGTCACTTCTCAGCTCTCCTGTATGAAAGCTTGGTATCACTGAATATTGAGCAACAGCTCATTTTTGAATTTCTATGTTTTCCTTCTTTTTTAGTTGACACATTGTAACTCTGCATCTTCTGGGATAAAGAGTTATAATGGTATACATGTATACAACCTGTAATGATCAGATCAGGGGAATTAGCACGTCCCTCACCTCAAACCTTTATCATCACTTTGTGTGGTAAACAAATCCTTTCTAGTGTTTTGAAAATATACACCAAATTACTATTAACTATATTCACTTTACAGTGCTAAAGATCACTAGAACTTATTCCTGTCATCCAAATATAGCTTTGTATCTATCTAGTAAACAGCCTCTTCCTAACCTCCTCTCCCTCCTCACCTTCCCGATCTCTAATAGCCACAGTTTTACTCTCTACTTCTGATATATTTTAGCTCCACATATGACTGAGAACAGGAAGTATTTATTTTTTCTGCTAGACTTATTTTAACAATAACCTCCAAGCTCATTCATACTGATACCAATTATAATATTTTTTGTTGCTGAATATTACTCCATGTATATTAATTCTGTTTGGATAGTTATCATTTCCAAATCTCATGTTGAAATGCTGAACCCAGTGTTGGAGGTGGGGCATAGTAAGAGATATTTGGGTTGTGTGTAAGGATCCCTCATGAATGGCTTGGTGCCATCCTCACTGTAATGAACGAGTTTCTCCTTGCATTAGTTTACAGGAGAGCTGACTGGATAAAAGATTGTGGCAGTGCTCTCCTCTGTCTCTTGCCACCTTCTCTCCATGTGACATGGTGCTTCTTCTTGGCTTTCCACCTGGATTAAAAGCTTTCTGAGGTCTTTTCCAGAGGCAGATAAGGTGCCATGCTTCTCATACAGCATGCATAACCATGAACCAAATAAATAAACTTTTTTTTTTTTGAGACGGTCTAATTTTGATATTCAGGATAGAATGTAGTAGCACAATCATAGCTGACTGCAGCCTTGAACTCCTGGGCTCAAGCAATCCTTCCATCAGCCTCCTGACTAGCTGACACTAAAGGCATGTGCCAACACACTCCTTTTCTTGTTTGATATACTTCTCTCAGTCCAATTTTTGTTGTTGCCTGTGCTTTTGAAATCTGACCCATAAAATCTTTACCTAGAACAATGTTCTGAATTATTCTCCCTTCACTTTCTTCCAATAGTTTCATAGTGTTTGCTCTTGTGTTTGAGTCTTTATGTTGTTTATTTTTGTGTATGTTGATAGACAGAAATATAGTATCATTCTGCATATAGTTTTCAAAAGTTCCCAGCACCATTTATTGAACAGGGTGTCTTTTCACCACTATATATATTCTTGGTGTCTCTCTAAAAAA
>NW_016107651.1:2325316-2374493 GCF_001604975.1 Cebus imitator | reverse complement strand
GTAAATGAGTGGATTTATTTCTAGGTTCTCTATTCTGTTCCATTTGTCAATGTGTCTGTTTTTATGCTAATACCATACTGTTTTGGTTACTATACTTTTATAGTATTTTTTAATATTTTTATTAAATTTTTTTTGGTTACATAGTAGGTGTATATATTTCAGGGGTACATAAGACATTATGGTACAGGCAAGTGATGCATAATAATCACATTATGGAGAACGGGGCATTCATGCTTTCAAGCATTTATCCTGTGTTATAAATAATGCAATTGCATAGTTTTAGTTATTTTAAATACATGATTAAATTATTATTGACTATAGTCCCTTGTGGTGCTATTAAATTCTTTAACATAGATTAAAGACTTAAACATAAGAGCAAACACTATGAAACTATTGGAACAAAACATAGAGAAAATGATTCAGGACACTGTTTTACACAAAGATTTGATGGGTCAGGTTTATTCATTTTTTCTAACTGTTTTTTGTACCCGTTAATCATGTCCACCTCCTTCCTCACGCCCCAACTACCCTACCTAGTTTCTGTTAATCATCCTTCTGCTCTCTATCTCCATAAAATCAATCATTTTGATTTTTAAATCCCACAAATAAGTGAGAAAAACATGAGAGCTTTGTCTTTCTGTGCCTGGCTTATTCCACTTAACATTATGATACTCGGTTTCATCCATGTTGTTGCAAATGACTAGATCTCATTTTTTTTTTGTGGTTAATAGTACTCCATCAGGTATTAGGTACCACGTTTTCTTTATCCATTCATTTGGTGATGACCACTTAAGTTGCTTTCAAATCCTGGCTACTGTAAACAGTGCTGCAACAAAAAACAGGAGTGTGAATATCTTTGATATGCTGATTTTCTTTCTTTTGGGTATATACCCAGCAGTGGTGTTGCTGGATCATATAGTGGTTCTATTTTTATATTTTTTAGAAACTTCCAAAATATTCTCCATAGTGGTTATACTAATTTACATTGCCACCGACAGCACATAAGAGTCCCCTTTTCGCCATATTCTTGACAGCAATTGTTATTGCCTGTCTTTTGCATATAAGCCATTTTAACTGGGGTAAGATAGTATCTGATTGAAATTTTGGTGGCATTTCTCTGATGACCAATAATGATGGACAATTTTTCATATACTTGTTTTTCATTTGAATGTCTTCTTTTGAGAAGTGTATATTCAGAATTTGTTTGCCCATTTTTTAATCAGTGTTAGTTTTTTCTTATAGAATTGTATAAGCTCTTTATATATTCTGATTATCAATCCCTTGTCAAATGAGTAGTTTGCAAATATTTTCTCCCATCCTGTGAGTTGTCTCTTCACTTTGTTGATTGTTTTGTTTTGCTGGGCAGAACCTTTTTAACTTAATGTGATCCCATTTGTCCATTTTTGCTTTGGTTGCCCGTGCTTGTGTGGTATTACTCAAGAAAATTTTGTCCTGACCAGTGTTCTGGAGAGTTTTCCCAAAGTTTTCTTGTTGTAGTTTTGTAGTTGGAAGTCTTAGAGTTAGGTCTTTAATCTATTATGACTTCATTTTTGTATAAGACAAGAGATAGGGATCAAGTTTCATCCTTCTGCATAGAAAAATCCCATTTTTCCAGCACATTTAAGGGACTGTTTTTTCCCCAAGGTATGCTCTTGGCACCTTGGTCAAAAGTAAATCCACTGTAGGTGTGTGGATTTGTTTCTGGGTTCTCTATTCTCTTCCATTGGTTTATGTGTCTGTTTTTACTCCAGTACCTTGCTGTTCGGGTTACTACAGCTCTGTAGAATAATTGGAGGTCATGTAAATTGATTCTTCCAGTTTTGTTCTTTTTGCTTAGGATATTTGATCTACTCTGTGTCTTTTGTGGTTTCATATAAATTTTGGAATTCACTTTGCTATCTCTGTGAAGAATGTCACTGGTAATTTGATAGAGATTACAATGACTCTTGGTATGGATATTTAAACAATATTGATTCTTCCAATCTATGAACATGGAATCTTTAAATTTGTTGGTGTCCTCTTTATTTCATCAATATTTTATAGTTGTTATTATAGAGATCTTTCACTTCTTTGGTTAATTCCTAGGTATTTAATTTTATTTGTGGCTATTGTAAATGGGATTATCTTTTCAATTTTGTTTTCAGGCTGTTTGCTGCTGGCATATAGAAATGCCTACTTTCATATGTAGATTTTGTATCTGGCACATTTACTAAATTTGTTAATCAGTTCTAATAGTTTTTCGTGGCTGAGAATTCAGGTTTTTCCAAATATAAAGTTGTATCATCAGCTATTAAGGATAATTTGACTTCTCTCTTTCCAATGTGGAATCTCTTTATTTCTTTCTCTTGTCTGGTTGCTTTAGCTAAGACCTCTGGTTACTACATTGAATAATACTGATGAAAGTGAGGCATCTTTGTCATGCTGCAGTTCTAAGAGGAATGACTTTCACTTTTCCCTATTCTGTACAATACTAACTGTTGGTCTGTCAAATATGGCTTTTATTATTTTAAGGTATGTTCCTTCTACATTCAGTTCTCTGAGGGTTTTTATCATGAAGGGATGTTGAAATTTATCAAATAATTTTCAGCATCAGTTGAAATGATCATATGGTTCTTGCCCTTTATTTGGTTGATATGATGTATTACAATGATTTATTTGCTTATTGAACAACCCTTGCATCCCTGGGATTAAATCCCACTTGCTCGTGATGAATAATCTAACGTATTGCTGAATATTTTTGCTAGTATTTTGTTGAGGATTTTTGCATCAATATTCATCAGAGATATTGACCCCTTGGTTTTTCGATGTGTCTCTGGTTTTGGTATCAGGATAATACTGGCTAGACAGAATGAGTTTGGAAGTATTCCCACATCCACTATTTTGGGGGACAATTTGAGCGGGATTGGTATTAGTCTTCCTTCAAATGTTTGGTAGAACTCTGAAGGGAAGCCATTGGGTCCTGGGCTTTTCTTTGCTGGGAGAATTTTTATTACGACTTTGATTTCCTTATTTGTTCTTGGTCTGAACAAGTTTTGGAGTTTTTCCTGGTTCAATGTTAGTAGGTTGGATGTTTCCAGGAATGACCATTTCTTCTACATTACCCTATTTGTTGGCATATACTTACTTAAAGTAGCCACTGATGATCCTTTGACTCTCTGCAGCATCAGTTTTAATGTTTCGTTTTTTTACCTCTGGTTTTACTTATATGGATATTCTTTTTTTTTCTTCTCAGTTTGGCTACAAGTTTGTAATTTTGTTTATCTTTACAGAAAACAACTTTTGCCTTATTGATCTTTTTGTATTGTTTTCATTTCATTTGTTTCTACTCTAATCTTTCTAATATCTTTTTTCTACTAACATGTTCAGTTTGATATAACTTTTACCGTTCTTTAAGATGCATCATTAGGTTATTAGAGTTTTTATTCTTTTTTGATATAGGCATCTATAGCTATAAATTTTCTTCTTAGTACTGCTTTCATTGTATTCTACCGGTTTTAGTATGTTGTATTTTCACCATCTTTTTTTTAAAGAAATCTTTCAATTTCCTCATTAACCCCTGGTCATTCAGAATCATATTTAATTTCCATGTGTTTGTATAATTTCTAGATTTGTTATTGATTTGTAGCTTTATTCCATGTGATCAGAGAAGATGCCTGATATTTCAGTTTTTTGAAAGTTTGGTGACTTGTTTTACAACCTAACATGTGGTCTATCTTTGAGAATAAACAAAATGTATATTCCACAGCCATTTTATGAAATATTCTGTAAATATCTATTGGGTCCATTGGTTCTATAGTGAAGATTATTTCCAGTATTTCTTTGCTTTTCTGCCAGGAATACCTGTCCAATGCTGAAAGTAAGTTACTAAAGTCTCCAGCTATTATTGTATTGGGAGCTATCTCTCTTTTTACCTTTAATAGTATTTGTATTATATATTTTGGTATTCCATGGTTGTGTGCATATATAAGTGTTATTATCACTTGCTGAATTGACCTTTTTATCATTATATAATGACTTTCTCTGTCTCTTCTTATGATGTTGATCTCAAAGTTATTTTCTGATATAAGTATACCTAATTCTGCTTTTTTTGGTTTTCATTTTTATAGAATTTTTTTTTCCATCTTTTTATTTTCAGTCTACATACCTTTCTCTCTTTTTTTTTTTTTCTTAGAGGGAGTCTTGCTCTGTCACCAGGCTGGAGTGCAGTGGCACAATCTTGGCTCATTGCAACCTCTGCCTCCTGGGTTCAAGCTATTCTTCTGCCTCAGCCTCCCAAGTAGCTGGGACCATAGGCGCGTGCCACCAGGCCTGGCTAATTTTTTTGTATATTTAGTAGAGATGGGGTTTCACCATGTTGGCCAGGATGGTCTCGATCTCTTAACCTCATGATCCACCTGCCTTGGCCTCCCAAAGTGCTGGGATTACAGGCGTGAGCCACTGCACCCAGCCCAGTCTACATACCTTTCTAGGTGAAGCACGCTCTTTGTACCTTGTAGGCAAAAGATCACTGAGTCTTGTTTTTTCATCCATTCAGCTACTCTGTGTCTTCTGCTTGGAGAGTTTAGTCCACTTGCATTCAATGTTATTAGTAAGTAGGAAATTATTCCTGCCATTTTGTTATTTGTTCTCTAGTGGTTTTGTGTTCTCTTAGTTTTTCTCTTCCTTTTAGTGAAGGTGACTCTCTCTGGTAGTATGCTGGCATTTCTTTTTACTTTTTACATGTCCATCATATGTTTTGTTTTTTTTGGTTTGAGGTTACTATGTGGCTTGCAAATACTACCCATTATTTTAAATTGATGACAATTTAGCACTGATTAACAAACACACAAAAGAAAAACTAATAAAACTCTACATTTTAACTTTGTCCTCCACTTTTTAATATTTTAATGTTTTTTTATGCTTTATATTATATCTTGAAAAGTTGTAGTTATTTTTGAT
Source organism: Cebus imitator (assembly GCF_001604975.1). Classification (NCBI taxonomy): domain Eukaryota; kingdom Metazoa; phylum Chordata; class Mammalia; order Primates; family Cebidae; genus Cebus; species Cebus imitator. The sequence continues at coordinate 2,369,555 of NW_016107651.1, read as the reverse complement.
TGGTTCATCATTTAGTCTTTCTACTTAAATCAAGAAGTTTATGAACTAAAATTATAGCATTGTATTATTCTGTGTTTTCCTGTGCTTACTATTACCAGTGAGTTTTGTACCTTCAGTCGATTTCTTCTTGCTCATTTAAAGATTACTGGTGAGTTTTATACCTTCTGGTGATTTCAGATTTAAAATCTCTGTTTACCAATTTATGTAGGAGAGGTCTGGTGATGAATTCCCTCTGTTTTTATTTATCTGTCAAGTTCTTTTATTCACTTTCATGCTTAAAGAATATTTTAGCTACACTATTCTAGGTTAAAAGTTTTTTTTTTTTTTNTTTTTTTTTTTTTTTTTTTCTTATTTCAACACTTTTTCTTATTTCAACACTTCACATATATCCTGCCACTCTCCTCTGGCCTGCAAGATTTCTATTGAAAAGCCTGCTGCCAGACATATTGGAGCTTCATTGTCTGTTATTTGGTCTTTTGCTGCTTTTAAGATCCTTTATCTTTGACTTTGGAAATTTATTAAATGCCTTGACATAGTCTACTTTGGGTTAAATATGCTTGGTGTTCCATAACTTTCTAGTATTTGGAGGTTGATATTTTTCTCTAGTTTTGAGAAGTTCTCTGATACTAACCCTTTGAATAGCCTTTCAACCCCTGTCTCTTTCTCTACCTCTTTATTAAGGCCAATAACTTAGATTTACCCTTTGATGCTGTTTTCTAGATCCTGTAGGTATAGTTGCTTTTTATTTCTTTTATTTTGTCTCCTCTACGTATTTCCAAATAGACTATCTTTAAGCTCTAATTCTTTCTACTGCTTTATCAATTCTGCTAATCAGAGACTCTAATGCATTCTTCAGCATGTCAATTGCATTTTTCAACTCTAGATTTTCTGTTTGATTCTTTTAATTATTTCAATCTCTTTTTAAATTTATCTGATTAAATTCTGAATTCCTTCTCTCTGTTATATTGAATTTCTTTCAGTTTCTTCAAGACAGCTATTTTGAATCCTCTGACATATCTCTGTTTCTCCAGGAGTGTCCCTAGTGCCTTATTTAGTTCATTTGGTGAGGTCATGTTTTCCCAGATGGTGCTGATACTTATAGATGTTCCTACGTGTTTAGGCATTGACAAGCTAGGTATTAATTGTAGTGTTCACAGTCTGGGCTTGTTTGTACCTCGCCTTCCTGAGAAGGTTTTTCTAGGTATTTGGAGGGACTTGGGCCCTAAGCCCAATAATGTGGATTTTGTAGACTCATAGAGGTAACACTTTATTCATCTTAGATAAAATTCCAAAGAATTTTCTCAATTATCAGAGTCTCCTGTCCTTTTCCCTTACATTTTCGCAAACATACAGAGTCTCTCTCTCTCTCTCTCTCTCTACTGAGATACCTGAAACTAAAAGGTTGGTGATGCAAGCACCCCTGTGGCCACCACCACGGAGACACTGCTAAGTCAGAACTGAAAACAGCATAGCACTAGGCCCTGCTCAAGCCCTTCCCTTCAGTATGTTGATTTACCCAGGGCCTGGGGCATACCCAGAGATGTTGTCTGGAAAAGAAGGATTAAAGTCCAAAATCTTAGCAATTTTCCTGATGTTCTGTTCTACTGTGACTAAGCAGACACTTAAACGTTAATACAAAGTTCTTCCCCATCTTGCCTTCCCTATACAGAGGCAAAAGAGCCTCTCCCTATGGTCACCACCACCACCGGTCTATTGGGGCTTCTGCCAGGCTACTGATGATGTTTGCCTCAATCCTAAGGGCTGTTCCACCAGTTTTTGGTGAATGCTGTCAGATCTGAGGCTCATGGGCAGTGGGCTCTCCTTCAGCCCAAGGAAGGTCAAGAAAGGCTGTCTAAGAGCCTATGTCTGGAGTCAAGGACCTAGAAAGCCTGCTTTTTGCTCTACCCCACTGTGGCTAAGCTGGTTTCTAGGATGCAAGGAAATGTCCCTTTTACTTTTCCCTCTGCTTTTCTCAAACAGAAGGAGTCTTTCACTGTAGCCACCGCTACACAATGTGATGAGAATGTGCTGACTTTCCCCTGAAGCCAGCAGATCTCAGAGCCCAAGGTCCACAGTGTACTCCCTGGGTATCACTGGTGGTTATCCAGAGTCCAAGGGCTCGTTAGTCAGCAGGTGATGCGTCCTGCTAGGACTGAGTCCTTACCTTCAAGGCAGCAGGTTTCTTTTTGGAGCTAGGGCTTGGAATGGGGGCTTCCATGACTTTGCCTGGTGCCCTATCCTTCTGTGGATGAGCTAGTATTCAAGATGCAAGATGAAATCCTCTTTACTCATTGCCCTCCTCTCCTAAACACAAGGAGGAAGGCACTTTTATTGTTAGGAGCTGTACTTCCTGGGTTTGGGGAAGGGAGGCCACATGTCCTTCCTTTGCTATGCCAACTGGTGTCTCATTAGGTGATATGTAACCCTAGTCCAATGGCTCTAAGCTCATCCTAGCACTGGGAGTTGCCTACAAATTGCAGACATTATATTCTAGACTACCATTCAAGTTTACCTAGGACCTTGGAGGACTTCAGTCTGTGGTGGTGAGGCTGGCCGAAAAAGTTTCAACTGCTGTGATGGGTGACTCTCTAGCTGGGGCTGGTCCAAATGCTCCTTCCATGTGCAGATGCTGGCTGTGACAGAGCAGTATGAATTCAATGTGAAGTCCTCTGATCCCTGCACTCTCCCTCCCCAAAGTGCAAAGATTAGTACTCCAAACAGCAGGACTGCTGCTGGGAACATGGGGGAGGGGAGGTGTCAGAGATCCAAGACTGTCTCAAACCCTTCTCAATGTCCCTTCCAACAATATGCTCTGCTAACTTTTGGTTCATGTGACATTTCTTTTCTATGTGAAGATAGCTGTTAAAATTTGGTGTTCCATTGTGGGAGATGAACAGTGTATGCTTCTATTTGACCATCCTGCTCTACCCGATGGAGAGTATTTTAAATTCAGGCACTCTGATGCCTCCAGCTTTGTGCTTCTTGCTCATAATTGCTTTGGCTATTTGAGATCTTTCGTAGTTCCATACAAATCTTGGGTTTTTTTTTTTCCATTTTTGTGAAAAGTGTTGTTAGTATTTTAACAGGGATAGTATCAAATTTGTAGACTGCTGTGGGCAGTATGGTCATTTTAACAATATTGATTCATTTCATTCATGCACATGGAATGTCCTTCCATTTGTATCTTCTTTAATTTTTCTCAGTGGTTTGTGGTTTTCAGTGTAGAAATCTTTTACCTACGCAATTCCTAGATTTTTTTGTAGTCATTGTAAATGTGATTTATTGATTTCATTTTCATCTTGTTCATTATTTGTGTATAGAAATACTACAGAATTTGTATTCTCTAACTTTACTAAATTTATTAATTCTGAGAGCATTTTGATGGAGTTTTTAGGAATTTCTCTACATTACATCAAATTGCCTACCAAGTAGGACAGTTTTGTTTCCAGTTTTCCCATTTGGATACCCTTTATTTCTTTCTCTTGACTAATGTCTCTGTCTAGGATTTCCAGTACTGTATAAAGAACAGTGTGAAAGTCAGCATCCTCATTTTGTTCCAGCTCTTAGAGATAACCTTTTATGCATTCACTATTGTGTTAGGTCTGGGATTGTTACACATTGCCTTTGTCTTGAGGTATATTTCTTTTATTCCTAACTTGTTGCAAATTTTTATCATGGAGAAAAGTTGCATTTCATCAAATGGTCTTTCTAAATCTATTAAGATGAACATAGGTTTTTTGTCCTTTATTTGATTGATGTGATAAGTCACATCTTTGCATTGCTGGGATAAATCATATATGCATATTGGGATAAATAATGGTGTATTATCTTCTTGACATGTACTTGGATTCAGGTTGTTAGTATTTTATTGATGAATTCTGCATCTATGCTAATCAGACCTACTGACCTATAGTTTTCTTTTTTGTTGTATCCTTGTTTGGTTTGGGGACGGTGTAATGTCAGCCTCATAGAATATATTAGGAATGATTCCTTTCTCTTCTGTATTTTTTAAACAGTCTGAGAAGAATTGACGTTTGCTCTTTTTGGGAAGATTGGCAGAATTCAGCAGTAATGCAATTCTGTTGTGGGCTTTATTGGGAGGCTTTTATTACTGACTCAAACTTGTTATTTATTACTAGTATGTTTAGGTTTTTCATTTTTTCCTAATATAGGCCTAGGAATTCATCCAGTTCCTATAGGTTTTCTATTTGTTGACATAGAGCTGTTCAGAGTAATCTCTAATGATCCTTTGCATTTCTGTGTTATCAGTTTTAATATCTCCTTTTTGTGATTTTATTTATTTGGAGCTTCTTTTTTCTGTTTATATAACTTCTTAACTTTCATTTTAATTTCAGGGTACAAGTGCAGGTTTGTTGCATAGGCAAACATGTCATGGCTGTCTATTGCACAGATTTCATCACCCAGGAATTAAGCATAATATCCATTGTTTTTCCTGATCCTCTCCCTCCTCTCATACTCGATCCTCAGATAGGCTCCAGTATATGTTGTTCTCCTCTATGTGTCCATGTGTTATCATTTGGCTTCCATTTATATGTAAGAATGTAGTGCATTTGGTTTTCTGTTCCTGTGTTACTTTGCTAAGAATAACAGCCTCTAGCTTGATCCATAACCCTGCAAAGGACATAATATTGTTCTTCTTCATGGCTATATAGTATTCCATGGTATATATGAAGCACATTTTCTTTATCCAGTCTATCATTGATGGACATTTAGGTTAATTACATGTCTTTGCTATTGTAAATAGTGCTGCAATCAACATATGTGTGCATGTGTTTTTGTAACAGAATAATTTATATTTCTTTGAATATATACCTAGTAATGGAATTGCTGGGTCAAATGGTATTTCTGTCTTTAGGTCTTTGAGGAATTGCCACAATGTCTTCTACAATGGGTGGAGTAATTTACACTCACACCAGCAGTGTATAAGTGTTCCTTTCTCTCTACAGCCTTGCCAGTATCTATTTTTTTTTGACATTTTAATAGCCAGTCCCTTTAGAATGTGTGGCATACTATGTGTGGGATAGTATCTCATTGTAGTTTTGATTTGCATGTCTCTAATAATCAGTAATCTTGAGCTTTTGTTTATATACTTGTTGGCTGCATGTATGTCTTCTTTTTAAATGTGTCTGCTCATGTCATTTGCCTACTTTTATATGGGGCTGTGTGTGGTTTTTATTGTAAAATCATTTGTTTCTTATAGATGCTAGATATTAGATCTTTGTCAAATGCACAGTTTGCAAAATTCTCTCTTATTTTGTTGGCAGTCTGTTTACTGTGTGGATAGCTTCTTTTGCTGTGCAGAAGTTCTTTAATTAGATCTCATTTGTCAGTTTTTGCTTTTGTTGCAATTGCTTTTCGTGTCTTCTTTGTGAAATCTTTGCCTATGCCTGTGTCTAGATAATTTGTGAGCATTTGATATTCATATTAATCGGTCAGGACTCTGTGGTTCTAAGTAACTAAACATGACTTCAGTTAGTTGAAGCAGAAACTAAAGAAGGTAACATCTTTTAGACACTAGCCACTAAAGAGTCAGAACAGGTCTGGCCTAAAGTGTTTAGTTGAATGGCATTAACTCAAAGACTGTATACGAACAAGCGTGTGTGTGTGTGTGTGTGTGTGTGTTATAAATGTATATTATACATGTATGTATGTCTATGTCTAATACTGTAAGTGTGTGTATGGCACATTGCATAGAACTTCAGACATTCAAAAATCGCAAAAAAATTACCTGCCTTTTTCTTTGAAATTCTGTAGTCAAGATATAATTTTTCTGCACAATATACCACTAAACAAAACATTTGCATTAACTCAGATAGCAAGTAGGCTATTACATAATAATATATACTATCCTACAAATTAGCCTGGTCAAATAATGTATTATATGTTTACAGATGTCTCATGATTATCAAACATAAATATAACGGAACTCTATTTCTGGAATGGTATTATGAGAAGCTGGATGGGCCACTCCTCAGTGAAATCAACATAACTGGTAATAATAATTAAAAATAATGTCTCTGGAATTATTCTAAAGGCATACAGCAAATGAAGACACATTTATTTAAGAAAACTACTAAAACTCAGTAAGAACAGTGAGACTGGCATTTGAACCATGACCTCTACCTCTGCACTTTCAGCATAATGTAATGGAAACTTCCCTCAGGCAAGTGTAGCTAAGAACACAGCTATCCCCTTAGGGGAAGGGTATATCTTCCAAGGAGGAGCAAACCAGTGGAAATAAAAAAAAATTTTAATACTTCCTTCAGCTATTTTGCAGGGGAGCTAAATTCCAGGCAAGTGCACTCAAGAGGTCAGTGACTACCTTTATCCCCTGTGCCCCCCTCTTGGGTTGGGGCCTTAGCTTACAAACAGCATGCTGAGCACTCCAGGCCCCAAGGGCTTTCACACCAACTCATTTGTAAGGAAGAGTTTCCCCATCTTATCTGTAGAAAAAAAAAATGCCTAGAAAACTAAGGTTGTACTTGCTTTTCCAGCAGGGGTAACTCAGAGGAAAGTGACGCAAAGTCCTGGACTACAGCTCTAGGAACTTGGTTCAGAAATTTTGTCCAGGGGCAGAGGCAAGTCTTAACAGAAAACTCTGAAGCTTTACTGAAAAGAATTGACTTCATTTAAGTAGGGTCTGGGGAAGTTCAAGCCTAACAGTGCTTTCCAAAACAGGGGAGGTGTTAGTGAAGCAATTACATGGAGGTAACTTCATGAGAAAAACAAGTTCAGTCATACTCAAGCCACTTTAGGAGAGACAAGAAGAGAATGAGACAGCTAAGAAGAGCAATCCTGGAGTCATTAAAACCTCATATAGTGGCCCCAAATACTATCTGGGCAAAGGGTCCTCAATTTAATTGGAACAGTCTATAAAACAACATATGCCCCATGGAATTTTTGAGAACAGGAGTACCTAATCAGCAGCTTGATGTGATCAGGGTAAGAAACAGTTAAAGACAGCTCTGCTGAAACTCCTATCATCCCAGGGTGACTGTGAACATGTCCAGAGCTGTAACCTCTGTGGAGCAACGTCACAAACTTCATACCTCAGGGCAAAGAAACTTCACTAAAATATTCCAGACAGTCACTAAACAAACAGAAAACAACTACTGCTACTCAGAAGAATCAATAAGGAAATAAAAGATGTGGACAAGCTTATATACCAACGAGATGTAACAGACATCTGTAGAACGCTGCACCCAACCACAGCAGAGTGAACATGAAACATTCTCCAGGGTAGAGTATGTGTTAGGCCATAAAATAAGCCTCAATAAGTTAAAGTAATTGGAATTCTACAAAGCATATTCTGCAGTCACAATTGAATAAAATTAGAAATCAATAATAAAAACAAATTTCGGAAATTCACAAATATAGGAAAGTTAAACAACATACTCCTAAATAATGATATAATCAAAAAAGAAATCACACGGGAAATTAGAAAGTGCTTTGATGTAAATTAAATGAAGACATAACATTCCAAAGGTTATTGGATGCAGTTAAAGCAAGTACTTGTAAATCTGTAGTTGTAAGGGCACATATTTTAAAAAGGGAAAGATGTGAAATCAATAATCTAACATTTCACCATAAGACACTAGAAAAAAAGATCACATTCAACTCAACGTAAGATAACAAAGCAAACAGTTTTGAAATAAAATGCAGAATAGGAAAACAAGAGTATCAACAAATACAAAAGTTGTTTTATTGAATAGCTTAAAAATAATTATATATATTTAGCTAGACTAAAAAAAAGAAGAGAATACTCAAATTACTAAAATCAGGAATGAAAGAGAGATCATTACTACCAGACTTAAAGTATTGTCGAGAATACTAGAAAAAATAGTGTGCTAATAAATTAGAAAATTTAGATGAAAAAATCCCAGAAAAACAAATTGTCAACACTGACTCATAAGGAAATAGAAGCTTTGTATAGAGTTAACAACATTTAAAGTAATTGAATTGATATCTAAAGAAAAATAAACTATTCAAAGAGAAAATATAAAAGCTCAGGCCCAATTACTTCAATGGTGAATTCTAACATTTAAAGAATTATTACCATCTTTTTATAGACTCTTACAAAAAAATCAGAGGAGGATAAGTGTCTATTCTCAATTCTCTCTGAGTCCAGTATTACCCTGATACAAAACCAAACAAATAAATCGTAGAAGAAAATTATATATATATATATGTTCAATATGCATCTGGAAAGAGAGACAGAGAAAGAGAGAAAGAAAGAAAGCAAAATTCCTTAACAAAAAGCTAGCTCACCAGATTAATCTTCATATAAAAGATTAGACATCATAACAAAATAGAATTTATCTTACAAATCCGACATTGATTTAACATGTAAAAATCTATTAACATACTCAACATGTTCATGCAATAAAGGACAGAACAATTATTGCAATAGAAGAACCACAAGTAGCATTTAACAAGTCCAACACCTCCCCATTATGAAAATACTAAACAAACTATGAATGTAAGCAAACTTCTTCAGTCTTTTTAGGGAATCTACCAAAAAACAATGGACGGCAGCATGCTTGGTGAAAAACTGTATATTCTACTTAAGATCAGGAACAAGACAATAATGTTTTCTTTTACTACTTCAATATTATACTGAAGGTTCTAGTAAGGGCAAAGTAGCAAGAAAGTGAATAAAAGACATCTAGGTTGAAAAAGAAGTAAAACTATGTATCTTTGCAGGTGGCATGATTTTGTATGTAAACTCCTCTAAGACATTCTCCACAAAACTGTTAGAACTGGTCACCAAATTCTGCAAGGTTTAAGCATATAAGATTGATATACAAATATCATTTATATTTCTGTACACTTGCAAGGAACAATCCAAAAATGAAATTAAGAAAACATTTATAATAGCAGCAAAAAAAAGCTTAGAAATTTAACAAAAAAGTCACAATACTCTATATCAGATGACTTAACAATTAACAATAAGATAGTAATAAGTCTATATAAACCTATAAATTCAGTGCATTTTCTGTCAAAATTTCAACTGTGTATTTGTAGATATTAATAAGTTGATCCAAACACTCATAAGGACATTCAAAATATCCAGATTGCCAAAACTATCCTGATAAAGAACAAGACTATAGTATTGACACTTCCCAAACTCAAAACTCAGTACAAAGTTATGGAAACCATAACAGTGTGGCACTGACTAAAGCTATATATGTATACATATGCTATGGTTTAGACGTTTGTCCCCTCCAAACCTCATGTTGAAATTTGATTCCCTATCTATGTTGGAGGTGCAGCCTAATGGGAGGCATTTGGGTCACGGAGGTGGATCCCTCATGAACAGATTAATGTCCTTTCTTGAGGATACATGAGTTCTATCTCTATTAGCTCCCACAAGAAGTAGTTGGTAAAAAGCACTTGGCACCTCCCCTCTCTCTCTCACGGGCTTTCTCTCCTGCCATGTGACCTCTGCACATACTGGCTCCCCTTTACCTTCTACCATGAGAGGAAGCCCCCTGAAACCCTCACCAGATGCCCAATCTTGAACTTTCCATAGCAGAATCATGAGCCAAATAAACGTATTTCTTCATAAATTACTCAGTCTCAGTTATTCCTTTATAGAAAAGTAAAACAGACTGAGACAGACAGACAGACAGACACACACACACACACACACACACACACAAATATACTACTCACAAAGAAACACACACTCATATATATGAATGTCACCGAACTGGATGTTTAAAAACACACCTTTACATTTACAGTCAATTTTTGAAAAGATTGACAACTAAAATCTTTTCAACAAATGGTGCTGGTGCCGCTGGATGTCTACATGCAAAAGATAAAACTGGACCCCTATTTTACATGATTTACAAAAAAATACCTCAGTGAATGAAAGTCTCAATACAGGTGGTAAAGAAATAAAAGTCTTAGAATAAAGTGTAATCATCACCACCTTGGACCAGGCAATCATTTCTTGGTTATGACATAAAAATCACAAGCAACAAAGAAAAAATATATAATTTGTACCTCATCAAACTGTATGCTTCAAAGGACACTATCAAGTAAGTAAGACAATAATCTACAGAATGAAAGAAAATATTTACAGATCTCATTTAAATAACTTGTATCTAGACAACATAAATAACATTTACAACTCAATCATACCACAAATTATCCAACTAAAAAGTAGTCAATTGAATTAATACATGTTTTTACAAAGATTTAAATGGCCAATAAATATATGAGAAAATGATCAACAACATTAGCTGTTAGGGAAATGAAAATAAATGCCACAATGAGAAATAACCTCACACTCACCAAGGTGACTATAATTAAGATGCAGGTAATGACAAATGTCACCAAGGCTGTAGAGAAACTGAAACCCTCATACTGCAAGTGAGAATGTAAAATGAGGCATACACTTTGGCAAACAGTCTGCCATTTCCTGAAAAGTTTAAACGTAGAGTTGCTACCCCTACTCCCAAGATAAATGAAAACACATATCCACACAAAAATCTGTTCATGAATATGTATGGCAGTATCATTCATAAAAGTGAAAACAACCTACATGTCTACTGACTGATGAATGAATAAACAATATATGGTATATCCATATAATGGAAATTATGTGTCAGTAAATATAGTGCTGATGCAAGCCACACCATAGGTGATCCTTGAAAACATTTCTCTAAGTAGAAGAGCCAGTAAATAGGATGCCATATTCTATAATGCAATTTATATGAAATGTCCAGGATGTGAAAATCAACAAAGAAAGTTAATTAGTGGCTGACTATAGACAGAAGGAATGAGGTACGTGGTATGTGGCTGTGAAAGGGTCCAATGGCGGGATTTGGGTAGAGGGTATGATGAAAATGTTCTGAAATTGTGGTAATGGTTGCACAACTTTGAACAGACTAAAAACACTGAGCTATACATTTTAAATGTGAATTTAATTGTATATAAATTACATCCCAATGGAATTATTACTAAAAATAAAAGTGACTTATTTCTTTCAGGCATCATGTTAGATTCTTCTGAAACCAAGGAACAAAATCTCTTGGTATACTCCAAATAATGGGAAGTTTGATATAAACATAAGCAGAAATTTTGGTCATTTTTCTTGTCCTCATCAGAAACTGGGGAAGTCAAACACTTGTAACTCATAGGGGACCCAGAAGCAGTAGTAACCAAATCAACCTCTCCAAAGTTTTGAAAGCTTACCCAGAGACTTATAAATGCTGTCAGCCTTTGGAAAGTTTGTTCAGAATACTAAGTAGCCTAAGAATCCAGGTTATCTTAGAGTTTTGGAAATAACATTCACTTCAGGACACAACATTCTTATTTATTTTCCATGTGTATCTTTTTATTGCTCATTGAAATTAATCATTCCTCATTCTCTAGGCCTACTTTTCAAAGTTCAGACAGAAAATATTGAATTTCAGTTTAATCACCAGCATTTTTTTGCGTTTAGTCTAACACTTGATATGCAGATTTATGAATCTGCATAAAGCGTTTGCTCTCTCATGAACCAGGTGTATTTATAGCATAATCACATAACAAAGCATATGTCAACTGAATGAAAACTGCATAAGAAAACAAGCTGAAAAATCCCACTGCTGTGGTTTGAATGGGTTCTCTCCAAAATTCAGGTGTTACCAATTGTGATGTGCTGAGGTGGGGCCTTTAAGAACTGATTAGACCATGAGGTCTCCTGCCCCAGGAATGGAATTAAGTCGCTAATAAAAGAGGCTTTGTGCAGTGCTGAGCTAGCTTGCCCTTCCACTTTTTGCCTTGTGAGAACACAGCTTTTCTTCTCTCTGGAATGTGCAGTCCTCATTAAACAACTTAAAAGGCTGGCACCTTCATCTTGGACTTCCTAGCCATCAGAACTATAAGAAAATTAATTTATCTTGTTTTTAAACTACTTAGTCTCAGGTACTTTTTCATAGCAGAACAGACAGACACATTAAAATAGCACTTCCAGTAAATCAGTTGTGTTTTTCTTTACTAGTATCTTAGCATTCAAAAGAACACGAATTCTAAAGGGCAGTATCATCAAGGACCACTAGATTCTGGAGACAAAGTATGAATATAGTCTCTCTATTCAGTTTAAGACAAAGAAATATCCATTGTAAATGTGTATGTAGAATTCCTCTAGTTGACGTGTGGAGTCATGTGGAAACACGATCTTCCACATGAAACTCACCCTTCCATAAAGCCTTCTGTATCACCAGCCTTTTAAAATAGTTATTCAAGTTAAGGTCAATGCCATCATTCCTACTGGCAAATTAGTAATTTGTTTTCATAGCAAATATTTCCAGTCCTATTACTCAAGAACTGTAACTAAAAATTATTCTAAGTCATTAATGTGGCCATTAGTGCTCCTAAACCTTATTTTCAATGTAGTGAAGTCCAATTTCCATTTTCAGTACAAGCCAAAAATGCCCACATTGTATCATTGAAGCAGCAGATGTCAATTTGCTAAAAGCACTTTTTAATCCATCAAAGAGCTATGCCTAGGGTAACCATAAAGTCAAACTTGACTGCCTTGATTGCTTAGAGATGAGACTTTCAGGGCCCTCTAAAATATGAGGCCATGAAATAAACAATCTTCAAAATGGTCTTCTGCCTTCCAGTTTTCTAATTTCTAAGTGAAATTGCTTACCACCTCCAGGGGGTGGGAAAGAAGCATTAAAATAGACATTCAAAAGAAAATTTACTTTGCAGGGAGGGGCTGTGACGACAGAAGAAACTGAAGAGATCAGTGTTAACTACCAACTTACATGGCTTCAAGAATATGCTCCTTATGAGCCAGAAGTTCTTTGGATTACAGCAATTATAAAGTAGAAGCTCATCCTGTGGATTATGAAGGGATCACTTCCAATCCTCTTAGAAACTGTCAGTCTCATTCAATATTCAGCCCTTAAGTGCAAACACCCACTCACAGAAAGAGCCAAATCTCAGTAATTAGTAGGACTCTCACACTGACCAGAAACTAACTGAATTTTTATTGCAAGTATTTTAACCTTTAGTGCTTAACTTACTTTGAAAATACATCAGGTAATGTTAAATAGCTGGTATGATAAAATTAGAGGAAAAATGTATGGTTTCTGATCAATAAAAACAATTCGTTATTTCTTTACAACACTGTCAAAGAGCAGAGAACTATATAGCTTAACTCAACAAAAGTTATTGAGCAGTTATATTCTCAATGATGCAAAAACTAATTTTTAAAAATAGCTACAAGATCATACTAACAGAAGTGAAGGCTGAGATGGGATAGCCTACCAGTGAGGGAAAGGCAGAAAGTTACAAACACAAACAAAAATAAGTAGCAGAGTTCTCTCGGACTGTTTGGAATATTTTCAGATAGACAAAAGCAGAAGGCAGGAACTATGACACATTATGTCAATTTATGTACTATAATAATTATGTGTCGAATATTTCAAAAGTTCAACTTAGTGTTTTAGAAGATGAAAGAATGGTGATGTAGTTTGGAGGGCAGTTTTAAAGAACATTTCAAGTATTTCTGATGAGGTAAATTTTAATTTTCTTGAAATTCACATACAAATAATGATCCTTTAACACTGCGAAGATAGTGAGATGTTACTGTGTTTATATCTCTGTGAATGTGCATGTACATATTTATACAGTTAAGTTTACTTAGACACAGACAAGAAATTACACTCAATTCTTCCAGATTTATTCAATGAGGTTTTCCATCAAGTGTGTATGCAAATGAGGGCTTGTATGCATCCTTGAAATAAATGATAATGTATGTGTAATAAAAATAATTCTCACATCTATACTTGCACTATAGCCTATGTAGAAGTAAATACAAATCAAAAGGTCTCGTTTTACTCAGCAGGGCATTTTTTTTTTTAACCTTAAAACACTATTTCATAGTTATTATAACCTGGGTCAGCTTCACAATATGCAGCCACCTACAAATCAAAACTTGAGAGTAGTGGAGAGTTTATAAGGCCTCAAATTTTCACCATTATTGTAAATGACACTGACTAAAATTAGTTCTTTTTCAGGCTATTTCTTTCAGGTTTAAAATAGTTTGGTCTAATAAGACATTTCTTATTGGAATGAAATACTCAAGGGGCAGAAGCATTTCTTAAGTTGTTATCAGTGTCCTCATTAGTGGTGTTTAACTGACAGCCAGCAGAGGTGCCCGAGGGAAGATGGGGGCTGGAAGTCAGACTACCACAGATGAGCAACCTTGGAGTCACTGTTATGGCCCAATACTGTCCTGAACTAACTCTACACCTCTAATAATACTCAGCTTTCTCCTTGTTATCCCCTTTGACTGGTTTAGGTTAACAGTTCCATACTGTTGGTCACTGACCTTGAAATTTCTTTGAGACCAACCATAATATATTTGAACATACCAATTTAAAAATAAATGGAAATAACTTTATTCTAATATTTTATAGTGTATTCAGCTCGCTGTAAGCTCTAATAAGCATACACATATATATGTACCCTTAGCAGTTTGGAGCTGGGAAAAGAACTTAAAAATAAACTGCTTTCATATATTTACTTCTTTAATTTTTGGAAGTAATACACCTACAGGACTTAAAAAGTAATATAGTATTACAAGGCTTATTATGAAAAACAGTAATTCCTCAACTCTCCCCCTTTCTCCTCCCTAGCCCTGCTGCTGGAATAAATCAGCACATTTCAAGGTTTTAGCTGTTTCTTTTTGTATTTGCCTCCAGATTTCAGATACAGAACTACTGTTAGGCCAGGTATGCAAGGATCTATTTCCAAGAAAGTGGCATCATTACAAGATGACTCCTCCTGGATGATCCAAGTATTTCCTCTGAAGATTATATAAGATTAAAGTGTTGAAATGATGTCATCGTGCTGATCTGCAGTGACTCTCTCTTATTTGTGTCAGATCCAGGATGATTTCAGACCCTGTGCTATCTATCCATGGCATGGTTGACACTTGTCCTAAAGTCACCTATCTAGCCTATGCAATGGATTTCACCCATCTGTGTTGTGATTACCCTACCATTGAGGGCCTACAGCATGCAATGGTAGGGTGTAGTGATGTTGACAGCAGGCATTCTTTACCCTGCCTGCCACTAGTACCATTCACTAACTCCTTGTCACTTGTCAGGCAGTCTCCAAGGGTGGCTATGCCATTTCCTCCAAGGTTCTGAAGACTATTGTTCCACAGGACAATGAGCTCTTCTAATCAGTGCTCTCTATCACCTCCCATGGATGTGAAAACATGTTCCAGGGTCGGTCTTCATTTGTGCTACACAAAAGACAGACCATCCTTCCCTGAAAGGACCCACTCTTCTTTTTTCACTCATCTCCTCTCACTTATCTTCCTGCTGGTAGTGGTGGATAGAAGGCAGAGATATGGCCAGTATCAAATGAGATTATGTCCTGAGAATTCAGAGATTACAGTCTGAAGAATTCAAGGTATGACACTTCTAAACATGTGAGTGTCTCTTTTCTCTACATCTTCAATAAATCAAATCCCTATGTTCCACATGGGCACATGAATTTTGTTACAAATATTAATTCAAATTGTTTATGAAACAGAGGCCCCACCAAGGTATTACCCAGAGTCCCACATACCATAGGGGAGATCCTGTTTAACAACAAAGTGATGCTGTTTCTTGATTTCACACCTTTAGACATTATCTATTGAGTTCCTGTTACAGAAGATCAGAAACAGTCTTATAATTTGCCATCTTTGCGCCCTACCTCTATCCTAGCAATTTCACATTTTGACTAAATATTTTAGTTTGCATTTTTATATTTATTTGGGTAGTACTCATGGGTAAACCATATATTGTAGTATATTTATTTTGTTTGTCCTAGAATTTCTTCATCTACAAAATGATAACAAAATTACCAGGGTTATAAGGTTCTTAAGGTAATATATAAAACACATAAAAAACTTAGGGCGGTTACCTGGCACAAGTGAGCACTCCAGAAATGGTTTCCATTGTAAATGCTTAGTTTCTTTAGCATTTATTCTTTTCCAAACCTTTGGAAAGACTTGAAAATCTCCTCTTAACAAGTTCAGGTGATCAAGCAGTTACAGTATTTTTTTTTTCCTTTGATTGTAACTCCTTACAATTTTCCAATGGCAACAAAAGCCAAAATAAACAAATGGGATCTAATTAAACTCCAGAGCTTCTATACAGCAAAGGAAACAAGCATTAGAGTGAATCGGCAACCAAAATAATGGGAAAAAGTTTTTGCAATCTACCCATCTGACAAAGGACTAATATCCAGAATCTACAAAGAGCTAAAAGAGATTTGGAAGAAAAACACAAACAAACCCATTCCAAAGTGGGTGAAGGATATGAACAGGCACTTTACAAAAGAAGACATTTATGAGGCCAACAAGCATATGAAAAAATGCTCATCATCACTGGTTATTAGAGAAATGCAAATCAAAACCACATTGAGATACCATCTCACACAAGTTAGAATGGCGATCATTAAAAAATCTGGAGACAGATGCTGGAGAGGATGTGGAAAAATAGGAACACTTTTACACTGTTGGTGGGAGTGTAAATTAGTGCAACCATTGTGGAAGACAGTGTGGCGATTCCTCAAGGACCTAGAAATAGAAATACCATTTAACCCAGCAGTCTCATTACTGGC
This sequence comes from Cebus imitator, assembly GCF_001604975.1. NCBI lineage: Eukaryota > Metazoa > Chordata > Mammalia > Primates > Cebidae > Cebus > Cebus imitator. The sequence continues at coordinate 2,352,905 of NW_016107651.1, read as the reverse complement.
ATATACCCAAAGAATTATAAATTGTTCTATTATAAAGACACATGCACATGTGTCTTCACTGCGGCACTGTCGACAATAGCAAAGATCTGGAATCAACCCAAATGTCCATCAACGATAGACTGGATAAAGAAAATGTGGCACATATACACCATGGAATACTACGCAGCCATAAAAAACAATGAGTTCAGGTCCTTCATAGGGACATGGATGAATCTGGAAACCATCATTCTCAGCAAACTGACACAAGAACAGAAAACCAAACGCTGCATGTTCTCACTCATAGGCGGGTGTTGAACAATGAGAACACGTGGACACAGTGAGGAGAGCATCACACACTGCAGTCCATTGGGAGGGCTAGGGGTGGGACAGCGGGGGGTGGGGAGGGTGAGGAGGGATAACGAGGGGAGAAATACCAGATATAGGTGATGGGGGAATGAAGGCAGCAAACCACCTTGCCATGTATGTACCTATGCAACAATCCTGCATGATCTGCACATATACCCCAGAACCTAAAGTACAACAAAAAAAAGAAAGAAAAGTAGAGAGAGAAAGAGAAAAAAAAATTCCAACTATTTGCTGGAAGATATTATCAAATAGAGAAGTATCAAGTAGAGAGCTGGAACTTCCTAGACTACTTCACAGTATTATCCTGATTTTTTCCTTCAAGACTCATAAGCATTAGTCTATTTGTTGAATTACATAACTTTATCTTAATTTACTCTCTCATTTTTGTGGAAGGAACATATCTCAATAAACCATATTAAAGTGCATGATATGCAAAACTTGTATGTTTTACCTATCTAAAACTATCTTCATTCTATACTGCACTGGTATAGTTTGAGTGTCGAATTTTATGCTGAGAAATAAATAGTATTATTTATTTTGATTCCTCATCCTTTGATATAGTTTTATTGTTCTCTTTCAGGTGAACACAACGTATATACTTATCTGCATGTAGTTATCTGTAACAGATATTGTTGCCCTTAGAATGTTCAAGGTCTTTAAGAGTATTAAAATTGCATAGTAATTTGACTTGGTTCACATGACTTCTTATAAATTTCACTGAGTCTTCTTTTAATCTGGAATCACATGTCACTGTTTCTCAGGCAAAGTTTGTTTTAAATTTTTGATAATATCTTCCAGCCTATTTTACCTTTTCTCATCTTTTGAAACTGCCAGTTTAAACCTGATCTACATGGCTTTACTTCTTTCTATACTTTTCTTCTACGTTTAAGTCAGATCCTTAACTTTCTCCAACAAGTCTTCAAAAACATTTCTACTAAAATGCACTTTCTCAAATTTTCAATATCTATTTCTTAATTCTTTAAATGTTTTGTTTTAAAAAATTGCATTTATGCTTTTTTTCTTCTTTGAGAGGGAGTCTCACTCTGTCACCCAGACTGGAGTGAAGTAGTACAACCTCAGCTCACTGCAACTTCCACCTCCTGGGTTAAAGTGATTCTCTTGCCTCAGCCTTCCGAGTAGCTGGGACTACAGGCATGTGTCACCACGCCCGGCTAATTTTTCTATTTTTAGCAGAGACGGGGTTTCCCCATGTTGGCCAGGCTTCTCTCAAACTCCTGACCTCAGGGGATCCAACTGCCTCTGCCTGCCAATGTGCTGGCATTATAGGCATGAGCCACTGCACCCAGCCAAAATAGTATTTATTCTTACATTATGATGTCATATCATCTCGATAATATAGTTGCTGTTAATGTTGAATTTGTTGTTTTGAAGTTTTCTTTCCACTACATTTTCCGTATTTCCTCAGAGTACTTGTTTTGTTTTACACACACACAAACACACACACACACACACACACGGCTTGGCATCCGTCTTTAAATTACGTAGATTTTCTCAGATGTGTAACCTGCCCATTCCTATGTAAGTCTGACTTATTTTATACTTAGAATATCTGTACTGTGAGAAGTCCCAAAGTATGAATGGGTTTGACTTCCTTGGTGGACACTCAGCTGTTCTGATTCTATATTAATATCAGCATTTATAAATTTATTGGTTCATCATGTTCCTCCTAATTGGTAGTATAAGCCTAGCTTTCAGGATTCTACAAGCTGAGTGAGAGAAGCAGGAGGATGTCTCGGCATTGAGTGAGAAGATATTTACCCTACCCTCCTGTTTTAATATACTCATCTACTCTCAAGCCCCCTTAAATTTGCTCAATGTGTGTAAGTCTAGAGCTTGTTAGTTTTAATTTTTCAGAGTAGATTTTTTTTCTGATAAACTACAGGAGGGATAGTCATCTAATGTGTGGGTTAATATGGGCATGTTGAACAAGGAAAAAATAAGTGCTTCTGAAACGTTTCAAAATACTCTTCCTGTTTTCATTCCCCATTCTTATTCGCACTTTAAAGTAAACTAGTGTCTCCTCTCCCCAACAATGGTTTTGCAGCATAAATAAGCTTACTTATCACTATCTTCTGCCTCATTCAACTGATGGGTTTTAGCTTTGTCTACTGTGCTGTGTCGCCACTACTGTTAATTTCTCCGAATTTTAATGCTATCCCTCATTCTGTCTCTTCAACTTTTCCTTTAGGTGTCTATAACTTTTAAAAATGTTCTTATACTCAGAGATTTTGGATGAAGCATACAAAAACTGAGGGTATTCTGCCTATGCTGTTTAATAAATACAATTTAAAAATTTTATAACCTAATAACTTTAGGTGCTTGACACAGTTTTAGGCATGTGGTACAAACTCCATTCCACCTGTTATAATTATAGTTAATGTTGTCAATTCAATTAGTATTACTGGAAGTTTGTTGTTGCTCTTGCAATTGTTCTTTTCATGGTCGCCAAATCAGATGGCAAAAGTGGAATGAAAACCTTAGCTTTCCAGTCAAATCCTACAAACCTTAGCTTTCCAGCTTCCCTTCTTCATTTCAGAAATAAGGCATTTTTCAAAACCTCCAATCTTCTCTGTAAGATTGTCTCCTATGGAAACATCTGAATGCAAGGCAGAACCTGTGAAAGATATCCGTATGTAGGTGTCTTATTCCAGGTTTTAATCTGGAATGAAAAGTTATTTTGAGTTTATTTGCATGCTGTTTCTTTTGTCTGGAAGTGCACATCTATTTAGATTCCTGATTCCAGTTTGAAATGATGATCTTTTAAATATTTTTGAGCACCCACAAGGAGGCAAGCCATTTTTTGGGGGGTCTAAGAATGTAGATATTAATTGTAGTCCTATTTTGAAGAAGCTCACTTGCTACAACTTAAACAGATGAATTATTACATAATCAGATAACTAAGCTAATGGCTCATGAAAAAATAACTGAGAGATCAGACAAAGTAATTACCTTTACCTGGAGAATCAGACTTCTCTATAATGGTGTGAAATCAGTTTGTATGGACAGGAAGGACTAGGCATCAGACTCATATCTCAGGGAAAGGTAATTGGAGGAAGAAGTAAAATCATTGTGAGGGCATATTCAGTGATGTTCACACGTATGTTCACTGTGGCTAGAGCAGCAGTTTATAACTTTTTCAGCCAAACTCACATATTCTAGTCAATTCTGATCTTACTTTGGCTCCTTGACTTAATTTTTTCATGCTAGAAACCAAATGATTTGCATACATTGCACAAGCAATTCAGCTCAACCTGCAGTTTGAAACCAAAATTTTAATATTTGTCAAAATGATGAAATGTTTAAGATTTATCAGAGTAGTGATGGAAAAAGCACAGATCTAGAAGATATATGGAAAGGAATACTGGAAAGTAAGATGAGGGAGATGAGATGAGGCTTGAGTTTGATAACACTGATAAGAAGCAGCCCTGAAAAAGGCATATCTAAAGCTGATGCCATTAAGCAAATTAGTAGCACAATTAAATTTTCTCTATAGCATGTTATTCCTACTGTCGAAATGGGAGATGGAGTGAGGAAAACAGAAACCAGTTCTTTGACCTACTCAGTCTGTTTTATAGCCTATCAATTAACCCCCTATAATTTGTATTTCAGATTTGCCCTGACCTTAACAAGAATTGCAAAGCAGTTGGCCTTACACCTGATAACCATTCTCTACACTTCCACAAAACTTGGTTTATTCTATGACACTGGTATGGTTTTTGAGTGTGGTCTCCTACCCCTCACCAAGGCTAATGCCTTACTCCCTTACACTTCATAGTCCACTAACCACACACTTAAATAGCATCATTCACTTGACCTGTTTGGGAAAAGAGTGTTTAGAAATTGTTAGAAATTGCCATTCTGAAAGTTGACATGAAGTAATGAGCACACCAAGCAAACAATTTTCAGAACATACACTCTGCCAGAGCAATCTATTTTAGACAAACAATGGGAAGCTTAAAATAGCCACAGTGTCATTGCCATTTTGCAATGAATAAAATGTTTTAGGTGACAAAGGGACATGTTTGCTCTCCTTCACAAGGTCACAAGGGAGACTGAACAAGTTTCTGTGATGTGCTACTATAAAAAGGAAAAAGAATAATGTGTTCATGACTTCATGTGTATGAAAGTCATATTTGTACTTTCTAGAGGCTTTGGGGTGTTATATTTTAACTAATAATAAATTCTCCTCAGCAACTTGGCAACATTTTCCTATAATTATTCCTCCTTTAAAAGTGTATTGCAACTTGGCAAAATTTTCCTATAATTATTCCTCCTTTAAAAATATATCCTCAGCGCGGTGGCTCATGCCTGTAATCCCACCATTTTGGGAGGCTGAGGCAGGCGTATCACAAGGGCAAGAGATCAAGATCATCTTGACCAACATGGTGAAACCCAGCCTCTACTAAAAATACAACATTAGCTGGGCATGGTGGGGCCTACCTGTAGTCCCACCTACTCAGGAGGCTGAGGCAGGAGAATCCCTTGAACCCAGAAGGCAGAGGTTGCAGTGAGCTGAGATTAAGCCACTGTGCTCCAGCCTGGTGACAGAGTGAGACTCTGCACGCCCCCCACCAAAAGTATTTCTTTTTATAGGGTTATTACTTTGCATGTCTCAGTATAAGATAAATCTAAATACTCTATGTGTGTAAAACAATACCCTATTTAGCAGCAGCATTATAAAAAATGGCATTTAAAAATCAATAGTGTAGGGCATAGAATATATGCCATATCAATTTCTAAAACCTAATGATATTTTATATCTATAGTGTATGAGAATTATCTTTGGCCTATAGAAACTTAAAATATAAGAATTGGAAGAAATTATAAATTCTGTTATATCAGTCACAGTACTGACATAAATCAATGGCACATTTAAAGATCTCCATGAACAGAATTTAATAAAGGGGCACTTCGTAGTTTGAAATCTACAATAAATGGCATAGTATCCAAGGACTATCAACAGTGGGGACCATTATCAGCATTATCACCACTGGCCTCATGAAACAAGGCACTAAAGAATTGTCAATGGTAGAAGCCAAGGAAAACAGACTGACCAATGCGAGTCATAACTCCACAGTAAATATAGCAGTTGCCCAAACTATGGCCAACCACTGAGAGGAATGAAATAGCAAGGAAGAGTCATACCTTGATCTTCCTTTCCTTTGATATATTTTCAACTTCTGTTTGCCTTTTCCCAGAAATCAAGGGATTATAGCATTTACATGTTGCAATCTGCAGGGATTGATTAATCTTTCTAGGCACAAAGCCAAAAGGAATACAGTATAAAACTTATGGGTACACCACTGCTTTTGCCCCTCAACATTCATCATTATCAACATCCCTTTAATTCATTCATGTGAAGAAATTCCCACTTCCCCAGGGAGAAAAATGTAATGTCTCATCAGCCAACATATACCAGCAGGGCATAATTATATCAATAACAATTAGCCACAAATGTTATTTACACATTTTTAGAATAAAAGGAAGGAAAAAATAATAATGAACACCAAACAGAGCTGCTACAGTCCACACTTTGTAGCTGGTAAAAAGCCCCAAATGAGTATTCATAGCTTCCTTTATATCCTATATTTTCTATCTTCCCCTGCTTTCTACCAACAGTGCCAATAGTTGTGAAGTTTTTGCCTGTGTTTCTCTTTCCTGGAGGAATGACTCAAACTTCTATCATTACAACTTCTAAGTCCTTATAGGTCCTTTCTTCATGAGACTACTTCTGTTTTTTATGAATTATTATTATTGAAACAGGAACACTGAGCTACACCCAAGTGATTCTCCAGGTTCCAGACACAGTCCTACAGGCCATATCATGAAGCCATAATCTAATTTACTCTGGCTGTGGGAATCTTGCCCAGTATAGTGATTCAGAAGCATGCCAATTTAGTAGTATAAGCATAAAAGTGTCTGGGGCCAATCTCAGCTTCTAACTGATAAGAATCTAAGCTATGTTTCTAGAGGAATTAGTTTTCTCTAGAGCACTTTTACGTCCAAACCCACCAAGTCCAAGACTGTGAGAATAGGAAGAAAAGTAATTTTAGTAGGTTATTGAGTATAATTATGAGAAGCGCTACCACACCTTAACCTTTAGGTTTCTGGACCCTTGAACACTGGGAAATTTGGAAAAGGTCACCCTAAATTGGCTTTAAGGTATACATTATGCCCTTTGAGAAGGCACACCAATATTAGTTGTTCTTCTGCAGCTTGCTCTGTAACTGAGACTTCAACAAAACTTTTTATAGTTCTAACAATCCATATGCTTTCGAGTAATGGAGCACACGAAACAACCTGTGAATGTCATCAGCAAAAGCCCACTGCAGACCGCCAAAAGAGGCTTGCGTACGCATATGACATGGGTCCACTTTTTAACCTGATTGTTGATGAGCTTCTCTGCCCTGGAAACCCTTCAGTGGGAATTTACATGAATTCAGAAACAGTCACAGTATACCCATTCTTTAAATACCTCTCTGGAAAACTCCCTTGTAACCGGACTTTATTCTGTCCTTCCCAAGTCCTTGGAAAATTGGGCAAACCATTAATCATATTTTATGAATCTGTAAGGATCCCTACACTCCAAGCCATCTCTCATTCTAGGCAGTAGAAACTCACTTATTTTGCTCAAAGTTCTTCTCACTGGCAAGTTTCCTTTTCATACTGTTTAGAAGGGCTATCAGTAAGTGAAGCTGAAGCTGTAATGCAGCACTATGTACTCCCAGCACTGCTAAATGCCATGCAGACTTATTTTTATACCAAGGCTAGACATGGTTAACTAGGCCTCCTGTTAACTGGACACAGGAAACTCAACAAGAGGCCACGTATCTAAGTGTAGAGAAGTAGCAAAGTGTTTAGAGGAGGTAACATATGAGTCTGAGCAATATTTGTATCCAACTTTCTTGTGCCTTCAAGACTTCCTTGGGTACATTCATGATATACAACTTTCATTTAGTAGAAAGTTTACCTATATGTCCAACTTTCTGATTGAGTGGATCAAATTCATGTTTAATAGGGGGCATCTTGGGTTTCACATTCATTTATTGTTCTCTGCTCAGGCACTATGGCTCTACCTTGGTCTAATTCCAAGGTAGAAACTGTTTTGCTAAATGTAAAATTTTTGTCAGCAGAATATAGCATGACTTTATGTCAACATTTGTAGGTCTTCACTGTGATTCTCCTATTGGGAGTTGCTGAAGGCCTCAGACTGTATCTCTTTGTGGTACAGACTGTTCAGGCACAATTTAGGCTGTTGGAACACATGACCCAAGTGGCATGGGTGCTTGCGTCACAGCCCGAATGTGATACAAATCCTTTTCTTGATCTGGCACTGTCGAAACTGGCAGTATTATAGCCAATCTGATAAATGAATTTAGAGAATTACACCCTATTCCCTCTAAAATCTAAAGAGTTCTCTTTTCAACCTAATAGGTGACTCAAAAAAACAGCAACTTGTCCTTCACTTCATAGGGGATCTTCCAAAGATATGGCATACCCCTGATATTTCTCACAAATTCTGGTACTCTATTTTCTAGGGTATCTAATATGTTTCAGTTTCCTGCTCACCAGGTTAAATTTGTATAAAAGCATCAGTATTTTAGAAAAAGGTGATATTCTGAAGGATAATAAGATGATCAAACGTCTTCAGACTGTCATGACAGAGAGCATGGCAGTCTGAAGATGTTTGATCATCTTGTTATCCTTCAGAATATATACTATATATATATATATATATATATATATATATATATATTCTGAGTATATTACATATATTCAGAATATATACTATATACTATTATATAGTTAATAGTATACTGTTATTCTTGAGAGATAAAAGCAAGCTGTTTCTGATTTCTCTACTGATTGCAATGAATATGAATCATTTCTCAAATCAATAGCTACATACCACTATTTTGTTGATGTCAGTATACAATAGTAGCTATGACCAGTATCATTGATTGAATAAAAATTACCTAGTCATTTTCCAAGAGTTATTTAACTTTCTCACTGGCCCCAGAAGGGAACAATAGAAGCTATGGTCATATATGTGGCCAACAAACATATGAAAAAATGCTCATCATCACTGATTATTAGAGAAATGCAAATCAAAACCACATTGAGACACCATCTCATGCCAGTTAGAATGGTGATCATTAAAAAATCTGGAGACAACAGATGCTGGACAGGATGTGGAGAAGTGGGATCACTTTTACACTGTTGGTGGGAGTGTAAATTAGGTCAATCACTGCGGAAGACAGTGTGAAGATTCCTCAAGGGTCTAGAAATAGAAATTCCATTTGTCCCAGCAATCACATTACTGAGTATATACCCAAAGGACTATAAGTCGTTTTGTTATAAAGACACATCCACACGCATGTTCACTGCAGCACTGTTTACAATAACAAAGACCTGGAACCAACCCAAATGCCCATCAATGACAGACTGGACAAAGAAAATGTGGCACATATACACCATGGAATACTATACAGCCATAAAAAACTATGAGTTTGTGCCCTTTGTAGGGACATAGATGAACCTGGAAACCATCATTCTCAGCAAACTGACACAAGAACAGAAAATCACACACTGCATGTTCTCACTCATAGGCAGATGTTGAACAATAAGAACATTTGGACATAAAGAGGGGAGCATCACACACTGGGGTCTGCTTGGGGGGCAATGGGAAGGATAGTGGGAGGCAGGGTGGGGGAGCAATAACGTGGGGAGAAATGTCAGGTATAGGGGATGGGGTGGCAACAAACAACCTTGCCAGGAATGTACCTTTGAAACAATCTTGCATGATCTGCATATGTACTCCAGAATCTAAAGTACAATAAAAAAGATAAAAATAATATAATCATCTAAATAGACACAGAAAATGTATTTTTAAAAAATTTAGCAACCCGCCTGATAAAAATCTTTAACAAATTAGGTATAGAAGCAACATACTTTAACATAGTAGAGGATCAGTATTTGATAAATTGACAGCCAACATCATACCTATTTGAAAAGAGTTGAATGCACTTCCTCTGAGAACTGGAACAAGACAAGGATGCCAATTTTCACTACTCTTATTAAAAACAGTGCTGGAAGAAGACCTTGCCAGAGCAATCAGGAAAGAGAAGAAAATAAAATTCATCCAAATTGGAAAAGAAGTAGTCAAATTACCCCTGATTTGGAATTCAGCTGAAGACCAAATCAAGAAGGTAGTCCCATTTACAATTGCTACAAAAAGGTAAAACACCTAGGAATAAGTTTAACCAAGGAAGTGAAAGATCCCTATAAGGAGAACTACAAATCACTGATGAAAATATCCATAGATTACACAAACAAATGGAGAAATATCCCATGCTCATAGATTGAAGGAACCAATATTGGTAAAATGACCATATTGTCCAATGCAATCTATAGATTCAATGTAATCCCTATAAAATTACTAATGTCACTTTTCACAGAATTAGGAAAAAAAGCCTAAAATTCATATGGAACCAAATATGATTTCTTGCTCCTAAATAGCAAAATAAATCCTAAGCAAAAAGAACAGAGCTGGAGGCTTTACATTACCTGACTTCAAATTATACTGTAAGGCTATAGTAATCAAAATAGTATGGTAATTGAACGAAAAACATACACAGGTCAATTAAACAGAATAGAGATCTCAAAAAACAAATAAGCATACCTACAACCAAGTGACCTTCGACAAACTCATAAAAAACATGCACGGGGAAAAGGATGCCCTGTTCAATAAATGGTGCTGGAAAAATTGAGAAGTCATATGCTATACGTAGAAGGATAAAACTAGGCCTATACCTCTCATTATATACAAAAATTAACCCCAAAGATCCTAAATGTAAGATTGAAACTATAAAATCTCTAGAAGAAAATCTAGGAAAATCTTCTGGACATTGGCCTAGGCAAAGAATATTACCAAATTCTCAAATGCAAATGTAATGAAAACAAAATTACATGAATGGAACTTAAAGATATAAAGCTATTAAACAAAGTAAGAAAGAATCAACCGAGTAAACAGACAACTCACAGGATGGGGAAAAATATTTGCAAATTATATATCCACAAAAGATCTAATAACTAGATTCTGCAAGGAACTCACAAAAAAAAAAAAAAAAAAAAATCTGTGAAAAGTAGGCACTGTCCACCACTTCTCATAAGGCATAAAAGTAGCTAACAAACATGAGAAAAATATTCAACCTCACTAACTGTTGAAGAAATGCAAATTAAAACTGCAAAGATAAGCTATCTCACACTAGTCAGAATAGCTATTATTTTAAAAGTCGGAAAATAACAAATGTTGGTGAGGTTGAAGAGAAAAGGGAAGAATTATATACTGTGGGTAGGAATGTAAATTAGTACAACTTTACGAAGAGCAATATGAAGATTTCTCAAAAAACTTAAAATATAACTCTAATTTGACCCAGCAATCCCACTACTGGGTATATACTTAAAGGGAAAAAATCATTACATTGAAAAGATACCTGCACTTAACATGTTTATCACACCACTATTTACGATAGCAAAGATATAGAATCAACCTAAATGTTCACTGACAGACGACTGGATATATGCATCACATTTTCTTATAGATACATATATATATGAGAAATATATATATTTCACATTACACAATATGTGTGTGTATATATATACACATACACACACACACATATATATACACACACACACACACACACACACACATACACACACACGTATACTCCTAACACATGCACCATGGACTATTGCTCTGCCATAAAAACTGAAATTATGTATTTTGTAGCAACATGGCTGAAACTCGAGGCTATTATCATAAGTGAAATAACTCAAACAGAAAGTCAAATACCATGTGTTCTTACTTATAAGTTGGAGATATTAATGGGTATACGTGAAGATACAGAATAGAATAATATACATTTGGAGACTATAAAAGGTGGGATTGGAGGAGGGGGATAAGGATTGAAAAATTACCTGTTCAGTACAATGTTCAGCATTTGGATGATCAGTAGACTAACAGCTCAAACTTCCCCACTACCCATTTATATGCATATGATAAATTTGCAATTGTACCCCCCAAATGTAGACAAATTTTAAAAATTAAAAAATAGAAAAATCTTAAAAGGCAAAAAGTAGAGAATTGTGATATAATTATAAAATTTAAAAATATAGACATGAAAAAATAGCCCTGTATATTATAGATTCAATGCTATTAGATATATGTAGATTGACTGATAGATTAAAAAAAAAAAAAATATTGACTAGTCTTCCAGTGAGGAAAAAAAAAAAAAAAAAAAAGGAAGAGAACTAAACAAGAAAAAGAAGACATTTAAGAAGTAATGAAGATGTGTATGTGTTAAGCTGAAGGGTATGACTGAATCAATCTTTGCACAGTTCTCCACACAGGATGAAACTGTAAATCTCATACTCAATAGGATGTATCTGAATGTGACCTATGTGTGATACTTGTTTGTAATTTTGAGTGTTTTGCCTTGAGGTATTTATGATCTAGTAGTTTTTATATGCAAATATCTACTATAAAGTACAGAGCTAAGAAGAGGCTGATTTATCTTAAATACAATGGGCATTGGCAAGGTAATGCTTCAGAAGGAGAAGGGAGTCAAATCATGCAGGTGTGTTACATCTATGTTGAAAATACTGGCCTTTATTCTAGCAACCCCGGGAAGTATTGGCATGATCATATTTACATTTTAGTAGACGCAAAGAGAAAGGTGAGAAGGCAATAGTTCAACTGAGAGATGAATGTGGATTTGATAAGGTTGAAGGCTGTGGAAACAGGGGAAAGTGGATGGATTTCAAAAATATTTTTAAGGTTTCTTTCACCCTCCCCCTATGATCATCAATTTTCTACAGATAGAATATTTAGACATTAATGTTCACAAGATAATAATTAATATATGTTTAACAGAACATAGCCCAGGAATCACTTCCCTGTTCTTGGAACTATGACTGGAGGTATTGAGAACATCAACTTTCTAACAAAACCTCTAAAGCTTCATTAACATGTTATAAATTGAACACCTTGGTATTGCCACATTCCAGTGTCACATCTTTAAGAGTAAAGTAAGGAAAGAGAATAAGAAGTTAGTTTCAATTTAAATGATTATTACTTAATTTATAAAGAATTTAGTGCTAAGAGATTTTTAGACATTAATAGAATATCATTATGTGGCTGAGTCACACAACATAAAACCTGTAATACAGAAAGCCATAATATTTTTAATGTAAGTACTTGGTCCCCTTTATGCTTAGGACAACCAGGAAGCAAAACTCAGAAACGTTGAATCAACCACTTTACACGTTCAAACAACCCTAATGAATTTCTATAATGGGCATTTTTTTTACACACTAAATTATAGGAAGTTATATAAACCAGTACCATTAAATGATCTGGTTCATCTACCCAGGAAATTGCTCTGACTCTGTTATTTAAACCTTTTAAATCTCTTATGCCAGATTTGCTTTTTCCTTCAAAATATAATCATGTGCTCTAAATCAAATATTACAAACTATAGGTACCTTTCTACAGGCATGATATAGTATGGAGGGAAAAAGACCTTTACTCTAAATCTTCATCCATCAAAACCCTTCAGCTAATGTTGGCCTTGAAAATCTCCATATAAGGGAACGTGTAATAACACTGTTGTCAAAATTCAATTCGGGGCCTGTGAGGGTCAGGATTATGTCAACTTGTCTAAGCTGTAGTACTGTTATTTAAGCAAACACTAATCGAGGTGTTGATGTAAAGGTATTTGTGGATATGATTCAAATCCATAGTTAGTTGACTCTAAGAATATCATCCTAAATAATTAGGTAGGCCTAATTCAATCTTGAAATATGGTAAGAGCAGAACCAAAGCTTTTATGAGGATTTGATTCTGAGGCTAGATGACAGATCAAGCCCTTGCTTGAGAGTTCCAGCCTGCCCTGACAGTCTTCCCTACAAATTTCAGTTGCCCTACAAATACAAGTTGCCTTGCCAGCCTTCACAAATGTAGGCCAGTTTCTTGTAATAAGTCTCTTAACATGTATTTTTTAATGGTTCTGTTTCTGTGGTTGAACCCTAGCTGATATAGGGATACTTTGTAAGTATCGGCTACTATCCTGCTGGTTTAAGAAGGTTTGCAAGCCTCTTAACACTCTGACCCGTCTAGGAAAGCGTGAGACTGCCTTTTCTGTACCACTCCAATGAGGCAAGTTTCTGGGACATGGGGATGGTGAAAAGAATATAAAAATTACTTTAAAAGTTATTAAATTAAGATACAATCCTAGATTCTGATAATATCTGCCCTACCTCCCCTTCCTCCAAATATTGTGGGTAACCATTTCTAATGTGATTTTCTATTACTACTAGATTATTAAGTTAACCTCCCGATTTTTTTAGGTGGACAATTTGGTAGCTACTGCATTATCCTTATGGGTGGGAAGTGAGGGAGACTGCAGATGGAAAATGAAAACAGCTTTAAAAGAATCAGAAATAGCAATGAAAAAGCTTACAGAAACATAATATACCATGTCCTCTAGTGTACAGGTATAGCTCATTCACCTAGTTTATTCATCTAGAACACGGGGTCCTCTGTAAGGCAGACACCCTTCTAAGTTACCAATTTGTCCTCTCCTTTCCCCTGATTTCCAGTACTTTCTATACCACTTTATTCTTCAACGCCCAAACCCAAAGTCCAAAGAAAGACAGGGATTTTCAGTTCTCAGCTCCTTCTCAGTTCTAGCATGTTACCTGAGGGCGTACACCTTTCCTCAATGAATGACATATGAAATACCCAGCTCTGGATTGAGGAGTCTCCAAGGCAATCTTACCTCAGTAAAACACAGCAATGATAATCATCATCCAAGAGTTCTATGAGTGGCTATCAGGAAGTCTAGAGTAAAGTGGCTGTACACAGAGAACACCATTATGTATGTTAGAAAAACAGTTCTGGCTGCTGTTCTCCATTTCAACGGTTAGTAATGTTTCCTACAGCAGTCCAACTTCCCAAGTCCATATTATAAATAAATGTCCTCGTGACAACCTCTTTTCTACACAGCTCAAACCAGAAATTTAAACAGAATAAGGATCATCTGCCTACAACATTCGATTTGATGGTAACATTAGTATCTGCCAGTCAACCAGTATAGAGTGGTGTTCTTTATTGTTTTTCTAGGTAGAGAGCCCCAAGGGCTTCCTGTTGGCTCTGCCTATTACAACAGGTATTACTCCACAGCTAATGGGGGGAGGACAACGGAGATTCTGCATGATGTTGAGATATCAATCCCAAACACAGATGCAGATACTGGGATAATAAACATGGTGCTGATTTGAGCACACATTTCGAAAACCGTGCAAATATTTGGAAACACTGTTGTTTTGGCTGACTCCATAAGTATCCATAATACTAGAATTCTGCAGTAGCGTTCTGGGTTCCAAGTTGTAGAAAATAGATTGGAAAATTTCCTAAAGTGAGCCCATCTGAGAGCACGTTTACCTTGCTAAATAGAATAATGCCCTCTGAAGTGAGCTGTGAGGAAGATTCACTGATTGCATTTATGATGCTATTACTGGTTCTATAATACTCAATATTACTTTTTGTAGAGAATCAGAGTATGGAATTTTGGTGCAATTCAACTTTTTGTTATGGGGAGTCAAAGCAGTCCAATCTTGTTTAGAGGACAGGTGTCATACAGATGAGGTAAAAATTTCAGTCACCTTCTTAGCTACTATGGTCCTTGAGATCCTATTAAGTAGCCACAACTAATGTTCTTTATGGATGAAACTATGCTGGTGTCTGTGTGGGACCTCCCATACATGCAGATAATTATGCTACTTTACATTTGCTAACTGAATGAGCCTCCCTTATATCTGAAACAGAATCTTCCCATTTCTAATGAAATCAGATTTTAAGTATCTCTAACTAGAATTTACAGCTTACAGAGAGAAGTGACCAAGACATTTCCAAAGCATCTCAACACACTTTCTCCACTGTATTCCAAAAATTTAAAAAAGTGTCTTCTAGTTACTCTCAGGGGAAAAATATGGGATATATGCATGTTGATCACCAGTAAATGATATTAACATATTCTCTAAACATTCCCATCACCAAGCATTTGATTGATACCTCTAGATTTCAAAGTTTGACCCTCTAATCACATGATACGAATTATCTATTCTTAATGAATTAGATTTTCTGTAATCGATTCTGAGAATACCTATCAACAAAGATATTCCGAAGAACACTAAAATTTGTAAAACCACTGCTAATTTTACCGAAATATTTCTGGCATTTATCTTTAGTTAGCATAGCCTCTTTGCGTCTAAACTACAAGCATCCAGTTAAACGCGTAGTTAGAATTACTCCTTGAACATAACAGTAAATTATCTGAATATAAAATTCTTATTTTGCAAGAAAAATAAATCAGTATCCATTTCTAGATATTTCCCTGATATCTGCTCATATAAATTGGAAAGACCTTGCAATTATTTTAATGTATAAGAATTCTCTGCAAGAATTTGACTTTGTAACTGGAAATATAAAGCATGTTGAGTCCCAATTAATTTAGGAGAAATGAAGGCTTGAGGTCTGTAACATGAGAAAAAATGTACTCTCTTTTGTTAGAAACTTGCTAAGATAAAGAAATTGTAGCATCTCCCAGAAAGGAGATAAGAATCTAACGTGATCAGAAAGAAGGTACTACTTCATTCAATAATAGATGCTCACACTGGTTACAAAGTCAGGGAAATGAAAGTCCTTGAAATCTTTATTTCTGTCATAATTCTCAATGATCCACTCATTTATGATTAGTGTCATATTTTCACTTTAAATATTTATTAATTGGAAACTAAAATTTGAAATTGTAGAGAATCAAACTGTATTTTCAATATAACAACCAGGTAAGAGGTGTTTTTCCATCTTATTATTTTTCTTGTACAGTCATGGATAATTCTTCAATTTTAGTCTAGGCTATAAATTGAGAATTTGGGCTCTTGTATTTGTCATTTTATCTAACTTGTTTAATGCTATTAAAAACAGGATTCTACTCCACAGTTTTTGAATTCTTCATGCCCTTATTCTGTTCTAAGGTCAAAAGTAACTTAAACCCTGAAAGTGATACTTTCATCAGGCATTTTATTCTAGCTGAGTAGAGGTGATAGCTCAATTAGATATTTCATTCCTACATGCCATGAGATGTCAGATATACTTGTCCCTGCTCTATCAAAAATTTTAATTGATTAATGCTTAAATGAGGCCAGTTAACCCAAAATCTTCCTTACCCACTGATATGATTTGGGTCTGTGTCCCCAACCAAATCTCATGTTTTTGTTTTACCACTAAAAATTTGTGTCAATTTCAAGTTGAATAAGTTTACCTTATCTGTGAGTAAACTTTGTTGACTCATTAGAAGATACAAAAAATGAGTGACAATGGTTTTTAGTTTCATGGAATTTGACATCTAAACACTCTGGAAAAAAATACTATAACCAGCCTAGAATATGACTTCATTACCTACTAAATTCTGCAGTTTAATTATTTTGTAAACTATTCTCTTACCCTCCTTTCCAGACCACTGGCAGTGACATTGAGGAACCAGGGTTGAAAGAAGAAAGAGTCATTTAATATTTGCTTCTTCTTTCATAAAAATTTAGGAATAATAAAATTAGAAGAGCAAGCAGTTCCAAAATCCAGGTAGGAAGGTAAAAACTACTAAGTCAAATGTAGAAGAGTGAAACTGTTGCTAAAATTTAAAGCAGGTTTCAAAGCAAAAATTGGAATCCAAACTTTGAAAGGGAGGGAGGTCAGAATCATTGAAATATATTGGGTGAAAGTAAGAACAGTCCAGCGCCATTTTCTAAACACGTGTTGTATACTTGGCATTTACAAAGAACATTGATAAACGAGTCTAAAGTAAAGGGCTTGAGATAAGAAAAATAAAGATAATTTTATATTTAAAACACAAAAATCGAAACAATATTGTTTCTGCCTCTAAACTTTTTACAGTCGTATTTATCTCTGAAACACTGCTGACACAGCCAAAGCTCTTGGTTAAAAGTTATCATCATCATCATCATCATCATCCATTTTCTTTAAACTACAGCAGAAATCTCAGCTTGAACCTCTGGTGGGCTGGGCTGGTAAGCTGGCTCAGTGAACTGGCCAAAAGTTTATTTTCATGCAATATCAGTGGGTCTCCTGAGAATAGAATCAATCAGAGAAAAGAAAGTCTCAGTAAGTTTGACCAAGGAATAAAGGTCTGTCCTCCAGGTGAAGCTAAAAACAGCCTGATGATTCTCAAGAGAGTTATCTGACAAAATGCAGGGAAGTAGGAATGCAGAAGCAGAAATGAAGTGAAAACAAAAATCAAAAGAAAGTTTTCCAATACTTTAATATTTACTGTGGAACAAACAGTGCTTATGGATTAGCTCTCTAACTGAAGTGAAAGAAATTATGAGAAAGGAATTTTTGCCTACCTCATACTGGGACACAGTTCAACTTTAGCATTTTGAAAGTTTCATGGCCTATAGTGTAGCAAGAGAGAAAGGTGACAGGAAGACATGCAGATTTCAAATGGGTCCCCAGGGGAAGATAGGAAAGCAGCAGCTGCAACATGCGAGACATCATATGCTTCCATGTACTTGGAAGACACCCTCCAAGGCCTTCATAAATATTTGACATTCTACAAGAGCCACATAGGGAAATAACCAGTGTAATTTGCATTTTTATATTTACTGTAGCTTTGTTTTTACCCATGACTGCTTTACATGACCTCTAAAATTATTAGAATTTAAAATATCCAGGAAACAAGGCATTGTGAACTTTTTTGTGAATGGATGTGTTTTCAAATAAGGATTGACTTAAGAGAAGTTGGGAGTAGCATGCTAAATATGTGCCATTAATTGGCATAGTTAAGACTTATACTTGATACTAAAATTTAATTACATGTCACACTTTAATCAAAATTAGATTTCTAAAAAATTTGATTCAAAATAAATTTTAAAAGAGATTCCAAAATTAAATATTGAGTGACCTTTATTCAACAATTGTCAGCAGCATTTTTCACAGGTAACCCTTAAACTAAAAATACCAATTGATTCTAGGTCACATTTTTTATTTTAGAAATTCTCATCAGTATCTTGATAAGAGTCTTTACCTTCTCTTGCCCTCATTCTGCCATTTCCTTTTCACTCTGTTCTTTCTCTGAAATTAAACACTGTTTCAATGCCGCTTAACTCCTCATACGACTTGCTGGACTCCAGGCCTTCCTAATGAATGAGAACTCCACTTTTCTGCTTTTTCTCCTATTCACTTTATTCTCCTTCACCTACTTTTCATAAACCTTCTCACTCTTCTTTCTCTTTCCTATCCTGTTCTTTCTACCATATATGAGTATACCTGTGTCTTTCCTAAGTAATTCCCAAGTAAGATGCCAAAATAGTCACATTTTCTTACTCAACTGGAGTGTTTACCCATAAAACTGAGCATAAACATATGGAGGGAAAGTCTTTTACAGGTAAGAGAAATTATAATAATTACGTGGGATCAAGGTTCTACAATTCATTTTTCCTTTAATATTATGGTTTTACATGAGTAAATGAATAAATGGTAAATGAATAAAAGTTATCTAAATATTTAGGTTTATATTTCTGTTCTTGGATGTTATTAAGCCTTTTTGGAGTAAAATCTCATTATGACTGGTTTCTACTTTCCTCAAACAGGAAAGTATTTTGTTATTTCATATGAATGGACATCACTGGCTCATTCCACTAGTTTGTGATACATGTTGAACACACACAGTTCTGATGCCCACCTCCATGGGTTGCTGCAGGCATTGAAGTGGACACTATTGTTAAGTTCATATTATAATTCCTGGCACGTGGCTAACATTAAAAAGGTGACTTTTCCTTCATATTACTGGTTAAAGTTTTAAAATTCTTTCATAATGTGAAACTGATGCTTAGAGAATTAGAAGGCTTCCTCGCAGCCAAAAAACTACTAAAAGCAGAGATGCCATTTAAAACCAGATGTATCCAACCCTACAGCCAGGGTTCTTAACCGCTATAGACATGCTCTGATTTATCTACTCAATATTTTCTTTCCTCTGGGCTGCACTCTAGTCTTACTTATCCTTCTAATGGCTGGAACACCTCTCAAGTGATATAGAGGGAAACTGACAGAAAAGATGAATCAATAGACATCACTTACCCTAGTTTGATTCTACTTATAAGTCACTTATTGATGCTAATTAAATGTTCACCTCGCACATAGTAGAAAAACGGGTGTACTTGAGTGATTCATTTTTCCTCAGTTATGGGGTTGAAACTGGGGTGGAGAATGGCATAAATCCAACTCTCTTTAGAGGTTACATTGTATGACTAGCATTTGGCATATGGAAAGTATGTGTTAATATCTTCATTTTTAAATGAAGAATGATCATATGCGTAAGGTATTATGAGTAAACTAATTCTCAATAATTCTGTTTGGGAAGAATGACATGAGCCTTGAATATAAAGCTGAGGAATTTGAACTTTGTAACGTAATCCAAAAAAGTGCTACCAGGTGCAGTGGCTCACATGTTTAATCCAAGCACTTTGGGAGGCCAAGCCGGGTGAATCGTCCGAGACCAGGAGTTGAGACCAGCCTGGGCAACATGGCAAAACCCCGTCTCTACAAAAAGTACAAAAATTATCAGGGTATGGTGGCTGAGATGGGAGGATGGCTTGAGCCCAGGAGGTGGAGACTGCCATGAGCTGAGACTGCACCACTGTACTCCAGCCTGAGCAACAGAGCTAGACACTGTGTAAAAACCAGTGATTAAAATTTCTGGTGGGTCAGAAAATTCCTCTTGATACAAGCTAGCATACTGAATGAAAATGAATTTGAAATGCTCCTCAACTGTTTTTAATCTATACTACTTTTATATAAAACTGATCTCTGCCAAGAGGCTCAGTATTAATGAAATATATATATAAGATTCAAAAGTCATATTTCTAACTCAGTATTAATATTTGGGAAACTGAGATGAGAAGCTGGCAAGGTGATGATTTTTTTCATCAACATCCTTATAAAAAGTTTCTGTAGGCTGAGATATATCAAAAGGTATGTTACTTCTCTAGAACAAATGTGGCCTCAAATTCACTTAGATTGAATCACTGTCATAGCTTTTCACCAAAAATGAAAATGCTTCCTTTTCTAGAGCAGAGATTTTGTCAGTTTGCTTTATGTTACTTATTTGTCCATGAACCTACTCTCTGAATTTTCACCCCCTGATAATAGGTGGACAGAATGCTGCTTTTATAGTGATTTTATCTCAGATAATATGTTTTGTATTGGATTAGCAGATCTGTACTTGAAGGAGCAGGAGCGGATAGAGAAAAGACATGCTCATTTTTAATAGCTAGTATTGGCAGCTATTAAAGTACTTACGATACACTCTAAATGTTGTACCCAAATGGTTACATATTAAATATACAGAGAAGTGGAGTCCATGGATTAGGAGTCAAAACCTGACTTTGTCAGTTAATAACTATTCCCAAGTACACAGTATGCAACAAAGTTTCCTGTATATGCTATGAAAATTTTCAAATTAGCAAACAAGTCACAGGAGGACATTGCTCAATGGAAGCGAAATGGCAAAGTCACAAATGCTAACAGAAAATCAATGGCTGAAAGCTCTAAATACATGATCTATTCCCATGTTTATGTCTCGCTACTCCTCTCTTGCAATCTGCTTTCATTCCTGCTGTGATATGTAAAATTTCCTCTTTATGTGCTGTATTGGTCAGGATTCTCTAGAGAGATAGGACTAATAGCATGGATGTATATATGAGAGGGAATTTATTAAAAAGTACTGACTCTCACTATCACAATGTGAAGTCCCATAATAGGCCATCTGCAAGCTGAGGAACATGGAAGCCAGTCTGAATGCCAAAACCTCAAAGACATGGAAGCTGACAGCCTTCAGTCTGTGGCCAAAGGCCAGAGAGCCCCTGGAAACCACTGCTGTATGTCCAAGAGTCTAAAAGCTGAAGTCCAATGGTTGAGTGCAGGAAGCATCCAGCATGGGAGAAAGATGAAGGCTAGAAGATTCAGATAGTCTAGTCCTTCCACATTCCTCTGCCTGTTTTTATCCTAGTCATGTAAAATTTCTTCTTTATATACTGTATTAGTCAGGTAGCAGTTGATTAGATGGTGCCCACCCAGACTGAGGGTAGGTCATCTTCTCCCAGTTCACTGACTCAAATGATAAACTTCTTTGCCAATACCCTTATAGACACCCAGGAACAATGCTTTCCATCCTTCCATCAAGTTGATACTCTATATTTGCCATCACATATGTCCTCTCATACTCCCACAACACTGCATATGCTTATGACTATAAATAACTTACCTTTTATTCACATCTCTAACCCAGGCAGAGTAGGTCTCCCATTACCCTTCCCTTGAGTGTAGTTGCCCTTCCTCTGTCTTAACTTCATTGCCACCTTATTTAACTCTAGCAAAATTCTTGTCATACAGACTCAAAACTATTATTCTTTCCCATTACACCATAAACTCAATGAGTTTGGGACCAAAGTATTTCCTAGTTCAGCTGCTAGCATAGTTTCTGGCATGGAATATGAGCTTAAAGACTTTTTAAAATACGTTGAATTTGGAAATCACATGGAATTGACAGTCAAAATGCTCACACCTAAGCTCCACAAGGAATCTTAAGACAGTAGACAAGTCATATACTTTGTCCAAATCTGTAAGAATCAACATCTAGTGTATAGATTTACAGTATTATATAATATGAGAAAGTGCTTTGTTAACTGTAAATTATCAGGGTATTTTAATCATTATGATTTTAACTTCTAATGAAAGATGATTTGAATTGATGCTTTACTGAATGCACAACAGAAATTGAATGCACATCCTGGTAAGTTAAAAATGGTATTTGGTAATAATGTATAAAATTACAGAAAAGGAATAGATGTACTCTTCAGACATGGAATATGAAATTAGGTAAAATTATGAACTCTTAAAATGAAAGTAGAAAAACAGAGATCTCAACATAATTTTGTTTCAGAAACTTACACTGGAAAAAAATAAAGTTTCAGAAAACTCTTAGAAAAACTCAAAAACTAAATCACAGTTAAAAAGTTTATTTGTTGAGACTACTAGAGCAATGAGGTTTTAAAAGTTTAATAGAGAAAAGGCTGCTAAATTTGGTCAGGAGAAATTCCTATCATAGATACATTTAATAAGACCTGTTTAAGAGCTGCCATTTTACATTGAAATAGCATTTAATTTACATCAGCTACCAAACAATTGGCCAATCCTTTTATTGGATTGATCTGAAATAAAGCCTCTAAGAAACAAGAATTATTAAATAATACCTCATAAATATGACAGTTATAGATAGTGTAGAATGAGATCCATACCTCCCGGTCTTTGCCATTTTCCATCTCATTACTTTGGTTCAGTTACAAGGTTATATTTTAAACTCAGCTACTGAATTGTATACACTTTACAGTCTGTTTTCCCAATCTATTTTGACCACATAAGGCAAAAGTCACAGCTATCCAATTAATACCCCTAATTAATAAACTTTACTTTCCCTTCACCTGCTGATGACATGCTCCATGCTGTTTGTCTAACTGTCTGTCTTAAGCCTTCCCTCCGACCTACTTGCGTGGAGCCTTGATGGTTTTGGGCGACATGCCAAGATTTTCACAGCTTTTACAAACACATTAAAAACACATTAAAACCCCTTCTGCAAATCTGTCCATATATACCACTGTGTCGCAGTTGCGTATCAGCTTAACTTCTTATCTATACCTTTATTGCTTCTCAATTAAACCACTCAGTTCATTTTGTAATAGCTTCTCAGCGTTCATATTTTCACATTCCATGATGTACCACACGAAGTTGATCTCAGAGGCCAGGAAGCCCACACTTGTACACACAACTGCCATTCCCTCTTCCTCTACTGATTCTATTCACTATTCTCTCCACTAAAACATTTGTTCCTAACATGTATTTTCTTGTTTTTAAACGTGAGAGGGACTTTTTGTTTTCCTGATGGAAATCTGCATTCTGTGATTCCCTCTCACTCAGTCCTAGCCCTCCACTAATTTCTTTGATATTGGTAAAGGGAACGTCTCCCCTGTAACTCGTGTTGTCTGGAATAGTCTTTCTTATTACTCTCCATCTCATTAGCTCCTGTTTCCAAGCTCAACTGAAAGCACAATATTTCTCTAATGTCTTTTATTTTTCTCTTTCTCTCCTTCACTTTTATACAATTACAGAGATAAATATCATCAATCCACTGAAAACAGTCATTTAATGTGAATCTCAAAGAACTAATAATAACACATCCATCATAGATCAAAGTGGTATATATTGTCTGTTTCCATATTAGACTGGCTCCTAAAGATCATTATTTCAAATGGAATTGTTACTACTTGGTTTGGAAATATCTGATGTGCACAAATCTTTCAGAGCTTTCTTATATATAAAGTCTCTCTCTAATTTCTACATCTATGGCATGGTTAGCATAGCTGAAATTTCATATCAGGCAACTTAGCATTAAAATAAAGTATATTCACTGCCAAGATCATAGTTCAGCATATGGTAAATGCAGGATAATGTTATAATTCCCTGGACTTTAATACTGTGCTGATACTTACATCTTTTCAATTTATAAGACAGAGGACATATATGTTATATTATATATATATACACACACATACATATATGTGTGAGTGTGTGTGTATGCTACAATTAAATAGTGTTGAAATAGTTTAGTTATCTCTCCTATCTGTGAGGAATTGGTTTCAGGTCCCTCCTTTCTCTCTCAGCCCCCACAGATACTCAAATTGCAGAGGTTCAAGTCTTACAGTCAAGTACTGTATTCAAATACATAGTATTTGCGTATAACCTAGGTAATGCTCCTGTATCCTATAAATCATCTCTAGGTTACTTACCAAATCTAATGTAATGCCTATACATAGTTTTATTCATGTGGATTCAACATATTACCCCATGTACAGCAAATTCCAGTTTTGCTTTTTGGAAACATGTGGAATTTTTTTCTGAGTATTTTCTATGTATTGTTGGTTGAATCCACAAATGTGGAACCCATGGATATAAAAGTCTGACTTTATGGAGGAAAATATAATCATACAACTATAACATTATTGGGCACTCATCTGGCAACAAACTCATTGGACAATACTTTAAAATACATTATCGCATGTTGTTCATGATATACTTACTACTGTCACTCTCATTTTTCTAAAAGATAAAGGTTTTGAAAGTCTAAGCAGCTTGCTCAAATTTGTACTGCTAATGGGACCCACCTTGATATTCAAACTTATGTCTTCTGACTCTATATTCTAAGTTCTTATTGCAAGTTCATCTAATAAAGCTTCATGAGATAATTTTAAGTTGGATTAATGTAACTATGACACATAGAGATAGTCAAATGTCCTTCCAAAATTAATGAGCAAAATGAGTGTCTCCTTAAGGGAAAAGGGAGAGGCCAAAGATAGGCATCACAAGACTTCAAAGAGAAGGTTCATTACATTTTTCAGAAATAGTACAATTCTCAATAAAAATAATGGGGAAAGGACATCATATTTAGTAAATGGTATTAAGAAAACTGGAGAGCCACATGAGGAACATGAAACTGGACTTCTACCTCTCACCTTATACAAAAATTAACTCAAGATGAATTCAAGACTTTAACTTAAGACCTATCATAGAAGAAAACCTGGGAATAACTCTTCTGGACATTGGCTTAGAAAAAAAATTACAATTAAAACTTCAAAAGCAAATGCAACAAAAACAAAATTAGACAAATGAGAGTTGACTAAACTACAGAGCTTGTGCATAGTGAAAGAAACAGAGTAAAAAGGCAACCATACAGAATGCGAGAATATCATTGCAAACTTTGCATCTGACAAAGGTCTAATACCCAGAATCTATAAGGAAGTTAATTCAACAAGAATGAAACAAAGTGGTCAATGGACAATTAAAAAGTGGCCAACAGACATGAATAGATACTTCTCAAGAGACAACATAGAAGCAGCCAACAACATGAAAAAATGCTCCACATCACCAATCAAAGACATACAAACTGAAATCACAGTCAGATATATTTCACACCTTTCAGAGTGGCTATTATTTAAAAATCAAAAGAAAATACCCACAGACGGGGAAAATGCAGAGAAAAGGGAATGCTTATACAGTTGGTTGGAATGTAAATTAGATCAACCCCTGCGGAACACAGCACGGAGATTTCTCAAAGATCTAAAAATATAACTACCATTCTATTCAACGACCCTACTATTGGGTGTCTACCCAAAGGAAAAGAGAGCATTCTTTCAAAAAGTCATCTGCCCCTGTGATGTTTATCATACCCAAATCATGGAAACAACCTAAGCATTCATCAACAGTGGATTAGATAAAGAAAATGCGGTCTGTCTCTAGACAGACAATGGAGCAGTATACAACCTTTCAAAGAAATGAAATCACATTCTTTGCAACCAAATGGATGCAACTAGAGACCATTATCCTAAGAGAAATAATACAAAGAGAAAATCAGTTATCGCATATTCTCACTTAGAAGTGGGAGCTCAAGAATGAGTACACATGGATGTAAAAATAGAAACAATAGACAATGTGGACTTGAAAAGGTGGAGGCGGGGAAGCAGGGAGAGGGCCAAGGACTGAAAAATTATGTATTGGGTACTGTGTTCACTATTTGGGCAATGTGTTCATCAGAAGCCCAAACCCCACCATTACTCAATATACCCATGTAACAAACGTGTATGTGTGTTTTCTGAAACTATAATAAACAAACAACGATTAGCTCAATTCCACAAAATATAAAGATAAACATATAGAGATGAAGTGGGAGTTGAACAATGAGAACATATGGACACAGGAGGGGAACATCACACACTGGGGCCTGTCGGGGGTGGTGGCAAGAAAGGGCGAGCAGTAGGACAAATATCTAATGCATGTGGGCCTTAAAACCTAGAGGACAGGTTGATGGTGCAGCAAACCACTATGGCACATGTATACCTATGTAACAAACCTGCACACTCAGCAAATATATCCCAGAACTTCAAGTAAAATTAACAAAATAAAACATTCCTACACAAGGAAAATATGTAGTCCTTTGTTTTTATGGAAAATATAAAACTAAGGAACGTTGTAAACTAAAGTTCAATATACTATGCTAAGCACCATTCTGAGCACAACATTAACACAGGGTAAATAATGTACTATTGATTGATGAGCAGATCAACAGATTGACAAAGAGAAAACAAAGTAGCTCTTTTGCTAGCAAAAAAATATTGGAAATGAGCTGGGGCACATCATTTACAATAATTCCAAATAAAGTAAGTTTCAATGTAGCATTTTATGGCTTATAAAATTTATAAACAGGAAATACAGAGCAAATTTAGTAATTATGTGCATTTCTGGAGGGGAAACTAAAGCAGAGAAGTGACTTCCCTCAGTGAGTCAGTGACAGTCTGGGATGTGAGATCTGGTCATTTGACGCAAAAGAAGCATAATAGCAATACCGTAATGTGTGTGGAGATTACTATCTCTCACTGAGAGATATGACTCATCATTTCACTACAGCCAGTTCATGCTCCGCAAGGGCCGAGACAGAACTATGCTCCACACAAAACTGTCTACCATAAACAGATCCTTTGGAATAGTGGTTTACCAAGTCACATCCTGAAACATTCTAGATCATGCCCCCTCGGCTCTTTTCTAACAACTTGAGAACCAGTTGGCTCCCTGAGAATCAGAGATGTGAAATTACCTAGTTGTGCACATTGTGCTTGCTCACATTCTCACACACAGCCTGAAGTACAAAACACATTCATAACTAGGGAGACTTGAAAATCTCAGTAAGAAATGACTTTCCACTGCTCCCTCCTCTTATAGAGAAAGAATCTGGCTTTCCAGATTCTGTGGCTTACAATGCTAATAGCTATAAAGGAAAGGTTATGAAAATGAGACTTGGCCGGGCGCGGTGGCTCAAGCCTGTAATCCCAGCACTTTGGGAGGCCGAGGCGGGTGGATCACGAGGTCAAGAGATCAAGACCATCCCGGTCAACATGGTGAAACCCCGTCTCTACTAAAAATACAAAAAAAAATTAGCTGGGCATGGTGGTGCGTGCCTGTAATCTGAGCTGCTCA
>NW_016107651.1:2319013-2325217 GCF_001604975.1 Cebus imitator | reverse complement strand
AAAAAAAAAAAGAAAAGAAAAGAAAATGAGACTTAATATGGAAACAAAGCCTGGGAGAAGCAAACTGAGGCTAGCGCCAGGTCTTGTACTCCTGAATGTCACTCCCTGGTCCATTTCATTGTATTTTGCCCTTTGCATTTCAGTCCTAACCACTGATCACAGGACATGCTGCATTCAATCAGGACACAGCAATTACCCTTTATGAGACCCACATTCAGTTATTCAAGTCTTAATGTTCTGGACACCTTTAGGAGATCTTTTCATTATAGGCACACAGTATCCAAGCAGGAGAATAAAGAATTTCTTCTATCTAAAACGCTGTGCTAAAGGTTTCAACTTCAGAGACCTGCAAACTGTGGTTTAAATAATACTCGCTAAGGGTAAGCTCTTACAGGCGTCTGAACCCTCGTTTCCACCTGGGGAAAGGGCTCCTTTGTGTGTAACTCTGCTGTTATTCATGCCATTCCTATTGAGACCTTTTCTTTAAATCAATGCCTTTTCCCTATGACTTTGATACAGACAGTTTCTTGTTATCCTCACCTGAAGCCTCCAGATCTATTAATCACTTTAATTTGCTAACTAGGGTAGAGTACAGGATGTGGTTTGAGGGCTTCTCATTTGCAGTGATTATGTAGTGCAGGCTAAAACAAAACCTTTTAGTCTCTTTTTTTCCCAAACATTATTCCATTGTACTATAAAATATGCCATAGGGAACAATCCTCTGCTGGCAGGCAATGAATGAGATGACCTTAATGGAGATCTTTTACACCTAATGTCTATGACTCTTTAATTCAGTGATCCTTCAGGCATGGGAAGAGCTTTCCATCATTACCCCTAATTTGTCTAACTATCAACATTACTTCAAAAAAGCCTCCCAAGATATGTTCCACTTTTCTGTCTTGCTTGAACTTCTGTTTCATGTCACTGGCTGCCTCTGTTGATGTAGGATTTCAGCTCCGCCAAAATCACTTTCTGATGTTCCTCCAGATTGTTATTGAGATACTTGATAAAATGTCTCTTTCCATGACAGATGTGAAAGCATTTGTCTCCCATTTTATGACAGGTACATTTCTAGCATCACTCATTGCTGCATATTTATATAGGTTAATATTCCAGAGAGAGAAACCAAGCAGTTTATATGTATAATTTATACATAATTGTTTGCTTCTCCTGTTGTTTGAAATTCAAGATACTGTCTTGTGAATGTTTATAATCTTGAATAAGCAGAGCTCTAGGCAAAACATACCCTGATGCTGTCTTCTCTGAATCAACAGTGGAGACTTTCCAGATGAGTGATTTTAGATAAAATGAAAAGATTTAAAGAAACAAGGAAAGAATAAATAGACTCATATGGTATTCCTCTGCCTAGTGGACTGTAGGTGGTATTAATAATATCTAGAATTTTACATGTGGAGTTTACAAACTATACATGTGCAGTTAGGGACTTGGCTGAGTTTATTTTTTAAAATTAGTTTTTCTTTCCATGGCAACTGGCTTCAGGAGTAAGTCACCTAACTTCAAGGTATAATTCAACATGAGTGGAGAGACTTTAAATAAAACTGTGTACAAATACAGGGGGAGATGCATATATTACAAAATGTTTTTAAAAATTCTCTGAGCAGGGCATTTCCAGACTCGCTTACAGAATCTTTCTTAAGGATGTTATGTTTTTCAGAGATATGTAAGCAACAAGTACTGACTTTCTCTCCAATCCTTCATCTTATTAATGAATAAAAGATATGCCCACTGATCCAGTAGGAAATGTCCATCTGGTTTCCATCACCAATTGGTATGTTTAGAACTGCATGATTCCATTAATTATCTGCCTTGTTTATTCCCACCCAAGGGCTTAGGATCACTCTCAAGTAACTAGTATACTCAAAAAAGGAATTTCGGTTTTCTCTTATATATTACATTATGGAAGGAACACACTTGCTCAGTGTAAGAAGCATTTTAGTATAAATTCTAAGTATATAAGTACAGACATTGATATAGGTTCACATGTTGATGTAAGCAGAGGCAGAGATGGCTTTAGAAGTACACTTACTTCTTATGAAGTCCTCTTATCTTTCCTATAAATTCTGTGACTTCAGTTAATTGATCTTAATATGTGTCCTCCTGGTAAAATGGGAGCTATAAAAGACCCAGCCTGATAGGATTCTCCTCAGTAATAGATTCATGAAAGTGGGATCACTGGCAAAGAGTAACATACATGATACATGTTAATTATTGTTAAATAATACACACTAATGGAAAATGTAATGTTAGAACTAAACTTTTCATTTTTCTTTTTCTGAAAACCTTAATACAGATGCATGTTCTCCTCCCCGCCCACCTCTCAATATACACAAATATACCAATTCCAATCAATCCAGCATTTGTAAGCTACTTATCCACTCATAGTCCTCACCACCAAACCATTACCACCACTAATGCACCATAGGCACCACTAAGTACTTTGCTTATGTGTATGTCAGAAATGCTTTCCTCTCTTTACTCATTATTTAGCTGGCTAATTCCTATTACTTTCTGTGATTTACCTTAGGTATGACCTCCTTTAAAGAACCTTTATATCATCT
Source organism: Cebus imitator (assembly GCF_001604975.1). NCBI lineage: Eukaryota > Metazoa > Chordata > Mammalia > Primates > Cebidae > Cebus > Cebus imitator. The sequence continues at coordinate 2,322,638 of NW_016107651.1, read as the reverse complement.
TGCCCTGCATGAAATGTATTAGAAGCCTTTTCTCTGTTCTTTCATAATATTTTTAAAGGATATTATCATTTACAAAATGGAATTCCAATGACTTGTTCATATGTCTGTCTTCAAGTGGTCTGTCAAGTAAGCATGTACTTATGTGAGTCTTTCCAGAGGATATGATTAACCCCTGAGTAAATAGTTGAGAAAACTAATGAAACAGATGTAAGTCCATGTTTTTATTTGTAGATGAATGTTTTGCCAAAAAATTACATACAAAGAACAATGTCTCAAGAGACATGCAATAGTCAAAATCCACAAAAGAATACTTGCATATTTTTTTGTTTAGTGGATATTTGAATAAATGAACTACAATTTAAGGAGACTGTTATATTTCTTTTGAGATAACCCCTTAAGTTTTACATTCTGTATCAAGGCAATCATTTGGAGTAATGAATAAAGATTCAAGGCTTACACCTAAAAGGCAATGTATATTCTTTACAGTCAATAAGATCCTGCTAGCAAATAAAGCAGGAAGAAGATTCAGATTTGAAACTGCCTGATTTAAAACCACTTTACTAAAATTAATCCATAGTGATGATATGGAAGAAAACCACAGGAGTCTTGAGAAAATTAACTAGCTACTGTCTGGTTGATACCAGAAACAGAGAATATTATAAGGAAAAAATAAAAAGGATGATATGAAAAAATAAAAAGAATATGAAGTATTACAAATAAGAATGATTGATACTCATTAGAAACAAATCTGCAAATAGACGATTAGGAATATTAAAAATAAAAACAAAGAGGTAATTATGATGCCACTGAAGAAACAAGCAAAATTCAAGTCAAAGGTAAACAAGAAATCAATAAAGTAACAAAATTTGAAAAGGGAAAGAATGCACTACATTACTATCCATGAAGATACCACAACATGATCACTGCAAAGTAAGAGTTCAAAACCCATGACTATGTAAAAGAGACTTTTAAAAATATATAATTTCTAAGAGGCCACAATATGCATTAAGTTAAAAATATAAAAATGTTTTTGTATTTATAGTTTAACATAGATGTAGACAATAAAAGTTATGGATAAGAGAAACAAAAGACAACAAAAATAACATCCCTACTTACATACGCTTACTATGCTTTCAGGATATCTATTATTACTTTCCAAATCCTAACAATTATATAGCATTTCATACAATAAAATTTCATACAGCATGTCTGAATTACTTCAAAGCTTAATGAGGATTTAAATGATAAAACTTTATCATCTGATCATAAATTAAGCAAATGTGACTACAATGACATTTCTTATTCTAAACTTAATGGTTATTTATTAATAATCACTGCACTCCTTGGGAATGTTAACATTGTAAACTTGACAAATTAACAAGACAGTTCTAGGTTGACTCTTAAATATTAAATTTATGAGTTGCTAAAAACCTCTAATAAGGACACAGAACTTATAGTTTTCCCATTGCTTTGTGTTATAAGACTTTCTAAACTGAGGCAGATATGAGCACTAGTTATCACACTCCCAACACCCTGCTTCCTGCACCGCCTATTGTTCCTAGCAAATGATTTAACAATCAATTGAATATGTTTAATTTTGGAAGTCTTAAAGGTGTAATAATTGATACTATGTAAAACAGAAGTGAATTCAATACATCAAGGATGGAAATAGCTCCTGCATGGCCTATTTTTTCTAGCAAAGGATTTAATAATCAATCGTATATGTTTAATTGTGGAAGTCATAAAGCTATAATAACTTATATTGTATAAAATAGAAAAGAAGTGAATTCAGTACATCAAGGATGGAAAATGTTTGTGCTCCTCATTCTCCTATGACTGAGGTAGAATTTAGTAGTCTATACGTAAACTTTTTTTTCCCCTGAGTCTCAAAATTCCTCTCAATGCCCTGTTCCAGGCAGCCATTACCAACTGCTAAGAGTTAGCATATGGGTAAAAACTGATTTGACATCTCTAATTAGAATATGAAGCGCTGGCATAAAAATAATAGATCAAGAAATCACAGGTATCTGGATAAGTAATACAGTTACAAAAGAAATTGCTATGCAGGGTTAATGTGAAATCTGAGAATTATGTAAAGCATTTCTCAGATTAAAACCATGATAATAGTTACATATAGCTTCAACTGGCTGTGGAACCCAGAGAACACATACTGTCTTAGATAGCTGGAATAAATCACTAGGACTACTCTTTTATATGTTAACTCGTTTGCTACTCACAGCAACCTTATATGCTGGGTACTACGATTACCATCCACCTATCCTCAATAATAAAAACAAAACAAAACAAATCTTATTATCAATACTCAAGTTAAACTGAGTAACAAAAGGTAGAACTGGAATTTTTAACTAATCTATTTTCACAGCCAGTGTCTCTAACTACTAAGTTCTCCACTTCCTGCTGCCTACACAAGTCTGTTATAAAAATCAAATAAGAACATGTGGGCAAAAGTGATTTTAAAGCACCAGCAGATGTAACGAGTTGATATTAGTCATGAATCCATGAAGCGGGCAGGGTGATTAGTGGTTGGGTTTGCAAATAAGAGAGTCCATTTTAATTTGTGGGTATGCTGTGGCCATTCAATCAGTAAGTGCTAAAAATATCAGAAGACTATTTCACTGGAGTAAAATTTGAATCTTAGCATTTTGTTATATTATCCTCAAGAGACCAAACAAGGGAGTCAATGCAAACATCTCAGTGATTTTCTATTTATACTTTTCTACAAATATTCGGTTGCTTCATCAGCCTTACACTTTACCAGGAACTCCTTGAAGGTAGGGACCATGATCTTTAGAGAAGGTATTAATAGAGTAGGTATTCTATAAATGGGTGTTAAATGAATGAGTTAATCATAATTCTATTTACATTGAGCTTTTAATCAGATAAAATGTCAGCATCATTTTGGGAAGGCTTAGCTTTCAACTGAGTTTTTGAATTTGTGCTAGCAACAAGTTTATATAAACAGAAGCTTACAGATATCCGACCCCCATACCACCAACACACACACAAACACACACACACACACAAACACACACACCCCTAGACCCTTTCCCTATAGTAGCTTTCATCACAATTCTGAACTTGCCTATTCCTTAAAATCTGCATCTCTGCTGAGCAGAAGAGAAATTGGTCATAATAGTTGCTAGAGAGTCGTAAAGGGTCTATTTCTAGCTGAAAACATGTCTAAACAATGTCTCGAATTTTAAAGAAACAGGCTCAAGTATCAATGAATTAAGGGCAAAACAGTTATAATACAGCAGTCCGTAAACAGTGTAGAACTGCAAGACTTCTCTGAAAAATCAAAACTCACTTATATATTTTCCCCTTGCTTTTGTGATTATGTGTTTTGAAAAAAAAAATACATCATCCTTTTATCTGGGTTTTCAGCAATATAAAATTAAAGGCCTTCAAGTGTTAATTAAAAACTCCTGACAAGACATAAACAAAGACTAGTTATTTTTTGCAAGTTTTTTTTTTTATTATTATTGGCAGCTTTGAAACTATTTCAATGTCAACATAAACTGATTCAGAACTGTCATTTTAAAAACAACTTCATATACCTATAGGTGCACTATTAAATTGGGCAACAGATGGTAAAATACTTAAA
>NW_016107651.1:2291853-2318992 GCF_001604975.1 Cebus imitator | reverse complement strand
AGCTCTGGAGAAACTATAAGAAAAAAAAAAAAAAAAAAAAAAAAAGAAAAAAAAAAAAAAAAAAAAAAAAAAAAAGGAACTTATCTTGAAATTGAATCACAAAGAGATACGATCATTATTACTAACTTATAAACACACAATCATAATTAAAGGTAACACTTGAGATAAACCCTATTACCACATGCAAACATGTTTGTGGTTAGGAACTAACACATTCAAATTCCCAACAGCAGATTCTGATGTATTCCTGAATAAATTTTTAACTTCGGCTATACCAACTGTTTCTTTCTTTGATATTTTACTGTTTTGTTTGTTTTGTCTTTTAAAGAAGACTATAGAGTTTAGCGCTGTATTTGAGATGTTGCTCAAAATAAATATTTCCTGACATGGATTTATAGGTTGGAATGTAGTATATTTTAACCTCACAGTTTGGTTATTTTTACGCTGCTTTAGATGTTTCTAAAATTTTTAAGTGTCAAATCACATAAATGTCAAATGTCCCTTATAGCCATTTAGACGTTTTTCTCATTACTGATGATGAGTAAAAATCATTTTTGGAGGCAGCAGTATAAGGGCTTCACTATCTCATTTACCCTAGATATGAGTTTGTTTCATTCCCATTTTTTATAGGCAATAATGCAGCTGTGCTAGACATTTGCCAATTGTTACTCTTTTTTGTGTGTGCACACAGGAACTGATTGGGATTTAACAGTCCAACACTCAGGCAAACTATTCTTCCTATCCACAAATCCCCACAGGAAAAAGACACCAGATCCTTCTTCTTAGTATTTCTGTGTGCCAGTATTCTCCAGGACTTTCCTAGTTGTCCAACTATTTTCTGAGTCCACAGCAATAAGAAAGAACCTGGATCAGAGACCATCAAGCTTCCCACTCTAGACCCCAACACACAGCATGATATTCATGTGGTGAACAAACAAAAAATGTGAGATGGGCTGTGGATGAGAAACAAATGTTGGTATTATTTCTCTCGCTCCCCCTCCTCTTCCATCAAGGGAGAATTAACAAACGAATAGAAGGAAAGTTATGACAAAGGATAGCTCAATTCTTCTCCAGTTTCTTTTATGTAAACTCTAAGATGTATTGCATTTTGTAAATATTATCCTTGGAGACTTTGTGGTATTGATGTGAGCTGATGTCAGGAACAGGCAGAGTTGGGGACTGGGGAAGTCAGGATGGAGTACAGACACCAATAGCCACCCCCAGGAGCAGACACTAGCAGATATTTACTGACATCAACACAGAGGCCAGAAATGTTTCAAGGTCCCTTGGTTACCACCAAGATAGTGAACTAGCAAGGCCATATGCTACCCCCTACAAAATTAGCTCTGGAGAAACTATAAGAAAAAAAAAAAAAAGAGGAAAAACTGGATTTCAGGAAATAAGTTTAAAATCAATTAAACCAGAAACACCTGACAAGTCTAGGGGAGGCCAAAGGCTCTGTTTAAACGTTGTAGATGTCAAGGGGGAATAAAGGGAAAGCAGAAGTAGGATGGGCAGAGTAGATAAGGTAACAATAAGAGGACTGGTTGGAGAAAAGCTTTTATATTTTTTCATCCCCCATTCTACCTTGTCATCTGTGTTACCTTGAGACAGTCTTTGTCCCTTCATTGCAGGAGTCAGCTGTGCCAGACGGAATCTTTCAGCACAGATGTCCTTGGAATAAGGACAGAATAAAAGCAAATCGGGGTGAGGAGCTAGTGAAAGGAGGTATGGACTCACCAGCTGGCCTTGAGCACTGATTCCTCCATATTCCTCCATCCTCTTATAAACCATGAAGCTACCCCCTCCCCATATGAAGCTGTTGCTCAAAGCTTGAAGATTTAATACTTTCCCGGATTATTTTGTATGAGGCATAGTAAGTGGAGATGATCAAAATCGATCGTGTATGAGTCTTCTGTCTTGCCCTTCAATTCACCAGGATTGACACAGAGCTGGACCTGGCCTTACTTAGCTCCTTCCACAATGCACATAACCAAACAGAGTAGCTGATACACTAGAAGAACACGAATTTAGAAGCTTAAATGACACCACCTTAGACATTTGAAGACAAAAGGAAGCAAACTAGATAACATATACTATTTAAAACAGAACTAATGTAACACAGGAAACAGTCATTTAGAATATTTGTAATAAATATACAAACAAGATAGGATATTGGCATGATGCAAGGAAAACAAATCAAACTATGAATTAGGTGTAAAATATATTCATTGAAATAAGTATAGAGAGAAATCCAGCTTGGAAGGAAAAAAAAAAAAAAAAACAGCGAATTAAAAGACCAGATTGAAACTCTATCCTAGAAGACATCGGAAAAGCACGAAGGGAAAAATCTCTCTTTAGATAGATAGATAGAGATGTGGATATATATAATGACAACTAAGTGATATGGTAGAATTGAAACCATTAGTATACACACTAGGTAGGCATAATAAAAGGAAAAATTTCAAAAATATGAGAAAAGAGCTGAAAGAAGAATGAATATAAAGTCAGTATTAAAAGTAAAAAAGGCCTGAGATTGAACAGTTAGAGAAAAAAAGAAAATTCAAATTTAGATGTATTATGAAACATTTTAAAGAATAAAAAAAATGAGAAACGTATAAATACTAAGGGAAAAAGCAGGTTACTTCTAATACAATGAGAATCAATGTGAAAGGAGACTGATACTACTACTACTACTACTAATAATAATTGGGGTAAGGAAAAAGCTTTGGAAGGTAATTAAAGTGTTTGTGGCCTTAGTGGTGATAATTTCTCGGTGGTACACTTATTCCCAAACTCCTCAAGTTGTATACTTGATGAATTTGTACATATTAAAGTTGTATCACATATTAAAGTTTGTATCATATATTAAAGTTGTACACACATATTAAATATGTGTAGCTCTTTACATACATTATACCTCAATAAAATGTTTGAAAAAAATCAGAGTGACATCAAAGTTTTAATTAGTGACCCTTGATAAGAAAAAAATGAAAATTTTCTACTGAAGAAAAATAACTTTGAACCAAATTTTTAATTAAGGGTGAACTGCAATAAAAATATTGGCACACACACAAAGTCACAAATAATTTGCTGCATTAAATGTAATACTTTTAGGAGGAAATGCTAGACATAGGAGAATTAAGGATATTCAAGTGTTCTGATAAAAATTTATTATTGTTCGTAATCAAGGTAAAATCAAAGAAACAAATGAAAACAATGTGTACACAAAATTAAATGCAAATAACTTTTGGTGACTGGAAATGGAGGGGTGAAATGGGAGACATAAGGAAGGACCAAACTACTTGTCTTGTTAGGAAAGCATATAGAAAATGATGTATTTAAGAAGGTAGTGGCAAAAAATAAACATGAATATAGGTCTTAATAATTAACAGCAACAACCTAAGAAAAATAAAATTACCAATTCATAAATCAGCCAAAGAAAATATTGATCAAATAGAAAAGGAACCAAAAAAGTACAATAGAATATATAAGTAAAATGCCAAATAAATCCTAATATTATAGTAAAAAGTGTTAAATCACTTAATACAAATAGGTATACTTTAAAAATTTTTTAGATCAGTTTTAAGCTCACAGAACAACTGACCAGAAAGTAGAGTTCCCATATATACAACAACACCCCCACATATGCCTAGCCTCCTATTATCAACACCCCTCACCAGAGTGGTACATGTTAAAAATGATGAACCCACATTAACATATCATTATCACCCAGAGTCCATAGTTTATATTAGAGCTCACTCTTGGTATTATATAATGACATGTTATCCTTGTGTCCACTATTATAGTATTATATAGAGTATTTCGATTGCTCTAAAAACCCTCTGTGCTCTATCTATGTATTCCTCCCTTCCCCCTACACTTGGCAACTACTAATCTTTATGGTTTTTACCATACATAGTTTTACCTTTTCCCAGAATCTCATGTAGCTGAAATTATACAGCATGTAGCTTTTCAGATTGGTCTTTCACTTATTAATGTGAATTGAAGATTCCTCCATGTCTCATTATGGCTTGATAGTTCATTTTCCTTTAGCACTGAATACGGCTCCATTGTCTACATGAACTGCAATTCATCCATGCACCTACTCAAGACCATTTTGGTTGCTTCAAAGTTGTGCAAATATGAGTATAACAACCATGCTATAAACAACCATGTTCAGGTTTTTGTGTGACATATATTTTCAGTTCATTTGGGTAAACACCAAGGAGCATAATTTGCTGGATCACATAGTAAGAATATATTGTTTTCTTTAAAAAAAAAAAAAGTGACATTGCCTCATCCACACTCATGGGCAAATTCACTAGACATGAGATTTGCTGCAAAAAAATTTCCAGTTGTGACTGTCTCACAGTATATCAGCCAATAATTAAAACGAAGACATACTTTCCTTGAGCATCTGAAAATGTATAGATCTTAATTCAAACTTTTAATGTTTAACATTGCTTTATTATTTTTCCCAATTTATAAGCACAATACTTGATTATTTTAACTATTATTTCAAAAGTTCAGTAAAACACTTTAAACCTCAGGGAAAGATTTTCTCACAGTTCTACCACCAAATGTCAAGCTTCACAAATATCTAAACTTATCTCCATCTCATCCTTCCAGGTATTTCATTTAGAAGGCTGAGACTACATTTGTAAGCACAACTTTACAATTATTTTTTTCATAAATTATTAAAACTCTTTGGAGAATATATGAGGATACTCTTGTGTTTCAGTAGCACCGAACTACTTGACAATACTTATTTTAATATCAACATTTTATATTTGTACATCACACTACCCTTTTAATGCACTTTTAAATATACTAATTTGAACTTTGTAACAGTACCATGTGGTAAAGGAATACTATTACTACCAATTTCTAAATGATTTATTTCATTTGGTGGGTTATTACTTCAATAGGTAATTCCAAGATTTTAGCAACAATATGCAGCCCATTATCTACCTTCGGTTTTTGTGTTTTGAGTTTTTCCCTCCAAGCTTTATTGAATTATGATTGAAAAATCAAAAATTATATATTTAAGGTGTACAGTATAGTGTTTTGATATAAGTATGCCTCGTGTAATGATACCCTCAATAAATCTAATTAACATATCCTTCACTTCACATAGATACAATAATTTTACAGAACAGAAAACAGCAAAGGATCATGAGATACTGCTGAATTCTTGCAGTGCTGATAGAAACTGAAGATTGTTGCTGCCTACTGAAAGGGGCAGCTTCTCAGACTATGGCGGCCTGTGGGCCAGTAGCACCAGCATTAGCACAGTGTAAGACAACCCAAAACAACTGTTGCAGAGCCTACGACTAACAGGATTTGTAGGTAATCTGCAGGCATTTAAGATTTTGAAAGCAACTGGACACACTAAACATTCTGATACATAATCCTAGGAAACAGAATTAAGGCTACGGGAGTAATCCAGGAGAAGAATGAGTGTGGTCTGAACTCTAATAATGAATGATGTTAGGATGCGGAGACGAGAATGCATTTGAAGATATTTTGGATTTATAATTCATGGACCTTGGTAACTAGAGTTTAAACAGATATAAAAAGGAACTATAATATTAAAAATATAAACAATCTGTTTTCCTACAACATTTCAGAATTTTCCTCTCCCTCTTCCCCAAAAGAATGACAAGCTACTAAGTTCAGAGGGGAGGGTGATTTGACGTCATGGTCCAGCAAGTATAACTTCTGCTGTGATGAGCAAGCAGGTTAAAAGATTAAAGTCCATATTACATAATGCCTCTTTTCTTGTCTCTGGTCAGTTAACTCTCTTTGCAGTCAATTACCTTTCACGCCGTTGGAAGAATAAAATGTACCTGAAACAGCCTGTTCTTTAGCCTTCCGCCATAAAATGGCCTAATGTTGAGTTGCAACTACTCTGCTCAAGACCTTAGAAGAAACACTGTTTACTCCCCTATTCTACCCCCATCCTGTTAGGGTTATCTTTACTTGCTTCTCCTTACCACTGAGAAGGCAAAATATCAAGAAGCGGGATAATGGTGTGGGACTAAGTTGGGGGAGGGGAAGCAATCATTTAATTTTGCATTAGTTCAAAACAGTAAGATCTGACTACTTTTAGGCAAAACGACTTCTCCATTGCCCGGGATTTCACAACAGGGTTTGCTGCCAAACTCTCCATTAATGATAGCCACAGTAATTTTTTTTTCTCCAGATTATCTCCTGTACACCTCTCTCTCTCTATAATTTGTGCTAAAAGTAAATAACGCTTTCTGCACCTGGGCATGAATAAACAGCTAGTACTATACCTGCCATTTTACTGTAAACACAAGGACATGGACATGACAGGACAACAGCTTTAAGACAATGGGCAACAGGAGGTGCTCAAGTGTGAGCTGAGAAAATAAAATAAAGCAAGGTAAGCTCTTTAATCTACAGGTTTTACATCTGGAAGCACTTTCCACTCTACATACAAAGAGAGAGGATCCAAGTAGAGCACAGTAATTTCACAATAAGTTTTCATACATACAATATCATACTTATAAGACTAAGCACTTTTCCCATAAGGTCTGGTTTAGTCTTGGATATTTACTGTTAGTTCAAGTCAATACTGTAATGATGTCCTAGTGACACAGGAGATTGAAAGAAATTACTTAGGCAGATAGTGAGGGTAAAAGATGTTCTTAGCAAGGCTTCCCTTTCAACAAAAAGCATCCCCAAAATAATTTCTTTTCTAACAAAGAGCAGCCTGAAAAATCGAGCTGCAAGCATAAATAAGCAAGCTGGAAGCTTGCACAGGTGAATGCCGGTATCTGTGCCAATAGAAAAGGGCTACCTAAGGGCCAGGAATGTTGAATATGGAGGCTCCATTTTCCCTTTTCTTTGCCACCATGTGTGCCATAAAGAACCAGGCAACATGGCACCAGCCAAGTAGAGAACTCATCGACATAATAAAAGATTGTGGTGGGGAAGTGAGCTTCTTTGAGCATTATGCAAATGGCACACCTGGTCTGACCAATCTTTCACACCCTATGTAAATCAGACACTGCTTCTTCAAGCTCATCTATGATACCTTTTACATTTCACTGTAGAAGTGGCAACCCATTTTCTACAGGACTGTGTCTGTGCAAGAGAGCTTTTCTCTTTCTTTCCCTTATCCACTCTGAACCTTATTCTTGTGTGTCGCATTCTAGGTGTCCGTGCCTGTGGGAAAACAAACCTCGGGTATTACCCCCAATGAATGACGCCACTTCACTAACTAGTGGAATCATAAATACAGATTGAAAAGGATAAAGTAAAATATATTTGCCAGTATGAATAATGTTAAAATAATATTAAATTCATATGGATTTTTAAAAATAATAAAAAGCCTGCTAAAATAAGAAGTGAATTTAGCATGATCACAGAATTCAAGGTCAATATAAAACATACGTTGTATCTGAATATATGAATAATTGGAATTAAGTTAAAAAAGCATTAGCAGCATTTAAAATCATGATGACTTAGGCATGAATTTCATACGTACAAGATCTTTACACCAAAATCTACAAAAGATGCCTGAGATAAACTGAAGACAACCAAATAAATGGAGAAATATACTATGGTCAAAAATTAGGAGACTTAATACTACTAAGAAGACAGTGCTCTCTAAATGATATCATAGAGTTTCATATAAATTCCACTCAAAACCAATTGTAAAAATTGACAAGCTCTTACTATATTTATAGAGCAAGTAAAAAACAAAGACAAGACAAAATAACTTTAAAAAAAGAAAATGGTCAGAGGATTGATACTATTTTCAACACTTATTATAAAACTATAATAATCAAGACAGTATGCTGTTGCTGTAAAAACAGACATATTAATTAGTGTAAAAGAACAGAGAATCCAGAAAGAGACTCATATATGTATGGTTAATTGAATTTTCAACAAAGTGTAAAAGTAATTCAGTGGGAACAGATAGGCTTTTCAACAAATGATTCTGGATTTTCAACCTTCAACAAATGGTACTAGATTTCCTTTATAAACAACAAATGCTGGAATTGTGATCAAAGTAAAAATGACTCCTAATCTTTCCTATCATACACAAAAATTATAGAAATGGATTATGTACCTAAATGTAAACATAAAGTTATAAAAGAAAACAACATAAAACAATTATAAACAGGTTATTAAAATGATTACTTGAAAAGGACATAAAAACTAGTATCTGTAAGAGAAAAAAGTGACAAATAGAATTTATCAAACTTAAAATTTTCCCACTCTTCAAGTCACCATTTAAAGAAATGCAAGCCTCAGACTGGGTACAAACATTTGCAATCTGGCAAATGACTTGTATGTAGAATATATAAACAGTTCTTACGATTGAATAACAAGATCAGTGACTCAATTCAAAAGGAAATAAAGGATTTCAGCTGACACTACAAAATATATATATATGTCCAGTAAACACATAAAATGATACTCATCATAAAAATTTTAATTAAAACTAAAATGGGATTCCTCTATTCCCCATTAAAACAGCTAATTTTAGAAGACTGACCATACCAAGTCTTGGAAGCATATGCATCAAGTGTAGTTCTCATGTATTGCTGTTGGGATTACAAAATGGTACAACCACTTTGTAAAAAAGTTTGGCAATTTCTTATAGAATTAATGGTACACATTACATGTAGCAGACAGAGATGTGTATCTGAGATTTCCCTTTGAGAAAATACATTAGCCAGTTGCAAGGAGTATGTCTAGCTGACATTTTCTAGCTGTAGCTCTGTAACAATCTGCCTTAACTTTCAAGATGAGGTCATGCTCTTCTCAGTGTGGCCCCTAATCAAAGACTGAACAAGGATGTAATAGGAGGGCCTGGCCATTTCTACATAACATAGGATTCCTTTGAGGATTTTTGATCTAGAGTTTTTTATTGGGCTGTCAGAGATCCTTTCAGGTTTACATTGCGGTTCCATATATTCCCCTACCCAATCCTGCTTCATTGCTTTATTTTCATATTACTTTCCAATAAAACTTTGTACTCCTAACACCTCCCAGTGTGTGAGTCTCAGAAAACTTAACCTATCTCGGGGGGGCTAGATGGGAATGAAGAATCATTCCTCTTAGTACATGGTGTAAAGAGAGCTCCTGGCGGAAGACAAAAGTTCAGTTGTTAACTTTCACCTGTTCTGGGCTGGGATAATGTGGTGAAGGAGCACGACTCGGTGAATGTGCTGATAAATACAAGGGAAATTGGAAGTGGATAATTATTACCAAGTTGCCTTAAGGCCTTATAGGCAAATAAATAAAAACTGAAGACAATTAACAAACAATTAATAACTGAATATGAGAGTCAGATAGTTCCTTCGGCGGCTTACAAACCAGCCTTCATTTCAGGTAGTGGCTGTGCATAAGAAAACTGAAGAGCAAGACAACTGAATGTAGGGAAATAGACAGGAATACAGACCTGAAAAGATTTCTGCCAGCCTCACAGGGAGCTCCATGGCAATGATCCTCAATTAAGGAATCCCAAGTTGTGCAGAAATGGCAAGGCCCTCCTATCACTTCTTTGATCAGCCAAGGCAGAAGTGTTATTCCAAAGGCAGAGCCCTAATTTGGAAAACCAGGGATGCTAACACACAGGATGGGAATATCTGGATAAAAGACCTCAAAGTGTTTACTCCCCAGACTTACTCCAGCTTCTAGGCCTATAGAAGTGGCCCATCCTTGCCCATTAAAACTAGCATGCTGTCTATGCAGACCATGTCTAATTATTTCATCCCAAAGGCAAATGCAAACACCTCCTCTTCTGGCTGCCTATATAACCTATAACCAGTGTTAGGTTACAGTGTAATTCATCCAGCTACAAACTGCGCCTGATAAAGGGAGATTAAGGAGCTTACACCAAAAATGTTATCTCAGAGAATTCAACTCATAATATCATATTGTTAAGTATTTCCACTCCTAGGTTTTTACCAATGAAAACAGATAACTGAATTATCCAAGAAGCAAACATCAAGATGGGATTTGCGCAATAGACAAGAAGAAATACCTAAAAGGTAAAGGGGAAGTTACATGGTGAGAAGTTTCAGGCCGTAACACAGGTCTCACACCTGTGAAAAAAGTAAGTGAAGCAAGGATTTGGTAGAAATAATCTTAGACTGCTGTTTTGAGAAGACACTTAAGCAAATGTTGTGTGCGAGGGCAGCCCTGCAATGGGTGAGAACAAACAGCCAGCCAATGGTTCTACTCCTAGTCATTGGCTGGGAACAGCCAGGAATACATGTGCCATTGATACCAACATGAATGCCACTGCAGCAAATAAAAGGTAGGACATCTGGAAGTTGCCAGTCAGCTGTGCTCCCTGGGGCATTCTGTCCTGAAAAGAGATGTGTGCTGTACAACTGCATGGCCATAAAAATAACATAACTACCAAGATAATTGTACACAAATGTTCATGGAAGTTTTATTCATAACTTGAAGCAGCAAGCAATTCAAGTGTCTGTCAGCAGAAGAATAAACACATTAAGGCATATCCTTATAATGAAATATTACTCAGAAATAAATTGGAACAAACTACTATGCAAGAATAGGGATGAATATCAACACCTACCCTGGGTGAATACAGCCAGAGAAACAGGAAAATACATTATATAACTTCATTTACATCGAGTTCTAGAATATACAAAACTGATCTATAGCAGTAGACATTTGATCAGAGATTGCTTATAGCAGGAATTGCGGGGAATTCATTACAATGGGTCAGAAGAGAACTTTTGAGAGTGGTAAAATTTTCAAAATCGTGATTGATACCATGATTATATGGACGTATACATTTCGTAAATTTATCAAGCTCTTAAAATGGTTGCATCTTATTGCATGTAAATTACATCCCTCTAAAGTATATTTTTAAAAAGTGGCTACTTATACAGTTCTATATATAAGGAACACATTGATTTTTCTGTTTCAGCTAATGAACCAAATTCAATTCAATAAGTATGGGGGTGCTGCTAGATTATAGCTCCCACATGTCAACCCTTCTAAAAGAAAACTCCTAAAGTGTATGTCATTATTCTATAAGTGAAGTATTGGAAGCTCAGCAATATAAGTTATCTCACATGAAATCAGAGTGTTTCTGTGGCATAGAGCCAAGTCAATATGAAACAAATTCTAAGCTCTTACACTCAGCTTCACTGCCTCATATTTTGATAGTGTGATGGGAAGCCAGGAAATCCTTCCAACCATCAACTGACATACAGGTCTTCAGGAAGGTTCAAAGAAGAAAATTAAATCTGCTAACATCCAGAAATACTTACTATTTTGATTATCACTCCTGTAATTTAAGTGATACACTACTCAATTATATTAATGCCCTACCCTAAATTGATAAACTATTTTCCTTCAGCGTTGTTCATTAATAAATTCAGAATACAGCTCCTCTGAAATGTTGTTTCATCAGCTATTTACAAGATTGTTTAATACACTAAAGAGAGTTACAAACTTAATAGAAATAAAACTGGCTTTCAGGGGAGATTTGAAGAAAGTTAAGGCCATTGATTAAGAAGACAATTGAGTATTAAAATGGTCTTGAGGACATAAGAAATGGGGCCTTTGTATATAGACATCAAGAAGGCAAGCACCCAAAAGATAAATGATAGTAAAGAGGAAAATACAGATCAATGCACAAGTAATTTTAAAAAATCAAGAAAGTAATCTAAAAATGGATTTCAGGGTAAATAGGAATCAACTGATTTATATAAGCCAGGATAATGTGTATTTGTTCTTAGTTACAGTGAAGAGACAAGTAAGTAACACTATAGGTACTATAGCCCATGTATAAAAACAAACAAACAAAAACCCTTCTATTTCAATTCAGATAATCTTTATCAAGTGTTTCCAAATGTTAACATTACTTTATTCTTTGATGTATAAATCCCACTTTATTTTTATTTCTTATTTTTCAGTTACTACATCATTAGAGACCCAAACCTAAATAGTTGTCCCCTCTCATCCATGGGGATACATTCCAGGAGTGCCAGCGGATGTCTGAAACTACAAATCATACTGAGCCTGATGTCCATCAATTGAAACACCTTTCTGTTCATGACTCTTGTACAATGGCCACAATTTTTGCAGTTTGAGGTATGACAGCAAAATGAGCACAATTTTTTTTCTTCTTCACAATTTTACACATAGTAGATTCATTCTTACTGTAGATCTTAACAAGCTCAACATATGGTGTTTTCCGTTCCTGATTAACTGAAGAACATTTACCTTTTCACGTAAAGAAAGTACTTTATGGCTTCTCTTTGACATATCTGAATTGGCAGCATCACTATTCCTGTGCTTTGGGGCCATCATTAAGTAAAATAAGTGTTACCTGAATGCAAGCACTGCAATAATGCAACAGTCAATCTGATAACCCTCATGGCTATTAAGTGACAAAAGGGTGGTAAGGGCAGACAACATGGAAACACTGGACAAAGGAAGTCATACGTGTTCTGGGCAGAATGATGCTATATTTTATCATGCTACTCAGAACAGCAGGCAACTTAAAACTTATGAAATATTTCTGGAATTTTCCATTTAATACTTTTGGACTGCAGTTGACTGTGGGTAACTGAAACTGTTTAACATTAAACTGAGGATAAGGGGGGAACTACAGTACTACTCATCAGAGATTGCTGATACGTGTTCTGGGCAGAATGATGCTATATTTTATCATGCCACTCAGAACAGCAGGCAACTTAAAACTTATGAAATATTTCTGGAATTTTCCATTTAATACTTTTGGACTGTAGTTGACTGTGGGTAACTGGAACTGTTTAACATTAAACTGAGGATGGGGGGGAACTACAGTACTACTCATCAGAGATTGCTGGTCAATTGTTTTGGCTAGGATTTCAAGCTCCAAGTCTCCATTTGCATTGAGGTGACATTGAATTTATATTTGATTACTCCTTGCATATAGCTGGACATGAGATGCTATTAGAAGACAATTCCAATTTGATTTTTCTTATCCAAAAAATAATTTGTTTGGTATATTGCAAAGAGATATTTACTTATTTTGCTCTAAATGACACATTTAATGAACATGCTATTGCTGATGTAGAAAACTTAGATAACACAGCCTGGTTATTGCTGTGGAAAATATTTTAACAAAAGTAACGGGGCTTGCTTGACCTCCAGGGAAAGAAAGTTCTTAATCCCACCACCCCTTTCATTTTACTCTAGAAATAAGAGTGTGTTAATACAATTGGCTAGAATTCGAAATGGTTTTTGGCCAAATTTTTCCAGGTATAAGACCCCACAGAAATCATTTGTCCTACACTGCATCACAGTGCCTGTCACTTCTTTTGTGTCAGTTCTAGAAGGTTTGGCTTTTCATTAAATGTGTGTTGTAAGGTCTGGAACTGATGCTTGGACATTGGGTAATATCTAGTCACCCTCCAGAGCCCAAATTGATTGCTGATAGAAGCAGCTTATTCATCAGTGATTTCACAGTAGGTTAGCAGCAACCAGCACCATGCCCAAACAATGTGGAAAAAAAATTTGTACAATATATGAGAGTTAGTTCCTAAATACCTTAAAGTAATTAGAGAGATAGTAAATTGATACTCTATCTGGGATCATACTTTGAGGGGAATCAGTTTCAGCGATTAAGCCAATGGGATTCGCTGTTTATTGGCTTACAACTCCACAAAGCTCTAACAGTCTTGCACAGAATAGCAGCTAATTAAATACTAGAGACCTACTTGTTTCTACGACGGCAAATTGTGCTATTTCCTCAAAGCTCTGGAATTGGTAGAGGTGATGTTGTTAATAGCCATATTTTATATTTCGATTTGCATCAAACTATTCATATAAAATATACTATCTTTTATACTGATAATAGGCAATATTCTTTATATAATTTATATTTGAGTTTTTACATTGTTTCATATGATCTTTGCAACAACTATGGAAAGTTACATAGAAATGCATTGACAGTCTCGCTTTACACTTCAAGAACTAGAGATCTAAAGAGGATATGTAACATGTTACAGATAACCAGAAACGCTTTGGGATATAAAATAATCTAGATATAACTGGCCTTTTGGCTCATGAAATATATTTCCATTTTAAATTCAGAATGCCCCAGGTAGATCTAGTAGCATGACATAGAATCCGAAAATAATCATAAACTTCATTTTAAATACTCTTTGGGTACAAAAAGTATCCTGCTTTATCACAAATATGTTTGAAGTATCAGACATAGGAAAAAAGATAAAACAAGAATAAAAGCAATGAATCTGAGTGTGTTTGAAACATGGAGTTAACAATAACAATAGTATCAAGCATATTATATTTGTCTTATGTCTGACCCCCTGAAAGCAGAGCCTGAGATGGGATAATTTCATAAGATATTTGTTGAGGAAATAAGGAAAGAGGGTCAGGCTGTGGGAAAAGCCAGGAAAAGACATGCCATTAGGAGAAATCTAGTGTGAGTCTGATACCGGGTAGAGCTTAGGGGTGTGCATCATGCCACAAAGGTTGTATCTCTTAGAGGCAAGATGGCAGAGCCATTACATTCCCTATATCTTTCCAGGCAAGATGGCCTGCATCAGCCCCATCAAGTCTGAGAAGATGGTGCAGGTATAAAAAGTTAGCAGCCAACATCTATGGCTGGAGGCAATAAAGGGATCTCGGAGGGTCCCCAACAACAGCTGCCTCAATGATGCATATGTTACCGGTCTGTGAAAAATACATTTAAATTTATTTAATGGAAGTTACAGAAGAAGCTCCTACTTTGTTTGGATATTGACATTTCTTTGCTAAATTTTCAAGCGTTGAAGAAGAGTTTTATGTTGGAAGAATGACTATTGCACAGAATCCACTGGAGAAATAAGGATATGATTTTAAAATATTTTCAAGACATTTTAAGAACCATCCTGTTTTTCACTTGTGATAATCCTTAAAACTTAGTTAACTTCATTCCAGCAAAAAATACAAAATAGAAGATTTAAACCATAATTGTTTAAATGTGCTTGATGTGACCAAGTAAAATCATTACTAGTTTCTGGGAAATATTTAGATAAAGTATTTTCAAGGCATATGCAGATGGTTATATTTGTAATTCACATTTAAATAATTTCAGAAAAAATAAAAATATTTTTAAAGAGCCAGGAATTTAAGAACTACTATGCAGAAAACACATTCATTTCAAGAACAAATCAAGAACTGATTATCAATTTTTTTTTTGTTTTTGATTTTAACCAAGATGATAGATTAGAGGCATAGTTATTATACCTCTCCCACTTGAAAAAAACAAAAAAGTGTGTAGAGACTCAGGCTGTCAACTTTTCTCCAAGAAACACCCCGGGAACTTAACACGAAAACCAAAAGAAACCACAGATCATCTGATAGAAGCAGCAGGCTTCAGCCCACACTGTGAGGCAGGTAGAAAACTAACTCCCAGAGTGTGGGGGCAGGGCAACTGGCTCTGGGATATACACTCTCACTGGAGAACCTGGTACTGTAAATCTTGGGGGAAGGCCTTATCCATACCCAGCACTGGAACTGATTTGGTGAGCAGTGGGTAATATATGAGAAGGAACAGCACTGGGTCATGCTTTGTGTGCACTCCCAGACTTCAGCAGGAATAGCAAGAAGCCATTCTCGAATCCAGCTCACAGGTGACCTTACAGAAGTTTTCCCGCTAACTCAGGAGCTCACTGATAGAGATAAGCTTCCAAATGAGCTTTGTAATATAATCTTGAGTGGGGATGAACCCCCTTGGCCAGAACTGAGGAGCGAATGAGAAGTGCCTTATAACCACAGGCACAGGAAGTCCCTGCAGTTCACTTCCCACTAGGACAGGGAGGGGTGTTTCCTGAAAGCTGCAGTTTCTGCCTCAGCAGGAAAGACTTACAGCCTGGGGCAGTTTCAAGTTCTGAGTGCAGACTGCCTGGAACTTAGCTAGCTGCTGCTAGTAGAACACTGCAGATTTGAGATCTGACTTGCTAAATGTGTGGCAGCTGAATGGAGCTTACCACCACCTGCTACTCCCCATCCTTTCTGTGGACTCTTCTGCACAAAAGCAGCAGTTGTGGTCCTCCCTGGAACATTACTCCCATGACCAGAGAACTTCCCTTTGGTTGGCACTGGGGCTGCTGCTTGCCTCTCATTTGGAGAGCCAAGGTGCAGACTCGTCTGACCCAGTCCCAACCTGGCTTTGCCCCTCTACCTGCACTGGTAGCTTAACACAAAGGACAGAAACTTTCGGGAGCTCTATGGCCCTGCCCATAGTGTGAGACACCAGAGTACCTCCCCTGTCTAACGTAAGGCAAGCACACATCCACCTACTACTACTGCAGCTGGTGAACTTTTCAAGTACCATCTCTTGGCTGTGGGCCAAGCTACAGAGTCCTTTATAGCATCCGTAGACAGAATAACACAACACCCAGAAAAAAGAAAACTTGTGCATGACCTCAGCTATCACCATTGCCTGTATCACCCAGACTAAGCAGAAGATCCTGAGTCTGTTCACGTTACCAGTCAGTTCATTACTACTGCAAATGAGATTTGAGGAAGCCAACACAATAAGGCTATTCATAACAAAGTAAATCTCAGAGTTTCCGTCACTTGCCTGTCACCCCTATCAGAGCTCAGAGTGAGTGCTGGTATTCTCTGCTAGAAGACTTGAAGACAGGTCACATTACTGGATTCCTTACAGACATTCCCTCATCACCAGCCTGGAGTGTGGCAGCCCCACTGGACAGCTAGACCCAGAAAAGCAGCATAGATAACAGTAGCCTAGCCCTCAGGTCCTCCTCCTCCTAGAGGATGGAGGAGTGCATCACATCGAGGAAACATTCTATGGAACAAAATAATCCAGATGGCAAGCCTTGAGTCCCAGAACATTCCACTTGTAGGAAGTTTAAGAGGCACAGGGGCAGTGCTGAGCTCAGTGGGGAAATCTGTGGCTCTACACCAACAGTCAGAAGGGTCTTGGAGAAAGAGACTTCTCCTAGCCCACCACTGCAGAAAAAGCTGGGGCTTCTTCCATGGAAGCTCAGCGTAGGTGCACCTGTACACAGCCTTTCTCGAACACTTCAGGGTGACTGCATTCCCACAGAAAGGGTGCCCTGAAGGTTCTGGCTTACATGTAGGGTAGAGTCACAATCCCTCTATACATGAAAGTACAGCATTCTTCCAGATGAAAAGAGGTTCCTGTCTGATCTGAACAGCCAGAACACTGAGTCAGGAGTATGACCAAGAGGTAAATTGCTTTCCTGACCTAGTGAGCTCAGGTGGCTCCCTCTCTTCCACGGATAGTTTCCCCAGCTGCCTCTGTCCAGGCTGGGATATCTGCCCACCATTGGGTATTACATTTACCAACCTGCTTTAGCTACAGCTGGCATTTACCCGTGGGCACTTTCTACTGGCCTGAAGTCTAAACTGTTAAACCTAGTGAATAAAATACTGAAGGAAAAATAAAGAAAAAAGTGCCCATCATTGAAGAAAGAGATAAACTTAATAACTTTTGCCATTCTAACCCCACAGGACAGATAGTGATACTGCATACACACCAAGCACATTGCTACTATAAACAGCATCTTAGAAAGCCATTATAAGAAGACTCTCTATAACCAGAAAACACATATAAACTCTTCACCCCTGAAAGCACCCAGTACTGAATTAGGCTATAATTAACTATAAACATATAAGTCATATAATCAAGAGGAATTAAAAAATCTAAAATTACTGTTGAATGTAAAATTAAATTAAAAATAATTAGAATAGTCTACCCAAATGAGAAGAAATCAAAAATATTTCAGAAGTATGAAAAAAAGAATGTTTTATACCCCCGCCAAAAGATCACACTAGCTCTCCAGCAACTAATCCAAACCAAGAGGAAATGTTTGAAGTACCAGATAAAGAATTCAAAAGACTGACTTTTAAGTTACTCACAAGGGAAAGGTGAAAACCAACAAAGAAATAAAAAAATAATAATAATAATCAGGATATGAATGAAAAATTTTCTAAAGAGGTATTTTAAAGAAAAACCAATCAGAACTTCTAGAAATGAAAGACATGTTTGGGTAATTAAAAAACATTGCAGAAAGTTTTAACAATAGATTAGGCCAAGTAGAATAAACAATTTCAGAGCTCAAAGACAAGGCATTCAAATTAGCCCAAATGAAAATTTTAAGAATTAAAATATACACCAAGTTTTCCAAAATAAGGAATTATGTAAAATGGCCAAACTTATAAATAATTGATATTACTAAGGGAAAAGAAATAGCTTAATAAGAACTTTTGCCATTCCAACCCCACAGGACAGATAGTGAAACAGCATACACACCAAGCACATTGCTGCTAAAAACAGCATCTAAGACAGCCATTATAAGACGACTCTCTATAACCAAAAAAACACATATAAACTCTTCACCCCTGAAAGCACCCAGTGCTGAATGAGGTTACAATTAAATTTTGTAACCTAATTCAAAATTTGGTAAATTTATTTGAGAGAATAATTAAGGAAAGCTTCCCTGCCCTTGCTAGAAATCTAGATATTCAAATACAAGAAGCTCAAAGAACTCCTGGGAGATTCATTGCAAAAAAGATATCACTAAGGCATATTTTTATCACATCTAAAGTTAACGTGAAGGAAAGAATTCTAGGACAAATGAGGCAAAAGCATCAGATAACCTATAAAGGAAAACCTCTCAGACTAGCAGCAGATGGCTCAGCAGAAAGCTTATAATTCAGAAGGGTTTCAGCTCCCATCTTTATCTTTGGCATCCTTAAACAGAAAAAAAAGAAAATCAGCCAAGAATTTTGTATCCAGCAAAACTAAGTTTCATAAATGAGGTAGAAATGAATTATTTTTCAGACAAGCAAATGCTGAGAGAATTTGCCAATAACAGACCAGACCTAGAGGAAATGCTTAAAGGAGTTATAAATCTTGAAACAAAAGATCAATATGCACCAGAGTAGAACCACTTTTAAGTATAAATCTCACAGGGTCTATAAAACGGTAACATAGTGAGTTAAACAAAATAGTTAACAATCAGCATAATGACTGAAACAGCACCTCACATCTCAATATTAATTTTAAATGTAATTGGTCTAAATGTTCCACATAAAGGACATAGATTGACAGAATGAATTTTTAAAAATCACAAATCAAATATCTGCATCTTCAAGAGACACACCTAACATATAAGCGTTCTTACAGACTTAAGAATTAGAACATAATGAAAACCAAAAGCAAGCAAAAGTGGCTATTCTTTTATCAGATAAAGGAGACTTTAAAACAACAACAGTAAAGACAAATAAGGTCATTATATAATGATAAAATGATCAATCCAGCAAGAAGATATTACAGTCTTAAATACATACGCAAGTAACTCTTCCATATATTCATAAAACATTCAGTATGAGACCTAAGAAAATAGACAGGAAAGCCATCATAGTGGAGGACTTCACAACTCCACTGACTGCACTATACAGATCAAGACAAAGTCAATGAAGAGAAAATGAACTTAAACTACACTCTAGAAGAAATTGACCTAACAAATATTTATAAAACATTCTTAGAGAACTGCAGAATATACATTCTTCTCATCAACACATGGAACATTCTCCAAGATAGATCATGTGATAGGTTACACAGCAAGTCTCAATAAATTTTTAAAAACTGAAATCATATCAAGTATCTTCTCAGACCACAATGTAATAAAAACTAGGAATCAAGTCCAAAAGGAAGCCCAAAAGTATACAAATACATGAAAATTAAACAATCTGCTCCTGAATGATTTTTGGGTAATAATGAAATCATGATAGAAATTTAAAAATTATCTGAAAAGTATGTTAAGAGTGAAACAAGTTATCAAAATCTCTGATACAGCAAAAGCAGTGCTAAGAGAAAATTTTATAAAGCTAAATGCCTACATCAAAAAGTGTGAAAGACCAAGCTTGGGTACGATGGTGCATGCCTGTAATCTTAGTACTTTGGAAGGCATAAGGGAGGAGATCACCTGAGGTTGGGAGTTTAAGACTAGCCTGGCCAACATGGTGAAACCGTCTTGATTAAAAATACAAAAATTAGCCAGGCCTAGTGGCGCACATCTGTAATCCCAGCTACTTGGGAAGCTGAGACAGGAGAATCACTTAAACTTGGGAGGCAGAGTAGAGATCATGCCATTGTACTCCAGCCCGGGTGACACAATTGAGACTCGAAAGAAAGAAAAAAAAGAAAAGACAAGACAAGACAAGAAAGAAGAGAGGGAGGGAGGGAGGGAGGGAGGGAGGAAAAAAACGAAAAAAAAGAAAGGAAGGAAGAGGGGAGGGAGGGAGGGAAGAAGGGAGAGAAGGAAGGAACAAAGGAAGGAAGGGGGAAGGGGGGAATTGGGGAAGCAAGGAAGGGGGAAGGAGGGAAGGAAGGAAAGAGGAAGAAAAGAAGTAAAGTGTGAAAGTTCAGGAACTGATATTCTAATATCACACCTCAAAGAACTAGAGAAACAAGAACAAACCAAACCCAAAGCTAGCAGAAGAAATAGCAAAAATTAGAGCATAACTCAATGAAATGGAAACAAAAAAAATCAAACATCGATAAAACAAAAAGTTGGTTCTTTGAAAAGATAAATAAAATCAATAGACCATTAGCTACATTTTCCAAGAAGAGAGAATATTCAAGTTATCTCAATTACACATCAAAATTGAGACATTGTCTTTATCCCTGGGATGCAAGCCTGGTTCAACATATGCAAATCAGTAAACATAATTCATCACATAAACAGAACTAAAGACAAAAACTCGCGATTATCTCAGTAGATACAGAAAAGACTTTCAATAAAATTCAGAATCCCTTCAGGTTAAAAACCCTCAATAAATAAGGTATTGAATAAACATACCTCAAAATAATTAGAGCTGTTTATGACAAAGTCACAGCCAGTATTATACTGAATGAGCAAAAGCTGGAAACATTCCCCTTGAAAAGTGCCACAAGACAAGAATGCCCTCTCTCACCATTTGTAGTCAACATAGTATTAGAAGTTCTGGCCAGGACAATGAGGCAAGAGAAAGAAATAAAGAGTATTCAAGCAGTAAGAGAGAAAGTCAAACTGTCTTTGTTTGCAGATGACAATCCTATTATCTAGAAAACTCCATCAACTCAGCCCAAAAGCTTGTTAAGCTGATAAAAGCAATGTCAGCAAAGTCTCAGGATACAAAATCCACCTGCAGAAATCACAAGCATTTCTATGCTCCAACGACAGACAGGCAGAGAGCCAAATCATGAATGAACTCCCATTCACAAACGCCACAAAAAAATAAAATACCTAGGAATATAGCTAACAAGGGAAGTGAAGGACCTCCTCAAGGACGACTAAAAACCACTGCTCATGGAAATCTGAGAGGACGCAGCAGATGGAAAAACATTCCATGCTCATGGATAGAATCAATATCATAAAAATGGCCATACTGCCCAAAGCAACTTATAAATTCAATGCTGTTTCAGTTAAACTACCAATGATATTTTTTAAAGAATTAGAAATAAAACTACTTTAAAATTCATATGGAGCCAAAAAAGAGCTCACATAGCCAAGACAACCCTAAGCAAAAATAGCACAACTGGAGGCATCACACTACCCACTTTATACTCCAAGGCTACAGTAATCAAAACAGCATGGTACTGGTACAAAAACAGTCACATAAATGAATGGAATATAATAGAGAAGTCAGAAATAAAACCACACATCTACAACCATCTAATCTTTGACAAAAAACAAGCAATGGGGAAAGGACTCCCTATTTAATAAATGGCTCGGGGAGAACTGGCTAGCTATATGCAGAACATTGAAATTGGACCCCTTCCTTATATTTTATATAAAAATTATCTTACAATGGATTAAAGACTTAAATATAAAACCCACAAATTCAAACGCCCTAGAAGAAAATCTAGGCAATACCATTTAGGACATAGGCGTGGGCAAAGATTTTATAATGAAATCACACACACACACACAACCAATGATAACAAAAGCCAAAATTGACAAATGAGATTTAATTAAACTAAAGAGCTTCTGCAAAAACAGCAAAACTATTATCAGAGTGAACAGACAATTTACAGAATGGGAGAAAATTTTTGCATTCTTTCCATTTGACAAAAGGCTAATATCCAGAATCTACAACGAGCTTAAATTTACAAGAAAAAAAGAAGCCCATTAAAAAGTGTGCAAAGTATATGAACAGACACTCCTCAGAAAAAGACATACATGCAGCCAACAAATATATGAAAAAAAGCTCAACATCACTGCTCATTAGCGAAGTACAAATAAAACCACAATGAGATACCATGTCATATCAGCCAGAATGACAATTATTAAAAAGTCAAGAAACCATAGATGCTGGCAAGGTTATGGAGAAATAGAAACACTTTTACACTGTTGGAGGGAATGTAAATTAGTTCAGTCATTGTAGAAGACAGTGTGGTGATTTCTCAAAGATTTTTAACAAGAAATACTTTTGGACCCAGCAATTTCATTACTGAGTATATACCCAAAGGAATGTAAATCATTGTATTATAAAGATACGTGCACATGTATATTCATTGAAGCACAATTCACAATAGCAAAAACTTGGAATCAACCACCCATCAATGATAGACTAGATAAAGAAAATGTGATACATATACACCATGGAATACTATGCAGCCATAAAAAGGAATGAGATCATGTCATTTGCAGGGACATGGATGAAGCTGAAGGCCATTATCCTCAGCAAACTAACACAGAAACAGAAAATCAAACACTGCATGTTATTACTTATAAGTGGGAACTGCATGATGAGAACACATGGACTTCATGGAGGGAAACAACACTTATTGAGGCCTGTTGGGGAGGGCAGGAGAGGGAAGGGCATTAGCTAAAAGCTAATGCATGCTGGACTTAATACCTAGGTGACGGGTTGTTAGATGTTGCACACCATCATAGCACATGTTTTCCTATGTCACAAACCTGCACCTCTTGTCCATGTGCCCTAGAACTTAAAAAAAAAAAAAAAAAAAAAACAAAAAAAAAAAAAAAAAAAAAAAAAGGCCAGTAAAATATTTTTAAGAAGATGTTGGTATGGATTTGGTGAAAATGGAATGCTTATACTGTTAGTGGAAATGCAAATTAGTACAATCTATGAAAAACGGTATGAAGATTCTCAAAGAACTAAAAGTAGATCTACTATTTCATCTAGCAGTCTCTCTACTGGGTATCTACCCAAAGGAAAATAAGTCATTATATCCAAAATACATCTGCACACGTATGATTACTGCAGCAGAATTCACAATTGCAAAGATAAGGAACCAACCTAATTGCCTACCAACTGATGAGTAGGTAAAGAAAATGTGTATATATACACACCATGGAATACTACTCAACCATAAATTAGAAAAAGATGACGTTTTTTGCAGCAACTTGGACAGAGCTGGAGGCCATTATTCAAAGAGAAGTAGAAGAGGATTGGAAAAACAGATACTGTGTGTTCTCATTTATAATTGGGAGCTACGTTACAGGTATGCAAAGGCATACAGAGTAGTATAATAAAACTTGTAGACTCTGAAAAGGGTGGGTGGGAGTGGGTGAGGTATAAAAAATTACATATTGGGTACAATGTATATTACTCTGGTGATGAGTGTACTAAAATCTCAGACTTCACTGCTATACGATTCATCCATGTAACCAACAATCACTTGTACTCCTAAAGCTTTTGAAATAAAAAAACAAAGAACTGATCATTAATTTATTATTTTATTCTCTATATAAAGTAAACCTAAAATAAAATGAATATATTATGTAAATTCTATTAATAGAATTAACATAAAAACAAATCCATATCTTACAGATTTCATAGACAATCTCAAAACTATTTTGCTTTTTAAAAATCTGACAAAGGAAGTATGAGACTGAATTAATGCATTCAAAATCTAAATCCTGAAATCAGAAAAAAACACAATTTCTATTTAAACAGATGGGAAGAACCATAGAAATAAAATTAAAGATTAAGAAGAATCTTTCATTTATTCATTCATTCATTCAATAAATAATTATTGATGATCTGCATATGCCAGGCATTTTGCTGGACTCAGAAATACATGAGTCACAAAGCAAGCCAAACTCCCTGCCCTTATAGAACTTATATTCTTTTGAGTGTACAGAAAATTACACTATAAATAAATAAAATATGAAACATTTTAGATGGTGAAAGAAGCCCAAAAGGAAAAGGAAATTATTGATTGTGGAGAGAAGAACAATATAATTTTTAATAGAGTGGCCACTGACACAATGGTAAATAGTTGTCAGAAGACAAGTCATGCAAATACGAGAAGAGAAAGCTTTAAAGCACCAGAAACAGTACAAAGACCCTGAGGTGGGATCATGTGTAGCATGTCAGTTGAGCAGGAATGAAGCCAGTACGGCTGAGTTGAGTGCTCAAAGCAGGATGGGACGGCATTGAAGGGTATAATACAGGTTTTTTGCTTTTGTCTAAGATAGGAGGGTTTTAAACAAAAGATGAATGAGATCTGATCTATATTTTAACATGACCATTCTGGACGCTGATTTGAAAACAGCAGCAAAACAGTAAGACCAACCAGTTAGAAGTCTCTTGGAATACTCTGTCAACAGAGAGCGGACTAAAGCAGGATGGTAGCAGCAGAGATGGTAAGTAGTGAACTGAACCTAAACAGAATTTTAAAGAAGTATCAAGATGATTGGCTGATTTTATGCAGTACAATAAAAAAAAAGAAGTAAAAAAAAATGTTTTGGTATGAATTACAGAGGGATCAGAATTGCCGTTTATTGACATAGAGAAGACAGGTTTAGCAGGGAAGGGAGAACAAGAGTTCAGTTTAGGACATCGTAAATTTGAGGCACACATTCAAAATTCAAACAGAGCTGTCAAATAGCCAGTTGAATATTTAAATCCAGAATCTGGAATTCCATTCAGCCTCATTCCTTCCACTGACTTCTGTTCAGAAACAGTTTTCACTTTTGCCATCTTTAAAACCCAGTGCTCTAACACTGCACTTTAATTCCATGAAAGCATTTCTGAAGGAAGCTATTACATTATTATGTAGTAATATTGCTTTTGGTAATACAACTGACTAAAAATATAGAAAGTGCCATTCCGGCAGGATCAACTCATGTCAAGTGTTCTTAAATGCTTTCTAACAATTTTATTATGCGATGAAACAGAAGGTAGCACTAGTAGTAAAACAGTGTGAATTTAAATGACTGCCCTCTTACAACTGAAATTAAGAAATTCACTCCTCAAATATGTGAAGATAATGTTTTATTTGTATAAGGAAAGATGTGCCCAATGTATTTGCTGTTGAAAACAGATTATACATTCTTTTGGCATGTTTTGATAAGATACATATTTGAGTTTGTGCCTGCATGTAATCAGAAGTTAAATGAATCTTTTTCTATTATCTTAGTACCATGTCCATTTTAAGAATCATCTCAAAGCTAGGAAAGTAAATATTATTTGAATGACCTTTGCAAAGAGAGCAGCCAAAGTCACCATACATACTCCTGCAGTTTTTGTTTTAAGGCTGTAGAATGTGGTCTCTACCATCATATCACTACCTTTACTTGTCTGCGTAAACAAAAAGTTAGAAATTTGAAAATCACCATAGTCTTACAATGAACTAAGTTAAAGGGGTTTTAAGACGTTTACTTACAGAGGTCACATAGCCTTGTCAGTAAGAGTAACTGGCAGGTTTCTACCAGGTTGAAATTTGCTTTTAGCTTTGAATTTGCTGATAGGTCCTCTGAAAAAGAGAAAAGCAGCAAGCACTTGGGGACATAGAGCATCTGAGTTCGAGTATCAGTGAAGTTTTGATGATGCTAGGAGATAGCCTGGCACCCACAGCTAAGACTTGGGTGTTCTGTTCTATCACAGAACATCGGTATCACAGAAGGCCATTATGTGATGATGATGGATCAAGACAGCAACAAGATCATTTCATAGTCATGTCTGAATAAAGACAAATGAAGAATACTGTCCAAGCCACAATAATGACCAAATATCCTACCAGCTTAGCTAATATGAGGGATGGTTTATTCTTTACCAAATATACCTTTAGCCTTGTTCTAGTTTTCTCTTTTTTCCAGATAAAATATATGATACCTAACCTTAGAATTACTCCTACTTGCTGACAGAATATAATACAGAGAAGAGCTCTACTTCCATAACCCTCCACAAAATTACCCAATATAGGCCCAAATCCTATAGTCCTGACACATTCTTACCTAGACTCACAAAGATCCCCTTTGCTGCTATGAGCAATAAACCAAACTTGTTCAATTACAGTTATGTTCCTGATGGTCTTTGGCTGGAGGGCAATGATATATGCAAGGTTAACAGAACAAGAAAAGGAATTCTGGAAACAGAAGGCAAGAAGAGGGGCAGCTTTTCACTTCGGTAATTTAGCAAAGATGCTTTAGCTTCCTAGAGCAAATGGAAATGTAGCCTGCTTTTTCAATATCCTACCCAAGAGGGCTCGTCAGGCCAAAGTAGCACACAAGTTGGGAAGAGTAAACTGTAACAACAGAGGAGGTTTGGGGGAAGTCAATGCAATATACCTCTTCACTCAGGAGCTGGGCTGTTGGAAGATTCCTTGAAAATTAACATAAGTACCCCCATGAGAAAGCCAACATGTAGAGGCTTAAACATACAGAGAGCTTCAAATGGAGTAGGGAAATGTGGTAGAAACAGCAAGTAGAAGACTCTCCAATTTCTTACATGACTTATCTCATTTCATACCATTCTTAAGCAAAATGGGGATCTGTAAGGTGCAGAATAGAGTTGGTATAAGTAGAGTAAAAGACCAGACCTACCTTCTATCTCAGTACAGGTTCTCAGGTCCCAATCCCAGCATAAGCTACAGAACAAGAAAAGCATACACATGCTTAGAAGGCTGGCGTCTAAAAATTGGCTAGACTGGAATAAATGTATTTTAGCAGGAAACAGATATTCATTATAGCATACTAAAGGCAAAGTTGAAGAAAAAGCAATTATAAGGGCCGGGCGCGGTGGCTCAAGCCTGTAATCCCAGCACTTTGGGAGGCCGAGGCGGGTGGATCACGAGGTCAAGAGATCGAGACCATCCTGGTCAACA
>NW_016107651.1:2248117-2291683 GCF_001604975.1 Cebus imitator | reverse complement strand
AAAAAAAAAAAAAAAAAAAAAAAAGAAAAAGCAATTATATTTCTATTTTGCTCAGTTCAGATTAAATGATAATTGGTTCTACTAAGAAAAATATCACTAAGTTTGTACAACGAAGGGTTGAATGGCTTTGCACTTCTTTTTGGGGTCTATCTGTACTTATATTTTCTCTAGAATAAACAACTGCTTGTATATTTTAATAATAAAAGTAGTTTTTAAAGACAAGCATTTCTAGCAACATGTTACATGTAAAATATTGTAGTAAATAAGTTTTTTCCTTTTTGAGCATGATTAATACTGCTTGACATTGAAATATGAGATAAGAGACATAGTGACCTCTGTTGTAAGACTGCCTTAGTCAGCCTACTTCTGCTACTAAGTAGTTCTAGGATCTTGGTCAAAGTTCCTAACCCATTTCTCAGTTTTGTTTTCTGAAAAATGGGTATGATAATAGTAAGTCACTCAAAGTTTAATGCGAAGACCAAGTGATGCATTCCCAGTAATGAACGCTGTTGTCACAGAAAGCATTCAATACATCCTTTTGCAAAATATTAATAGGGTAAATAATTTTGTAATATTGTAGGACAATCTAAACAACTTTGAATCTAAATTGCTACAAAATTTCTCCCATTGACTTAGGAGATTTTAAAAAACTATCCAACTACTGATTTTCAAAAAAAGTTTTGGAATTTATAATATTCAAAGAAATCAGTGAATGCCTGGAGAGTTGAAAAAAGTAACCCACCCATATGATATTTAAAATTGATTTCTCTGTGAAAGACACCATCAATAGAAGGAGAAGACAAGACACAGGCTGAGACAAAATAATTGCAAAAGACAAATTGGATAAACTTATCCAAAATATATGAATAAGTCTTAAAACTCAAAAAAAATGAGCAATCCAATTGAAAAGTGGGCAAACAACTTGAACAGATGTCTAACCAATGAAAATATACAAAAGGCAAACATATGAAAAGATGTTCCACATCATATGTCATTATTGAAAAGCGAATTAAAGCTAGGAATACAACTACACACCTATTAGAATGTTCAAAATTCAGAATACTGATAACACCAAATACTGATGACCATGCAGAGTAATATAACTGTCAGGTATTGCTGGTGAAAGGGCAAAATGGTATAGCCACTTTGGAAGACAGTTGACAGTGGCTTAGAAAACCAAACATACTCCTACCACATGACCCCAAAATCATAATCCTTGGTATTTACCCAAGTGAGTTAAAAATGTATGTCCACATAAACACTTGAACATGGACGTTTATAGCAGCTTTATTCATAGTTGTTAAAACTTGGAAACAACCAAGATATTTTCACTGGGTATAAAATTTTAGGTGGTTTCACCATATTGTCCACGCTAGTCTTGAAGTCCTGACCTCAAGATCTGCCCACCTCGGCCTCCCAAAGAGCTGGGATTACAGGCATGAGCCACTGTGCCCAGCCCTCTACAGAACATTCTATCCATTACTTCTGAAAAGTAATTTAGCTTCAGGGGCATAGAGGCTATTCAGTATGACAAGCAATGAGTTGGGTTCTGCAGAGCAAGACAACCAATAGAATATGTATTTGCAATGTAGTACACTGAAGTCAGAGGTACAGTCTTGACTTGGGCTCTTTTTCCAGGATCTGTTTTCTATTTCTCTCTTAATGCAGCTAAGTATGAAGTATGGGAACTAGGTAGATGTTACATACATGATCACAATTCCTGGGTTAAAAAATGGGAACTTTTACATATGCATATACAAAAGTAATTATTACCACAATTTTACATACTATTTAATTGTGGAAAAACAGGTACAGAGCTATTTTAACAGCTAGCATGTCAGAAAGATGAATGTTGATCTGAGAATCAAAATTGGCAGTAAATGGAAAGAAAATGAGTTTCCTAAGAAAATCTGTATATAAAATATTTCCCCTTGACATACGGTCTTTGGGCTAAAAATTATTTTTCTTAAATCTCAGAAATAAATTATGTACAGTTAAACATCTGCCAAGTTAACCAGCCAAAAGGAAACCTGACACTAAAGGATGACATTTCTACTGTCTAAAACTCCACCCTGTTAAAAACTGAAAAAAGGGGGAAAACTGAATTGCATCTTACATTTTATGTGCCAGAAGTGCTTTTTAATGACTAACTTGGGGTAGAATGGAGAGCTAACAGTAACATTATTTATGTTTCTCATTAGAGCTGGATTTTTTCTAAAAAAATAAAATAACACCCCCTTTTTCCTGCCCTTAATGAAATGTCAGGAGGTGAGCTATTTAGCAGTACATTAAGCAGAGTAATAACTACAAAATTTCTCAAGTAAAGTGAAAACCACTGAGATTTGAAGAAAAAGAGACACTGTTGCATGTACTTGGCCTAGGAAGATCATCAGTAGCCCAAAGCTAAATATTTGGCTTTTTAACTTTCAATTAGTCAGTGTGAAAAAGAAAATGTGTAACTTTTAGAAAGGGCTTTATGCTTAGTGATTAGTCTAACAGCCACCATCCCATACTCCAGAGTATGGATACTAAAGGCAATTTATTCTGCATGCCAAACTTCATACAATTGTAGAAGCTGCCAGGGGCATTATATTTTAACAAATTCTGAGGCTGAATTTGGGTCATTTCAGGAACAAAAAGAGGCATCATTGATACATCCATCATTCACGTTCTGGAAGGCAACAGAATATATTCCAGGTGGTTCAAATGAAATTTAATGAAGGTACTACTTAGAGAGTTGTGGCAGTATTAAGGGATTTTTTTGAGATCCACTCTCTTTGTTGCCCACACTGGAGTGCAATGGTGCAATCTCAGCTCGCTGCCACCTCTGCCCACTGCAATCTCTGCCTCCCAGCTTCAAGAGAGCCCCAGGGAATCTCTAAAGGGTATAAAGGCAACCAATCACAAGCAACAGAGAAAACTCTAGGGATAAAAAAGATGTAAAGAAATAATATTACCATATCTTCTGTGAGAGCTGAATCTATGAAGATGATGAGCTTGAAAGGAGTTGTAGAGGAGAACTGAGGAGTACTTTCAAATATGGAGCACTGAAGCCAAGAAGGATCAAGGAAGAAGAATCTCAAACTAATTTTTCCTGCACTGTGATCTCCTGCCTGTATCTCCCATTGCTCAAACCAGGACTAGGCTGCTAAATAAAATGTTTTAAAAATAACGTTCAAAACAAAAACAAGAACAAAAGCTTGATTTTAGAGCTTGTCAATACCTGTGGGGTAATCACTCTCACTATGGCTGACTTCAACCTACCAATGTCTTAGCACCAAACGAGATGTGGGAAGAGATGTACAGAGCTCACTATTGCAGCTCGTAAGTTGGCTGCAGCACACACTGCTCAAATGTAAACAAAAGCCAGCCACCAAGGAGTCCAGGGGAGGCAATATGCAGATTTAAAGCAAGGCAAAGACTGGTGGAGAATGCAATGAAGGGAGGTATGGCAGTGATCAATCAATATAACCACATGATTAACAGGCTCTATGACTTGCCCAGAATTTTTCCATACTTGACCCAGCTAGGACTCAAAGCTAATACAAATGCAAATGAAAGAGTATCTCTCCTACATTGATCTACCTCTTTAATGCCTAAATAGGAAAACATTGTTCTATTATATATGTAGCCATCAATTTCATAAGGAAAATAACGGTTGATCCAATCTAAATAAAGCTAAGATTCGGAGACAAAAAGTAATTTAGTTGGAAGGTTAGCTTCTGGATAGATTTGCAAAGAAGAAAATACATTTTAGGCTTAGAAACTGAGCTTTCTGATCTCTGACTTTTTAAAATGGAGAGGAGCGGCTGAGAAAGCTTTCAGTAAAATCTCGTGATAAAAGAGGGGAGAAAGGATTGCTGCACTACTTCTAAAAGTTTGTTCAGACACCAACAAGAAAAACTCAGTCTTTTACAACTTACATCCTTGACAAGGCTTTTTGAAGCATCAAAATTGTGGAAGTTATAATTAATGTCTACAGAACTTTTTAAAATTGAGAGTTGATATACTTGAATAATCTAGGTCAAAAATATAATTAATTTTTCTTATGAAATTATAATCACAAATTAAAGTATTTCATTCATTGCAAGTCTATCATTTATTGGGCACTTTTATTTGTAATATATATTGGGAGGTTAATATGAGACTTTCTCTGTCTTAGATTTCATTGGAAGACGCGAAAAATGACGAAGAAGCCCATTTCTGACGTTTCCTCTCAGTTTCAAATGGAAGATTTACGAGATTTTTTTTAAGTGTCTTAAATTTGCTTTAAGACTCTTACTGTAGTTCCTAATCAGGACTATAAATGAGTAGAATTTGAGGAATTTGAGATAGATTACTTTTAAAAACTGTTGTAAAATTTACTGTTCCTTTGCAAAAAAGTCTTTCCTCTCACCTCAGTCTATGTTAGAGGGGTTTCAAGGGAGCGCTATTGAGAATTTTCTGCAAATTTCTTGTCATTTGGGGAATAGGGGATCTGCTAATGATATTAATCAAGAGATTAATTCAATATATTAATCAAGAGATTTAACATTGAAAGGATGGGTCTATCCACCTCTATTAGTCTGCTCTCAGGCTGCTGATAAAGACATACTTGACACTGGGTAATTTATAAAGAAAAAGAGGTTTAATGGACTCAGTTCCAAGTGGCTAGGGAGGCCTCACAATTACAGTGGAAAGTGAAAGGCATGTCTTACAGGGCCATAGACAAGAGAGACTTAAGGGCCAAGTGAAAGGGGAAATCCCTTAGTAAGCCATCAGATCTCATGACACTTATTCACCATGAGAACAGTATGGGGGAAAAACAATTATCTCCCACCTGGTCCTTCCCCATCATGTGGGAATTATGGGAGCTAAAACTCAAGATGAGATTTGTGTGGGGACATAGCCAAACCTTATTACAGTCCAAGGCATGAAAGAAAGGGACAGAGGATAACAAGAAGTGCTCTCATGATGAATATTAATCATGAGCCAGAGTGGGCATTCAATAAATAAAATGCATGAATATTAATCATGGGTCTGAGTGGGCATTCAATAAATAAATAAAACTCATGAATATTAATCATGGGTCAGAATGGGCATTCACTATAATAGACTGGAGCTCTCAAATTCTGCTTAAGGCAGATGTAAAGGTGATGTAATCTTGACAGAGAAGATGAACTGTCAGATGCCCAAGGACTGAGAGAAGAAAGTAAGTGACCAGATGGAAAAAAGCAAAAACAGTAACATCACTGCATCTTAGGAAGGACAGTCCAAGGCACAGAAACACCGCAAAGAATGAGCACTGAATATTTACAAACCCAAGAAAGTCCTAATATTAAGCGAAGACAAAATGTGACAAGGAATTATTGTCCTTAAGTATCCTTTATTAGCTCCAAATTCTGTACACTCAAATAATGGAGCAGTCAGAAACCACAGCTTGTAGCAGGTAAAGAAATACAAAAAGAAGAAAAGCCAGTGAATCCCTTTTCCAAGTATAGTATTCTCAGGCATGAAACAAGCTCAAAGTGAGAGAATAAATTTAAAGGTTTTACTGTTGCTTGAGAAAAAACTTCATTTCTACAGGTAAGACTATTTTGTGATTTGAAGTGATTCTTAAGTATCTGAATAACTGAAGAAATTGGAGAGGCATAAAAAGAACAAATCTCAAAAGAGATAGATGTGACTATTACTATTTTTAAAATAAGAAATGATGATGAACAGAGATGCAAAAATCTTCAATAAAATACTGGCAAACCGATTACAACAGCACAACAGCTTATCCACCATGATCAAGTAGGCTTCATCCCGGAGATGCAAGGCTAGTCCAACATACACAAGTCTATAAACATAATCCACCACATAAACAGAACCAAAGACAAAAACCACATGATTATCTCAATACATGCAGAGAAGGCCTTCCACAAAATTCAACAGCTCTTTATGCTAAAAACTCTCAATAAACTAGGTATGGATGGAACGTATCTCAAAATAATAAAAGCTATTTAAGACAAACCAACAGCCAATATAATACTGAATGGGCAAAAACTGGAAGCATTCCCTTTGAAATCTGACACTAGACAAAGATGCCCTCTCTCACCACTCCTATTCAATATAGTATTGGAAGTTCTAGCCAGAGTAATTAGGCAAGAAAAAGAAATAAAGGGTATTCGATTAGGAAAGAAGGAAGTCAAACTGTCTCTATTTGCAGACAACATTGTTTATTTAGAAGACCCCATTGTCTCAGCCTAAAATCTCCTTAAACTGATAAGCAACTTCAGCAAAGTCTAAGGATACAAAATCAATGTGCAAAAATCACAAGCATTCCTACACACCTATAACAGACTTAAAGAGAGCCAAATCAAGAACAAACTGTCATTCACAATTGCTACAAAGAGAATAAAATACCTAGGAATACAACTAACAAAGGATGTAAAGGACCTCTTCAAGGAGAACTACAAACCACTGCTCAAGGAAATAAGAGAGGACACAAACAGATGGAAAACATTATGTGCTCATGGTTAGGAAGAATCAATATTGTGAAAATGGCCATACTGCCCAAAGTAATTTATAGATTCAACCCTATCCCCATCAACCTACTTATGACCTTCTTCACAGAACTGGAAATAACCACCTTAAACTTCATATGGAACCAAAAGAGAGCCTGCATAGCCAAGTCAACTCTAAGCAAAAAGAACAAAGTTGGAGGCATCCAACTATCTGACTTCAAACTGTACTACAAGGCTACAGTAATCAAAACAACATGGTACTGCTACCAAAACAGAGATACAGACCAATGGAATAGAACAGAGGCCTCGGAGACATCATCACACATCTACAACCATCTGTCTTTGACAAACTGGACAAAAATAAGCAATGGGGAAAGGATTCCCTGTTTAATAAATGGTGTTGGGAAAAGTGGCTAGCCATGTGCACAAAGCTGAAACTGGACCCCTTCCTGACACCTTACCCTAAAATTAACTCCAGATGGGTTAAAGACTTAAAATAAGACCTGCTACTGTAAAAAATACCTAGAGGAAAACCTAGGCAAAACCATTCAGGACATAGGCACAGGAGAGGACTTCATGACTAAAACACCAAAAGCATTGGCAACAAAAGCCACAATAGACAAATGGGATCTAATTAAACTCCACAGCTTCTGCACAACAAAAGAAACAATGCTTAGAGTGAACCGGCAACACACAGAATGGGAAAAAATTTTTGCAATCTACCTATCTGACAAAGGATTTATATCCAGAATTTACAAAGAACTAAAACAGATTTACAAGAAAAAAAAAAAAACAAACCCATTCAAAAAAAGGTGAAGGATATGAACAGACACTTTTCAAAAGTAGACATATGTGAGGCTAACAAACACATGAAAAAATGCTCATGATCACTGGTCATTAGAGACATGCAAATCAAAACCACATTGAGATACCATCTCACACTAGTTAGAATGGTAATCATTAAAAAATCTGAGACAATAGATGCTGGAGAGGATGTGGAGAAATAGGAACACTTTTACACTATTGTTGGGAGTGTGAATTAGTTCAACCATTGTGGAAGACAGTGTGGCAATTCCTCAAGGACCTAGAAATAGAAATTCCATTTGTCCCAGCGATCCTATTACTGGGTACATACCCAAAGGATTATAAATCGTTCTATTATAAAGACACGTGCATACGTATGTTCACTGCAGCGCCATTTACAATAGCCAAGACTGAACCAACCCAAGTGCCCAAAGATGATACACTGGACTGGGAAAATGTGGCACATATACACCATGGAACACTATGAAGCCATAAAAAATGATGAGTTCATGTCCTCTGAAGGGACATGGATGAATCTAGAAACCATCATTCTCATCAAACTGACACAGGAAGAGAAAATCAATCACCGCACGTTCTCACTTATAGGCGGGTGTTGTACAATCAGAACATGTGGACACAAGGAGCAGAGCATCACACACTGTGGCCTGTTGGGGGGGATGAGGGGAGGGGCAGTGGGGGGAAGGGATTTGGGGAGGGATAACATGGGGAGAAATGCCAGATATAGGTGATGGGGGGTCGGAAGCAGCAAATCACATTGCTATGTATGTACCTATGCAACAATCTTGCATGTGCTTCACATGTACCCCAGAACCTAAAGTGCAATAAAATATATTTTTTAAAAAAGAAGTTATATTTATAAAACACAATTGAATATGAAAAGAACTACTGTAAGCTTACAGGGAAAGGGAATCAGCTAAATAGAAAAAAAATGGGAAAAAATGGGAAAATATCATTAAAATGATTAAAATGGCCTTTTGTAGAAAACATGAGTATAAAATATTTGAAAGAGGTTCAACTCCTGTGATGAGGAGGGATATACAAATTAATCAGTGAGATGCTGTTTTACACATACTAGATATGCAAAAGAAAAGCCTGACAAATCAAGTGCTGTTAAGAATGCAGAACAGGGGCCGGGCGCGGTGGCTCACGCCTGTAATCCCAGCACTTTGGGAGGCCGAGGCGGGTGGATCACGAGGTCAAGAGATTGAGACAATCCTGGTCAACATGGTGAAACCCCGTCTCTACTAAAAATACAAAAATTAGCTGGGCATGGTGGCGCATGCCTGTAGTCCCAGCTACTCGGGAGGATGAGGCAGAAGAATTGCTTGAACCCAGGAGACAGAGGTTGCAGTGAGCCGAGATCACGCCATTGCGCTCCAGCCTGGGCAACAAGAGCAAAACTCCGTCTCAAAAAGAATGCAGAACAGGACAAATGTATATACTGTTGGTAGGAGGTATATTGTTACAACTTTGGAAAACTATGTGAAATTATCTACTTAAATTAATATAGTAGTACTATACTGTTTCATTATAACAAATGTGGAAATGTGAATCTCCAAATTCACTTACTTATCTGGTTTCTTGTTCCAGTTTGCAACTTGAGAAATTTACATGTCATTTGATTAGCATCCATGAAGAGCGACATCAATAGTGCCATTGGGTTCCAGTTGTCTTTTTCTTTTACTCTTTATCTAGCCCAGCTCTCTTTCTGTTAACCATAGTATATCTTTTTCTCTAAACTCAGAGATAATGTCCATGAAAACTCAACAAATTTCCTGAGATATTGAATATCAAAGTAATGAGAATAAATGTGTATTTGGTCTCTGCCCTTGGTTCCTGGCACACAAAATCCTTGAAATCTCCAAAGTAATAACTTTTTTATATGAAATGGTTGATGGCTAAGGGCTCTTTTGCTAACCATGGATGGGGGCTAGTTGCCAGGGGAAACAAACATGTGATTAGAAGGTTAGATCTTTCCGTCCCATCCTCTACAGTTAAGTCGGTCACCAATAGTCAATCATTTAATCGAGAGCATGTATACTTAATGAAGCCAATGTTTAAAAAAAAAAAAAAAAAAAAAGCTTCAATCAGGAGAGCCTCTCAGATTCCTGACCACATGGAAGTTCCTGAAGGGTGGTGCACGCAGAGAAGGTACAGAAGGTTGGTACCCCTTCCAGTATGCCTTGTTCTATGCATATCTTCCATCTGGGTCCTTTGAGATATCATTTAGAGTAAGTATATAAATATTATCCCAAAATCTGTGAGCTACTCTAACAAATGAATCAAATCCAAGGAGAACGTGATGGGAACCCCAATTTATAGTCAGTTGGTCAGAAGCACAGGTCATCATCTGGTGCTTGCAATTGGCACCTGAAATGGGGAGCAGTCTTCCAGGGCTAGCTCTTGATATGGTTTGACTCTGTGTCCTCACTGAAATATCATCTCAAATTGTAATCCCGATGCATGAAGGGATGGACCTGGTGGGAGGTGACTAGATCATGGAGCAGTTTCTCCCATGCTGTTCTCATGCTACTGAAAGAGTTCTCACAAGATCCGATGGTTTAAAAGCGGCAGTTCCTCCATTGCTCGCTCACTCCTTGTGAAGAGAATCTTGCTTCCCCTTTGCCTTCTGCCATGATTCTAAGTTTCCTGCTGCTTCCCAGCCATGTGGAACTATGAGTCAATTACACTTTTTCTTTATAAATTACCCAGTCTCAGGTAGCCCTTTATTGCCATGTGAAAACGAACTAATACAGCTCTTATCCTGTGGGATGTGATGCTTTGTTATCTGTAAGTAGATAGTGTAAAAATTAAGTTTAAGTTGTAGGGCACCCAGCTGGTGTCCATGAAAACCAGTTGCTTGATATTAGGAAGACACACACACAAACACACACACACACACCCAGGTGTGAGAATTGTGTTGAGTAAACTCGTGAGAGGGAGAAAAATAAACAAACCAAAAAAATGTTCTTTTGTCTCTAATACTTGTATAGATTTCTTTGCCAAACCCCTTTGCAGTTCTACTCCAGAAGCTTGATGTGCCTAGATCCCTGCAAGCTTCAACATTTCAGCCACATTAGGAGTAGTAACTTCTCTGAATATTTTCTACATTTTTCTTCCTCCAGTAC
The DNA here is from genome assembly GCF_001604975.1 of Cebus imitator. Classification (NCBI taxonomy): domain Eukaryota; kingdom Metazoa; phylum Chordata; class Mammalia; order Primates; family Cebidae; genus Cebus; species Cebus imitator. Next base: position 2,281,242 of record NW_016107651.1, on the reverse strand, counting down.
CTCCTGTATTTTAAAATTAAAATTCCTATGATAAATTTCATATTCCATTATATAGTATTTCTGATACATTGAATACAAGCTGACAACTACAATATTTTTATTTTTGTAAATTCGTTTTTGAGCATCTATTTAGGAGTATTTCCTGTTCCTATAAACCAGGAAACACAATCTATTTGCATTTTGGAATTCCATTATAGCACACTTGTAAGAAGACCAAATTCAACCCAAATACCTATCAAATATAAAACAAATAATACAGCTTTTAACAAAGAAAATTAACATATAGCTGCCACATCATCACGGTAAAATCCTAGGAAACACTGATATGAAAAGACAATATTTAGTGGTTCAATTTATAAAAAGTTAATTGTCTTTAAAATGAAAACAATACCTTTTATGGTTGCATCTACATAGTCAGCAAAATAGTAAAATAATAATAAGCATAGGCCGGACATGGTGGCTCACGCCAGTAATCCCAGCACTTTGGGAGGCCAAGGCAGGTAGATCATGAGGTCAGGAGATGGAGACCCTCCTGGCCAACATGGTGAAACCCCATCTCTACTAAAAATACAAAAATTAGCTGGGCATGGTGGTGAACGTCTATAAGAGAATCACTTGAACCTGGGAGGCAGAAGTTGCAGTAATCTGAGATCATGCCACTCCAACCTGGGCAACAGAGCATGACTCTATCTCAAAAAAAAGAAAAAAAAAAAAAAAAAGAAGTATAATGATGATCCTTAAATTCAGGATCATCATTACCTCTGGAGAGAAAGATTGAAGTAGAAACTGGGAGAGCCTAAAATGTAAGTGTTATAATTTGAATTGTATCCCCTGCCAAATCCGCATGTTGAAATCCTAGGCCCTTGTAGTCCTGTACCTCAGAATGCAACCTTATTTGGAGATAGGGTCTTTGCTGACATGACTAAGTTAAAGTGAGGCCATTAGGATCTGCCCTGATCCAAGATGACTGACCTCTTCATAAAAAGAGGAAATTTGAACATGTTGACATGCACACAGGGAAACCAATGTGAAGACATAAAGAAGATGGCCATTTCTAATCCAAGGAGAAAGGCTTAGAACACACTCTTCCTTCACAGCCCTCAAAAAAAAAAAAAAAAAAGCCAACCCTGCCAAAACCTTGATCTCAATACTTCTTGCCTCCCAAACTGCAAGAAGGTAAGTTTCTATTGTTTAAGCTATGCAAACCATATGGCTTCAACAATCATGGCAGCAGTAGCCAACAAATACAATAGATAAATAATGTTCATTTTCCTGTTATTTATATCTTACTCTCATATTAGCTGTAGTTTTATAACTATTCCATATTTAATAGAAGTTAAAACATATAAAATGCTTCAAAGAGAAATGTGATTGTTAATTTTATGGTCAATGAGGTACCCATCTATTTGGTTAAACATTCTTGCTGGGTTTTTGTAATATTTTAGGTTCAGGGGTATATATGCAGGTTTATTATATAGGTAACCTCATGTCACAGGAGTTTGTTGTACAGATTATTTTGATGCCCAGGTACTAAGTATAGTACCCAGTTATTTTTTCTAACATATTCCTTCCTCTCCCCTTCAAATAGGCCCCAGTGTCTGCTGTTCCCATCTTGTGTCCATGTGTTCTCATCATTTAGCTCCCACTAAGTGAAAACATGCAGTATTTGGTTTTCTGTTCCTGTGTTAGTTTGCTGAGGATGATGGCCTCCAGCTCCATCAATGTTGCCTCAAAGAACATGATCTCATTCTTCTTTTATGGCTGCATAGCATTCCATGGTGTTTATGTGCCACATTTTCCTTATCTAGTCTACCATTTATGGGCATTTTGGTTGATTCTATGTCTTTGCTATTGCAAATAGTGCTGCAATGAACATACACGTGCATGTGACTTAAAGGAAGAATGATTTATATTCCTTCAAGTATACCCAGTAATGGGATTGCTGTGTCAAACGGTAGCACTGTTTTAGCTTTTTGAGGAATCACCACACTGCTTTCCACAATAGTTGAACTAATTTACATTCCCACCAGAAGTCTGTGTTTTATTTTCTCCACAAACTCTCCAGCATTTGCCATTTTTTACTTTTTAATAATAGCCATGCTGACAGGTGTGAGATGGTATCTCATTGTGGATTGAGTTCGCATTTCTCTAATAATCAGTGATATCGAGTTTTCATATGGTTGTTGGCCTGGTATATGTCTTCTTTTGAAACGTTCATGTCCTTTGCTCAGTTTTTAATGGTGTTTTTTTCTTGTAAATGTAAGATCCTTACAGATGTTAGATACTAGACTTTTGTCAGATGCACAGTTTGCAAATATTTTCCCCTTTTAGGTTGTCTGTTTGCTCTGTTGATAGTTTCTTTTCTTGTGCAGAAGCTCTTTAGTTCAGATCTCATTTTTCAATTTTTGTTTCTGTTGCGAATACTTTTGGCATCTTCACCATGAAATTTTTGTCCGTTTTTGTGTCCAGAGTGGTATTGCCCAGGTTGTCTTTCAGGGTTTTTATAGTTTGGAGCTTTACATTTAATTCTCTAGTCCATCCTCTCCAATGTAGGTGGGCCTCATTCTCTTTTGAAGGCCTCAATTGACCAGTAGCAATAACAACAAACAGTAACAGGATTTGCTCTCTGCCTGACTGAACTGGATGCAAGTCTTTTCCTGCTTTTAGATTCAGGCTTACGCTGTAACTGTGCCCTCATGTCTTATCGGGTCTCCCAGCTTGCTAACTGCTAACCTAGCCTCCATAACTACATGAGCCGATGAACCTCTGAATTCTCTGAAGAACCTACTTAGACTCATAATACTAAGGCTCTGAAGAACATACTACTAGTATGCATGGGGGATACTGTGTCTGAGAGACAGTTTACATCAATAAGCTGCACTTACGAGACTCCACTGTAACAAACTATCTTTTCTTGAGAAACAACTGTACCGACTTTTCTTCCTTTATTAAGACTCCTCTCTACCTTCTCTTCTTTTCTCTCTCTCTCTAGTTCATTTATCACCTTGGAATGTCTCTGCCCAGGGACAGGAAGCCAGAAATTCTAAGAACAGTGGTTTCCAAACTTGACTAGTCATTAAAAGCACCTGGGGGGTATTTAAACAATAAAAATTCAATATTCTGGAGTTTGTAAAATGCTGTTGGCCAATTTCTGAAATTCTGTCCATATTTCACAATGTTCCTTACCTAGTCAAATTTCCTAACAATATATTATGTCTCTGAAATCCTATAGCACTTACCTAACCACTTTTATGCCTATCAAATTCTGTCTTACGACATAATTATCTACTTAATGTTTCTGTAGATATTAGGTTAATGTTCCTTGAAATCAGCCATCATATTTGTGTGAAGTATTTTTTCCAAAATAACAAGATATTTTACATATACGGGGTTCACAATAATAAATTGCTGGATTTATAGGTTATAAAAATACAGAGTAGTGGAAGTTTTAAGAAGAGTTAGAAGCAGATCTCTTACAATGTAGATACAGAGGGGAGAAAGCAGAAAATATACATAAATATGGCCTTAAAATACTGTGATAAAAATGATAAAATATGTAACTCTATAGAATCATAACTGGTGTTTTATTTATAGACTCCTAACTGGTGTTTTACTTTTAAATTAAAAAAAAATTCATCTCTACAAATCATGTATTGAATCTGAGACTGATAGTACTTCTTATTTATTGAGTGCATTCCAGGTACACTAGACATTGTCCTGGATATTTTATATTATTCATTATTTAATTCTCACAAGTCTGTAAGACAATTAATTAGCATCTTATAGATGAAGAAACTGAGGGCTAGAACAATATTTTAATCGCACAGAACAACTTAGCAGACCTGTATGTAGTCCTTGGTACAGTCATGTGAGGACCAGTGGCTTAGGCCAGTATACAGAGTTTATCATAATGTAAATCAATTATTTACAAGGACCAACATTTGGCATTAAAATGCCACAAGACTAGCCTTCAACTTCAAATTTCATTATTTCAGAAATTCATTCACTATAGAGATGTTCTGAGGTCACCTTCTCTGTACGAAATACTGTGCTAATCTCTATATAGAGAGAGCTATCATGCATGTGTGCATTTATTACTTTGAGGAACTGCCTTAATTATTAATAAACCTATACATTCTTCTGTGAGATAGGATACATTTTACTCATCTCATATATTATTGTGACAAACAGTTTATCAGAACAACTTAAAAGCACTTTAGAAAAACCATAAACTACTAGGGGCAAAAATGCAAAGTCTCTAGAGTACTGGGTCTATACCTGAACTAGGAACGTCTGCTTTAAAAGCATTTTTTCATAATTACAATTCTATCTTTTAATTTAAAGTAAACCTGCTAGCTTAAAATAAAGTCAGTAATAAAATAGTTTTTATATCAGAATGTGTGTTTTCCCCCAAAAAGTCTGATAAGACCCATTTAATTGTGTACTCTTAACTTCCCATTATCGCCTAACTGAAATTAGCAATGATAGGTATTTAAGAAGCAAATTCCAATCACTATTAACATAAGTAATTCATTATTCCAAATGTAATAAATGTAGCTATTAAACTACTGTAAACAGAATCATTATCAATGTGAATTATATTGCTGCACCATAAACAGTCCATCAGATTTACTTTTGATGAGTTTTATTTTTTGTACTTTGTATATTTATGAACCACATATGCTGTGCACATATATGTAAATATGTTATTTGTGAGCATGCACCTTTGTCACGTTCTTCGCTTTTTAAGCTTGTCAACAAAAGTAAAAAGAACACTACATATTTATAAATAAGAAATGCCAACAAAAATTACTTTTATTTTACACTGAAACCTGTTTACGAAATGCAGCTGGCAGTGACTTTCACATCCAATTTTAAGTTCTGTCTCGTTCCTATGATTATTATTTTACTTTATAAAGAAGTACAACATCATATCACTCAGATAAATGGAAGCATCTTTAAGTGAAGCATGGACTAAATCATGGTTTAAAGTAAGACATTTCAGAGAGTCTTTGATATGGTTTGGCTGTGTCCCCCCACCCACATCTCAATTTGTAGCTCCGGTAATTCTCACATGTTGTGGGAGGGGCCCAGTGGGAAATAATCGAATCATGGGTGTGGATCTTTCNAAGGACAGCATCATCCCTTGTTCACCTGGCTCTTGGAGCTCTGGGGAGTTGATATGGTTTGGATGTGTGTCCCCACCCAAATCTCACCTTGAGCTGTAATAATCTACACATGTCAAGGGTGGGGCCAGGTGGAGATAACTGAATCATGGGAGTGGTTTCTTCCATACTGTTTTCATGGTACTGAATAAGTCTCATGAGATCTAATGGTTTTTTAAGTAGGAGCTCCCCTGCACAATCTCTCTTGCCTGCCACCATGTAAGATGTGATTTTGTTCCTCATTTGCCTTCTGCCATGATTGTGAGGCCTCCCCAGCCATTTGGAACTGTCACTTAAACCTTTATATATATATTTATATATATACACACACAAACATATATATATATAAATTATCTAGTCTTGCATATGTCTCCACCAGCAGTGTGAGAACAGACACATACAGTCTTAATCTTCCAGTTGTACAGGAGATGGCAATGGTGGTGGTAGGACATGTGTGAACGGGTGAGATGCAAAGAAGAAATACAAATTAAAACAATGGCACCACAGATCAAACTTGGGGTGTCCTAAGTCAAACCCAGAAGATTCCACACCAACACACATAGATTAAAATGGTATTAGTATTAAACAGCCAACCAATGCATTATAAAGACCATTTATTATTTCTACTTTGCTTATTCTGTAAACTGTTTAAATATTTTTAAAGCTGATTAGTTCATCTATATAACAGCAAAAAATTGAAGGTTTACCAGACATTAATTATTAGATAAGGAAAGACAATATCATCTAAAGGTCAAGTGGATATTATGAAAACAAACGTGAAATTATTGTCCAGTAAATGATTGGGTGAGCAAGATGCTAGGGAAGTTATTTTTGTGAAGTCTTGATGGGTCGAAAGGGAGGGAAACTGCTTAATTTTGCCTAGCATTTTTCAGTCTCTCTGTGAATGCAATCTGCCTTTTGTTTCCATAAAATTATTTTGTTATATACTGATAAAGAAATTCTATTCTGAAATGGAATTTTAGGCCAATAAAGAGCCAAACTTGACATAACAATGAAATTTGTCACCATTATAGGTAGAGTTGCTTTTCATATTCCTTTTTTTTATTGTGGAAAAAATTCTCTAAATTCCCTTTTTCCTTCCTACTGACCAGAAGTTGAGGCTTGGATTCTATAGAAGGAGAAGAAAGCTCAGGCCCATTCCCTGAGGCAATAAGGTTATAGACTGCCCCTACAACTTAGCAACAGGCTGGAAGAACACAAAGGCCAGGAGCAACGCCTTCTGAAAGAGCTTGAGCTGGAGTAATTATCAAGGATTTAAAGCTTGCTGTTTCCATTGTCTTCAGTTTATTCAAGTCTTCACATACATTTTGTTAAATGGCCAAGCCTGGTACCAATAATCACTCTGGGAAAAATACAGAACTCTACACGTTCCAAGTTGTACATTAATAAGGCAGAAGCGGACTTGCCTAGAGTATGGTTAGCAGAAGGAGGCCACAGAAAGAACAGGGAAATCAATGGTCTAGAGCCCTATCGGATAGTTAGTTGAGGTAGCAAGTAGCCAGAACGCATTTAAGAAAAACTTTCCTCATGAATTCCTAGAGAGGCCTAAAGAAGAGACTCAATAAGATAGTAATTTCTTATAGCCAATTATGGAACTTGTACCTTAAGGATTTGTTATACTTTATTCTGGAATCATCAGCTGGAAGTATTATATCCAGGTCTGTAACCCAGCAACACAACCATATAGCTCAAGATCCAGGTTCAAAGTTTCTATATCTTGAAGCATAAAAAGTACCAGGGTTGCTACAGGTCGAAATTTGAAGCAGTCATTACTGAAACTTCATTCTGCAAACTTGAAGCAATTCATGTCGCAGTTCTTATCAATTAATATTCTGAGGCTGGTATGTGATCACTTTTTGAGTACAATGACTTAATAAAGAGGCCATGTTTGGAACCTAAGTTTGAGATGACCAAGATTTAACATAGAAGTAGTTACCATGCACTCGAAGTCTCATCCCTTCTAACGTGTGTTATGACACATTAATATTCATAATATTTTCAAGTTATTTTAAATTGCCATACTTTATAATTTGAGTTACACTGAGCTTTGGCTGTAGCAGCTGAGCCTTCCTATATCTATTAATGTTTCATTTATTTTTAATTAAAAATTTAGCATGAGAAAATAACCAAATAAAACCAGCATGGTAGTATTCCATATTGGAATCGGGTCAGCTAAGTAAGGACTCATCATCTGGTCCTACTTAGTAGGAACAAGGATTAAGTGAAGATCAGAGCCTATCCAATTTCCATTTGCTCTTGTAACAAATTGAATGCTAGACATATGCAAGGCTAAATAGTAATTAACATTGAGAGGGTGCTGGTACCAGGATTTAGGTGAATCTTAGCTTTCTCTTAGCTCAAATGAATAATTAAGTCTGTAGACATTTATATAGCTTGAAAACTGGGTTGATTTTCTCTTGTGCTTATAAGTACTTTGCACAGCAATGGCAGACTGTTACAGAGCTCAACCTTATTAGTGGGGAGAACAACTTTAAGAACGTGAGATTGCATTATCTTCCCAAGAACACAAGATGAGAACTGCCAGGCACACACAATGAAGTAAAAGCGGAGCAGAGATCATCAGGGACTAGGAAAGGAATAGAAATTATATATTCATCTTTAAAACAACACTCTAAGGTATTATTATCTCTGTTAATATAAATGGAAATGGGAAATCAGGCTCGAGGAGGTTAAAAAACTTGAGTAACATCATTTACATATTAAGTAGCAGTGTGCTGAGTTCAAACCTAGGTCTTTCTACTTTATGATCCATTCATTGCCATTGCCCCACAGTGCCTTCTGTTTTGGGGTGAGTATCTCTTCCAAATATTCTACCACCCCACTTGTTGAACCATCACTTCATTACATCTTTCTGAGTTTTTTTCAAAATTCAGTGAAAACAGAATTTAATTTTATGTCCTTGCTGTATTCAGATTACATCACACACACAAAAAAGAACTCCAGGTAATAAGCATGGTTTTCTATAAATTGAAATAATTAGTATTAAGAATGAGATCTCATTAGAAGATTCACTTGGCTTATTCAGTTAATATAACCTAAAAGAACAAGCTGATTTTATTTTACGGCACACCTGGCTTTATGCTGTATTTAAAAAAAAAAAAAAAAAAAAAAAAAAAAAAAAAAAAAAAAAGGCATTGCTGCGAATCCAGAAGAGAAATTCTGTATCTCAAAGGAGAGTGAATTTTCCTTTAAGAGAGGCAATTATATTACACTTCCTATTCTAGCCCTCCTCTTTGTTGTTCACCGGGACTAAAATAACAGACTCATCTGCCCTAAAGGTAGACATTATTAGTTGCTCACTTGTATCAAGGAAAGTTTGCCTCATTAACAGAAAGCTCCCCCATGCTGTGGTTAGTCATGGTTATGCATTAAGCAGAAAACTTCATTAAATCAGCACTTCAACATTCTTTTACCTTTACATTGGAATTTATGGAATGAGCTTATGCAACTCCCTCGACTTTGAGGACTTTGCACAATTGATTAGATCATTAAATGCCATCCAATTTATGTGTATAGCTTTTCTTTGTAAATATACCCAAGCCTATCATGCCTAAAAATATACCCAAGGATCACATGCCTAAAATTATATAATTATATATTTATCATGGGTATGAGAGTTGGGCATTGATTATTACTGTTACTTTAAAAGAGAAGACGTCTTCTGAGTAGTTATAAGTTTCTCAAAAGCACGTTAAGAGTCACAGCATCAATGTGTGCCTCAAGATATGCTCAGCTTTATCTAACCATTTTATTTTCTAAGAAGCATTATCTTATCCATAAAAAATAAAATGACCATGAAGATATTTTAGAAATAATTCAAGTACAGAATTTTCTGAGCTTTGAACTAGATATTTGGCTTGGAATCTCGCCTCTGGTCTTTTCAAACTGTGCTTTTTTAGCTCTTCAGGGTAATCCTTAAATAAGTACCAGTTCTAGTAAATTAGTACTATTCCATCACATGTCTCTTATCTCAGTCTTGCATAGGCTCAGATTTTAATTTTAAAAAGTTCTGGAAATGATTTCAAGGACAATTCATTGAATAAGCAATCCAATTAATTTTTCACTAAATCATTTTGCTAAAGTGATAGTATTTTACAAAGCTTTTTCTTGTTTTGATTGAGATTTTGTGGAGTGAAAACTAGTTGAAGAAATTATGTAAATATGTGAGCTGTTAGAAATAGTCAATAACAGAATGTGCTTATAGAAAACAATTCAGTACAAAAATCAAAGGCAACAGAAACAATGTATACACTGCCTCAGGTTTATATACCAGTCTTACCAGCTTCTTGCTGCCCTAGCGTGTTGGGTCATTTAATCACCCCTCTAGACAGCAGCTTCCCAGCTTCATAAAAAGATCCTAATTATGTCCATTTTATAGAATTATATGATAGGGTTAATGACTTAAGCTCTGTGATTTTTGTGCAAAGTGCAAGACACTATGCAAACATTAGCTTTTATTACTATATTTTTTTGCTGCCATCTCCATAAATATCCAAATTTTGACCTGAGTTTTGTTCAGTTTATTCCTTAACATCTGCTTTCTCTCACTTAAAAAAAAAAAAAATCATCCTGTCATCTCAAGTTCAATTTCACCCTTTGTTTCTCACACCATGGTCTTTTGGTTTGCCTATTCACAAAAGACATTCATTTATCTTTCATTTAGATGGGACTGCCACTTTTTAGAAAGTTATTTTCTATTAAGAGCCGAAGCATCTTTCATAATAGTCTAACCCCTAACTCCCAAGATAAGTTTCTTTTCACCTTTTCCCCAAAAGTTCTACTTGAAGGACATGGTAGATTTGTAGAGCAGTTCATGTTTCCATTGCAATCTTGATAATTTTTCTGGTCATAGAAGACAGTTTTCCTAGAATATATGCATGAGTGTCTAGTGCATGTACACTGCCGTGTATATGGGTGTGTATAAAATTTTAAGAATGTATTAATAAATTGGACAAAAAATAATTTTATTAAAAGCTGAAGCTAGGAAGTGGCAGTTTGGTACAGTCACATAACAGAGACTGCAATACATGCATCTTGCTGGAGACCCACAAACTAAAGGCAGCAATGTGTACTGCCAGATACCTTCTAGAATGTTCCACATTTGGAAAAGATCAACTGAAACTGGCAAGTTGCTCAATTTCTACTTGGAAAAAAAAAAAAAGTCAGCTGCTCACAGTGGCTCATGCCTGTAATCCCAGTACTTTGGGACGCCAAGGTGGATCAATCACCCGAGGCCGGAAGTTCAAGACCTAGCAAAGATAGTGAAACCCTGTCTCTACTCAACAATACAAAAACATGGTGGCGGATGCCTGTAGTCTGAGCTATTCGGGAGGCTGAGGCCGGAGTGTGCAGTGAGCCGAGATCACACCACTACACTCCAGCCTGGGTGACAGAGACTCTGTCTCAAAAATAAGTAAAATTAAATTAAATTAAAAGTCAAGTGGAAGATTACTCAGCTTTTATCCTCCTTGTTTATATTTGCAAACATCTGAGAACAACAGCATTGACTGAAGAAAAATTAAGTCAGGCATCACCCTTTTCATAGATGTACACAGATTTCTTAATGTGGTCTGCAGTACCATTTTAAGTACCAAAATGGGTTTTCCTAAATCAATGTGTACATTTTGTCCTAGACCTGCCTAAATTAGACTTGATTCTGTTTCTTCAATTAAAATCAGAAGCAAAATGAAGATAATTTAAAAAAGAACATTATGAAAACATTTTTTCAAAAAAAGTATAAAAGATTTCTAACATCTGAGGAGGGATTAAAAAAAAGCTAAGCTATATAGAAGACAGTGTAGGTTTACAAAAACATCAGCTATTCTCTAAGGTCTATTTCTGTTTTAACAGCTTTATTGAGGTGTAATATACAAGGAACTGTACATATTTAATGTGCACAATTTAATGAGTGTGGACATACACAAACACCCATGATACCATGGCCACAATTGAAGTAATAGACACATCCATCCCCTCCCAAAGTTTCCTTGTGATCTCTTTTCCCCCAACCTGTTCTACTCCCCAGGACTCCAGAACCCATATCCAACTGCACCGTCAAGACCTTTAGATTTTTACAAACATCTATCTCAAACTGAACATTTATACAAACCTAACACTCGATCTCCACTACCCCCCAACTCCCATTATTTCAATCTGTTCTTGACCCTTAGTTTTTTCCATCTTGCTAAAAGCTAATTCTAATCTTCTACTTGTGCAGTCTAAAAACACTGGATATTTTTTCACATTCCACATGGAATTTGTGAGTTAATCTCATTGCCTTTATTTTTAAACCCTGTCCAAAATCTAACAACTACCACCTGTACTGTTATCTCCATGCTGGTCCCTGGTATTTCTCACCTAACACGTTTTAGCATTCTTCTAACTGGACATGGTTGCCCTCCCACATATTATTCTCAATACAGTAATCACAGTAATTGGGCTAAAAGAGAGTAAATGTCATTTCTGCTCAGATCTCTGAAGTCTTCTCATTTTACTTAAAGTAACAGCCAATGGCCTTACAGTAATCTGTCTGGCCCCTGCTGTTTCCTTGACCTCATCTCCTACTCCTCATCAATTACTCCATTCCAGCTACATTACCTCATGTACTCCAGCCACATCTGCCCAGGCACTCTGCACTTGTTTTTTTCTAAAAACTTCTTCCAAATATTTAAGTCTTGTTCTCTCAACTTTTTTTTTTTTTTAAAGATGGTGTCTCATTCTGTTGCCCAGGCTGGAGTGCAATGGCATGATCTTGGCTCACTGCAACCTCCACCTCCTGAATTCAAGCAATTCTCCTGCCTCAGCCTCCCAAGTAGCTGGGATTACAGGCACCCACCACTACGCCCAGCTAATTTTTGTGTTTTTAGTAGAGACAGGGTTTTGCCATGTTGCCCAGGCTGGTTTCGAACTCCTGACCTCAGGTGATCTGCCCACCTCCGCCTCCCAAAGTGCTGGGATTACAGGTGTGAGCCACCGCACCTGGCCTCTCTCACCTTCTTCTAGTCTTTACTCAGACATTCCTTTTTAGTGAAGCCATTCCTGACGACACTGTCAAATACAAACCTTCCAAGGCAGCCCTTCCTTCTATAATGGTTATCATCATTTGACTTATATTTTACATCTTTATTGTTGGTTTCTTGTTATTAGAATCATTGTCATTATTACTAGAATGTAAGCTCAGTGAAAACAAGGATAGTCTTCTGATTTGTTTTCTGTTGTATCATAGAATTCAGACTTTTACCTGGTAAAATAATTTGCTGATTTGAATAGCATGTACACAGAAAAAAGGAAAAAAACAGACAATAAAATGGTCTTCATGTGGTAGTCCTTTCAGAGAATCCTTACTACCAGGAGAAAATAATTTTATAGATTAAAGGAATGACATTCAAGTAAGGAGTTAGAGAAAATGAATTTTGAAACAGATTAAAGGAATAGTGTTTACGTAAGGACTTAATGTAATACGGGTCATAATAACCAGGTTTTTGCTCATAAGGCTGTAAGAGGGAGAAAGAGGAATGAATGCATATCATGTCCCTTGGAATAAAAGTGGAATCTCATCCTTATTTCCTTTATAAGTATTTGTGCTCCATAAACTCCCCAGTTCTCGGTAAGTTACTAAGAATTTAGTTCCTTTACCTCATATGGTCGCACATCATATGACTTTAAACAGGTTCCAAATATCAGAAAAATAGGACATATCTAGTTTGAGTTACTACATTTACTTCACTTTAAAAAAGTGCAGCCATAGTCAGCAATGAAAGAAAAAAAGCACAGAACACATAAAACTTAATAGCTCTTACCGACACTTTTACTTTTGATATAGCATCCCTCCTCACAGATTTCATGCCGTATAAATGAAAACACATATTAATTTGAATGTTACCAATGTCAATTTCTAGAATGAGTATTCTCAAGATTGACTATTTGCTTGAAAAAAATGTTCGGAATGGCTTTTGATGGTTACATAATTTCTAAAACTGTAAGCTAGCAGAGATTCTAAAAGGTAAATATTTTTCTCCGATAATTTGAGTTTACATCATGGAAGTATGAGACTCAAGTTGCATTAGAAAATGTATATTCTATGGCTGGGTGTGGTGGCTCACCCCTGTAATCCCTGCACTTTAGGAGGCCAAGGTAGGCAGATAGGTCAGGAGTTTGAGACCAGCCAGGCCAACATGATGAACCCTCATCTCTTCCAAAAAAAAGAAAAAAAAAAAAAAATTAGCTAGTTTGGTGGCATGCACCTGTAGTCCCACCTACTCAGGAGGCGGAGGAAAGAAAATTGCTTCATCTCTGGAGAGGTAGAGTTTACAGTGAGCCGAGATCATGCCACTGCACTCCAACCTGGGTAACAAGAGTGAAACTCTGTCTCAAAAAAACAAAAACAAACAAACAAAACAAAAGAAAATGTGTATCCTTATGTATACAAGCTTTAGCTATAAATTTAGTTTTTCTTTACCTGTTGAAATCTAATTTATCTTCTACATTACTTTCATCTCTCTGCTCCAAAGCTATGGCTGGTTGATGACAGAAACAGCTATCTAGGAGTAAAGTTCAATATTTGAATATCTGTAAAAATTTTGCTCCAAATTTAATCTATAGCCAAGTATTAAGCCTTAAGGCTCTTTAGTATCCACTATTCTTTTTTTAAAAAATATTTTTCTACATTAACTTTACAACATAAATATTTATTGTATTTCTAGTTTTATTTATGTGGAGCCGCTTATTCAAATATTTTTATTTAAGGCATTTATTTTCTCTTCATATCCATTTTTATAGCATCAAAGAGTATTATTTAGAGGTAAGTGAACATAGGGTTGTCAGAAGACTATATGTTACGAATAGTGATGATTTGGGGATGGAGACTGGCTGAGTGCTGAGAAGTATGGAAACCGTACATATAAAACACTTAATAGAGAAGCTGGAGAATAGAAAGGATTCTGTAAATGTTAGCTCCACTGATGCAGTGACTGCTCAATTCTGGCCATATAGAACAGGGACCAAGGTGTTTCATCTTATTTGGTGGATTTCTAGATGTAAATGTAGAAACAATTTCAAACGTTTTCCCACTGAACCTTATAAGGAAATTTTCCAAATGGTGAAGATATGTAAACGTGAGCTCAGTTGTTCAATGTTTATTTTGTCCAAGATCTCCTAGGATATTAAAAATAAAATGCAGCAAAAGATATCCAGCTCTATGGCACTGTTGAGGAAAGGAATTTCATAGAATTGACATGGTTCTAAATGATTTGGTTAATGCTATTGCTATTTGACGCATCTTAATTACTAAGTCACCGGTGACACTGTTCTACTTTATTTTAAACTTTTGTAGTAAATAGTCTGAACATATCTTCTGATACTTATGGATAAGCCATAAGACTTTAAACTACTGTAAGCAGTAAAACAAGTGTGCAAATGTCATGGGTAGCTTCACAGCATTAGAGAGTTGCTCTATTACTGATGAGCTCTTGACATCCACTAACAGGTAACAAGAGATTCTACAACTGGAAGTTTAAAGACAAGCCCCAATATCTACACTACATGACTGTTACGTAATCTCTGGACTTCAGTGTTCTCGTTCACAAGTTGAGAAATATTGAGCAGAATAATTCAGTCAACAAATATTTATTCAGTGGCTGCTCTGCCAGACAATGGCCTAGCTGCTGAGATGATGTTGGAGTTTAGAATCTACCGCAAACGCAGACATGCAAACAAAATCATTTAATGTGATAGGATCATGGCTGTAAGCCTTGTTAAATTAAAAAAGTCTGTTTCAGTGGTGGGTGCTGAATAAAGTACTTCAGTACAACTAGGGATTATTGCTTTGCCAAGCAAGCAGAAAAATTAAAGGAAAGAAGAAAAAAAGGTAGGCAGGAGAAAAGGAATGAAGGGAGAAAATATGAAAAGAGAAGTGAATAGAGGAAAGAAGGAAAAATGATTCTAACTTTTAGAAAGAACATGATGTACAAAATACATTGGAAGCATCAAAAATCTCGTATCTGGGAAAGTTTCAATGGGAGAGATGAATTATGAAAAGCATCAGAAAGCAATGCCGCACAAGGAAGGAAGGACACAAGGGACTAATTTATTTAGACTAATATATTTAGAGTTCTTATAATTCATTTAAACAATAGAAGTGTGAGAATTGAAGAATAAGATCACAAGTTCAAGTTCTCAAACTGATTATTTCTATGATAAATATGGGAAATACGTAATGAGATTCAAAGCTTAGAGAAACAAGAGAGAACACTATTATTATGAAGATCCAAATGATAGGAGCCAAGGGGCAAATGTATCTTTTAGTACTATTTTGCATGTGTTAAAATAACTCACGTATTCAATAAAATAAGCCTAAAATGTTGTCATTAATACTGTCATCTCCATGTTACAAAAAAGAAAACTGAGGTAGCAAGGTTAAGTGACACAGTGGGATAAGATATAAAACTAGGCGTATTGGCTGCTGAATCTGTATTCTGAACCACTATACTATCTAGTGGTTCAGATAGACAAAGTATTGTCATCAAAGACAATACTATGATGATACGGGATGGTAATGAAGAGGCTAAGAGGAAACGTGGGTGTACACTAGGTATTCTTCAGGAATATATTTCATAGATATAGAGATGGACTACTGGATTTCTGTCTTGAGGTGGTACCATTTGAAGTTACATGTTACAATAGAAATGATTGTTGATAGAAGACAGTGAAACCAGGTTCAGGTATACATATTTGAGAAATTTTAGGCAACTATTTGTCAAGCACCTACCAGGTTCAGGAGACATGACTAATTATAGATACAAGCCTGAAATAGAAAACTGCATCACAGAAGGACCAGACCTAGCCTACCCCTACCCTATTCCCATTTAAAATTCTGTTCAAAAACATTATCCAGAAAAACACACTACTTTTACTTACCATTTTTTTACTAACCTCACAAACTTACGTCTCATCCCCATAAATCTCACTGAGAATGAGTTTGATCACATGATCTTAACAGTGGGGCAAGTTTCCACCACTTTTTCTTTCCCTTAAATTCATCTATTCCACAACTTTATAATTGGCTCAAAGGTAAAATTTGTCAAAGCTACTGTCTAAACAATGAAAAAACACTTAGTAGCCCGAGTCTTTTGTTCTTTCACTTAGAATGTTCTTGGAAGAAAAAAGTACTCCTGCAATAAGAGTATACTCCTGTGAGTATACTCCTGTAGTCATTACTAACACTGAATTAGAAAAAAATCAAACATGTATTTTGACTGAGTGCTACATCAAACTTAGCTGTGTTCTTTGAATTGGCTTCCTCATTTTAAAATTTGAGATAATACTTTTTTTACCTAACAAGGTAACTGTGTGAATTATATGAGAGAGCAAATTCAGAGGGCACAACATAATGCTTGGCATGAAGGAAGTAAGTCAGAAGAAGAAATTCCACTCATTTTTGCCTTGAGCCTCACAGCATTGTCCCTCTTGCCCATTCTTCCATAACATGATCTGCCCTGCTTACCAAACTATTCTCATCCATTGTCCCCACCTTCATGTATCAATGTTATTTTTTCTAAAAACATTTCTACATTTCATCTATACATTTTAATTCATAAATATTCTCCTACAGTGTACTCATTTTCTTTAGAGTTCTCAAACTCTGTGACTAAAAATATGTTCTTATAACGTGATCTGATCATGACTGTTACCAGCCGAAAGATCTTTCTGGGTTTCTGGTACTTACAGAACCCTGGCTGTGCTCTTTAGTATAGGCTTCACACCATTCCATTTACTTCATTCTTCCCTTCCATCCTACCAAAGTCAACTGAAGATACAGCACCAAACACCTCTTCCCATTCACACATGCATATCTAAACACCTTGTCTTCTTGTCCTGAATGTATCTCCTTATTTTAGAAACCTCCTAATTCTTTTTCAAGATACAGAGATACTACCTCCTCTGAATTGCACATAGAGTTGGTCAGTTTACACCTCCCGCAGACCTTCTTCAGGCTTCTACAATACCACCTGTTACTATGTTACAGTTAAAGACGATAGAGTTCAAATGGCTTCACCCATAAGGGTGGGTGAAAAGAAACCTCTCTGTATGCCTACACATTTACAGCCAGTATCTATGTATCTCTTTTAGATATTAGCCCTATGTTTTTGTTCTGACATCTCTTGATTATTTTAGGGGCCTTGTTAGTATTATTTAAAGCATTTATTGCTGCTTTAAGAGGGTCTTTGTCTCTGCTTCTAATTTCCTATTCTGCTTACCAGCTTAAATTTCTACTTCTGCTTAAGAATAGACTCTATCCTGATTTTGACAATTCTAGTTGCAGATGTTCAAGTCTGTCCCTGAACATCGCCTCTGGATCAAGATTATAGCCAGATCCTATTATCACTTAGACAACCTTACCATCTTCCTGAACATTTAAAACTATGCACCCTGGGTTCCCAATCCCTACACCATAAAGTAGAATTTTATTCTGAACTTCCAATTGATAGCATTTTGTCTGGACAATAGCCAGAGAATACAATAAACCTGATGCACGGTGCTTGTCAAGTAGACTAAATAAATACCACTCTCCACATCTGCAGCTAGGTCAGCACCCACATATTTTCCACCTCTTGGATGCATCTTATTCAGGTTCTAGTCCCTCCTTATTTGCTTTGTTTCTATCTTCTGAGTCCCCACATTTGACAGATTTAAGTGATGGTTTCCATGGGAAGGAATAAAGGAGTCTTTTAAGAAAAAAAGTCTATTCAGTATTTTTTAAATAATGGTGGGGAAAATGTGGCTATTTAGGAAGAATGGAGTTTGAAGAGGCTTTTGTTATTTCTTGTTATTTCTCTATAAACAAACACTCATACTATAAAGGTGCTTAAAAGACATACTAAAGGAATACCGTGCTCTCTTTTCTAACCCTCACTTTGGGAAATTGTGTGTGAAGAAGCATAAAATAAAAATAAGCTTTCAGATCTAATCTCTCACAATTTAAAAAGATTTCTTCCATTTTGGTGATTTGTATGGAGCTTCTACCATGAACTCCAGCAGAGCTTGCCCTTCTTTGCACAAGGTTACTAACATGATAAGACATTTTCATTGTGTTACTTTCCTTATCCCATCCAATTTAATGCTTTTAATTTAACCACTCCCTCTTTTTCAAAAATTCATGCCTAGTGCAAAGTATCTATGGCTCTCCTTTGAAAAAGGCCCCAGGAAGTGGACTTGCAAAGGTCTAATAGATTCATCAGATATGGTTTTCAAATGTTAAATGCCACACTGACATTCAAAAATTCATCTTGGCGCCCACGCTAGAGAAAAAAAAAATAAGTTGTGCCAGTTAGAGTTCAGAAAAGCACATCATCTACTGAGTGAGGATACGAAAACTGGCTCTCTGCAGCATTTTCAAATATCTGTCAAACAAAGAATGCAGCATATTCTGTGATAAAAATTATATTTTGTTGTTTTGAATGAATTCTGAAGATAACCGTTTTTGAAAATCTTTGATAATCACAATTAAATTTATACACGTTTAGTTCCCCAAATCAATTTGTCTCTGGCACATATTTATTACGGATTACAGGATTACAGCACTAGGAAGAAACTTAGAAGTAACAATGTCCCTTTTCATTTATGGGGTTATTAAGTAATTGAAAGCTGCTATTCTCATTTTAAATTTTTTCTGCTATACTCTTAGGTCTTTACAGAAAAGGAGGTGATATGCTAAACAACTTCGTTTACATGACAATTACTCCCAAGACAATGAGAACTTTTAAAGACAGAGAGCTAGTCCACATTCAACTTTGTATTGCAGATGCCTAGCACATATTGTAGTTTATTTTGGTATTTTTTGAAAGAATCAATTAAAACAACCTCGAACACAGAGATTCCAAACATACAGGAGTTTTTTTTTCCTTGAAATACACAACTACACTGAAAACCTCTTCTTATTCCTCTTGCATCAGTTTGCCTCACAAAGGCATACATATTGAGAGCTGTTGTGGTTTTTATTGTTATGATTTTCCTGTTTCTTTGGTCTTAAAGTCTTTCTGTAAAGTGGCCATAAGCCTAGAAAGCCACTCTTTCGGAAAGCTCTGATTCAGAGTAAGGGCGGGCAGCAGAGAGGTGGTGACTGGGGGAAGAAATTAGGTTCCATGTGTGGGTCAGATGAGACACAATGAGGAGTTGAAACCAAAACGCATAAAACAAAGGAAATTTAATACTTACAAATTCCTGAGAAGGTAACGGTGCTGAGCAAACTGAAGGCCGACAGGAAGGCTGTAGGCAGCAGGAAGCGGGGAGGAAGAACCTTCGGGATTGTGCCTCACTTAAGGTTCATGAGCTTTTATAGCTCAGCCTTTCCCACAGGGGTTGTGGATTGACTAGTCGAAAGAAAACACATGTGAATGAGGGCACTTATTTATAGGACTCAGGTGTTGGCTATTTTCTCACTATCAGAAGCTGTGGGATGTGTTGGGTTTCCAGTGGGCAGGATGAGAAACAGGTGAGCCCTGTCACAAGCAATAACACAGGGAGAAGTTTTAACTAGGCCAAAGGTAAGGGATACAGCTAGGTTTCTAAAGACCTGTGTCTGGCCTAGAAATGGATGCCAAGGAAGTAACTATATTAACCAATTTTATGACAAAGCTATTGATATTTTGCTACAACTTGTGTGAAGCTTGACATACGTCTACCCTTTGATTCAGTAAATATTCATAGAAGTCTCTACTATATGCATGGGAGTGGTACTCAACAACTGCTTCTCCATACGCAGTGCTGAAACTGTCATATGAAGTCAAGATATAGATTGTTCATGCTCAGTTTTGCATAGAACATAGGTCTTTTCTTTAAGGCAGTATATAACCTGATTACAGCAGAATAAAGTCCAGGAAAAACTGTGCTATTGACATTGGATGATCCTAATAAATACATTGGAGGATCTACTATGCCTAAAATATACTTTTAAAACAGTTTAGCATTTAGCAATTTCCCCCTAACACCTACCAGACAGGTTTTCACATTAACAACTCAAACCCACTTGTCCCATTTTACTCGCTTTGAAATTTACTGCAACTAACAGGAAAAGTCACAATTTTCATTGGGTTTTATATGTTTAGGTTGCCCTAATATAGACCCAAAATGCATCCCTTGAGAAGTCTTTTTCTTCCACAGTTCAACTCTTAAATCCTATAAATGTTATTGCAGCTGTAACCCCATCCTGAATGGGAGACAGGTTTTGCTTGAAATGTTTATTCTTGTCGTTTAAGATTGCTTTACGGCCATGCATACTATTTATTGACCTAACACTGTGGTTATATTTTTTCTTGGGGGAAAACAAATTAAAAGCTTTTTAGGGAATTTGATGAGGAAAACTGATGCTAACATACAGCAGCATCCCTTGTTTAGTGGGTAATTGACTTCTGACAGGCAAATCTCACCCACAGCTCTCCTTTGTTTATTATTTTAATTTCTTTTTTAGGGCTCCTGATCCTCATGGTGACTCCATATGAAAACATTATCAACAATGCTCAAATTAAAGCCATACTTCTCCCACCAGAGATGACAATTTTACAGAAATCAACATCTCAAGCTAATAGAACCAACTACCTACGTAGAATTTCAAGCATGTTAAATGTATCAATTAGCCTCTTAAAGGAGTTTTCTTAAAGAAACTTTTTTTAAACTTATGTCCTGGAAGAAATAAGAGAGAAGACAAACAGTAAGACTAAGACTTTGAGTTTCTTAAGACTAAGACGTTCTGATGTAGTATTCAGGGCATAGACTGACCTTAGCTATTAAAAGTAATAGTGCAGAAATAGACAATAGCAACTTGGTGTTTGCAGACATCTATTTACACACTTTTTTTCCTTCTACCTAGAGATTCTTTTATCTACTCTGCTAATTCTTTAACTGCATCCCACACCAGGGTTTGACAAATACTTGAAGTAGATGAACTCTTACCCAGCCATTGATCCAGAGATACTTTGAAGGATTTTTTTTAATTCATTATCTCTTCTCTGAATTTCCACTAAATTTTACTTATTCTAGGATACCCATAATTCAGAAGAATAAATGAAAAATATTCAGTTTGAGGAGTTTAAAATTGGGCTTTTCATATATTAGGGCTACAAAGACTGCTACTTATCTGTTATTCTAAAAAATATGGTCACAAAGATGAAGAAACTAACTTTTGGAGAGGTTAAGTGGTAGATGACAGTTCAAATGCCTACTTATTGGAGAGTTGGTTCATGTCATCATTTTATTATTATTTACATGAATAAAACAATTCTAGTTTCAATTGCACTGCTTTTCCTAATCAGATGTTCCATTCTTGTCTGAGCCAGTGTTGTAATTCACCAGTTTTCTATCAGGAAGTCCCAAAACAATTGGTTTTCTTTACTTGTAACAATCAGTAAATTGTAGTGTAATATAATCTGCAGAAAGCAAAGCCAGATATCAAAATCTGGCCCTCACCACTGCATTATCACACATGTGAGCATAAGGGAGGTAGAATAAAGTTTAGAAACTTATGAATTGAGTACATTTCCATCTCTCACAGGGTTCAGCAGTGTGCTATTAATAGCAGACAAGAGAGTAGGCAAGATTATGAACAGTCAGGGGAGTAAAGTTTTTAGATGATATCAAGCTTCAAAATCCACAAGCCCTACCTTGACCCAGCTTCCCTTTTTCCCTTTTGTTTCACTGAGAAATAAATGCATGAGACATCATCAAAGAGAAAAATATTATTGTGTTATCTAGGCATATATTCCAACTTTTTATTTAGTTTTTAAGATTGGAGAGGTTACATAGGCCTAGGCCTATGAGATTTCTTTTACCCCTTATTGAATTTAGAGATTTAACCACTCTCTAACTGGTGTAATGGAAAGAAAGAAGGGACTACTGGAAGGATGGCCAAATCAGCTTACCTTTTCCACAGAAGCCATACTGTTTTACACTTTAGTAAGACAGAAACAAAAAGATGACAGTGTTTCTTTTTTTTTTTTTGGAGACGAGTTTCGCTCTTGTTACCCAGGCTGGAGTGCAATGGTGCGATCTCGGCTCTCCGCAACCTCCGCCTTCTGGGTTCAGGCAATTCTCCTGCCTCAGCCTCCTGAGTAGCTGGGATTACAGGCACGCGCCACCATGCCCAGCTAATTTTTTGTATTTTTAGTAGAGACGGGGTTTCACCATATTGACCAGGATGGTCTTGATCTCTTGACCTCGTGATCCACCCACCTCGGCCTCCCAAAGTGCTGGCATTACAGGCGTGCGCCACTGCGCCTGGCCAGATGACAGTATTTCTTACTATACAGACCAAATGCTTGACCCTGACCGTATGAAAGAAAGAAGAAAGAGTATAAATGTATGCTATATTAGCATGCAGTAACTCTGAGCAACAGTTTATTTGAGCAAGTCAGCATTATGGACTCAAACCAATCAGAGTAGACTTCATAGAAATTATAGAAGTGGAGTTGAGGACATTTAGAAAAAACTAACCCTTTCTAAATGTATATAAGTATATGTTTATCTCTTGAAGATATAAATTATACTCCTAATCCTCAATATCTAGGTCTCGGTAGAAGGTGATTAGAGTGATTAATCTGCAGAGAGTCAATATAAAGTATGTGATTTGATGCAAACTTCTTTTGTATTATAAAATTTCCTTTTCCATATAAAATACCCTGTCGTGGAGATGTGTATTCTATACATATTTAGTAAATATATATATATATATATATGTGTCTGTGTGTGTGTGTGTGTGTGCCCATGTGCATATATATATATTCAGTTTAACATTTACAAAGCTTGTTCAACTCTATGCAGACTACAGCTAGAAATTCAGACTCCAACTCTATGGCCTTTTCTATCCCACAGAAGTGTGGTTTTCAGGCAATAAACTGAGGTCAACCAGTGTCCATGGTTTTTATTTTTAGCATAGGTCAAACAGTAACCTCAAAGCCCCTTTAATGCCAAACATATAATGAAAGAGATCAGGGTGCAATCATTTACATTTCAGCAAGAAATATGTTTTACTCTGATATGTTGGCAGTGGTTCAGTGCAAATGACCTGCTTTCACACGCTGACGTTTTTCAAGGTTTGGAGCAATTGGCTTGAAATTTGAAACACTTATCTCTGACTTTCATGCCTCTGATATATAACAGAGTGCTTTTGTGGAATCTGTCCAGTTATTTCTATTGAATTCCCACCTCCATACAGTTCTAAAAAATGAGAACACAGATTAACTGTCAAGTAGAGTTTCTGCTATCGATTTATTTTTAGTCTATTATATAGGATCAGATTTGGGATGGAAACATTCATGTGTATGTACTGCTCTCATTAAATTATTTTAATCAGGAAACAACACTTTTAAAACAGCATATTCTATTCAAAAGCTGCAATGTGGTAAAGTAAGCACATTATTATGAAATCAACATGGAAATCAAGCACCATGATGTTTATTAAACTCTTCAAATTACAAGTCCTATTTTTATTTCCCCACAACTATACCGAATATCACAGGTTAACCTAGATGCATTTTGAACTTTGCCCTCTTTTGAAAATTCCTAAACTGAGCAAATGAGTCTACATGGAGGCAGTATTGCTATAGTGGTTAAATCCCAGATTCCAAGCCCATATCATATAACCGGAATCCTGACTCTATTGCCTGTATAACTTTAGGGAATTTTCTTAATTTCTTCGTGTCTTTTTTTTTTTAATTTTATTTGAAGAGAAACAAGATAAAAACATAATTTCTGTTGTATACTTTTGTTAAAAAGATTTTATATAAAAATGTATGTGAAAGGCTTGTAATTTTTATCATAGATAGTAAATGCTCAATTAAATTTCAGAGTTAAAGTTTAATAGATAATGGAGAGGTGATTTTGCCAGTATTTCTTTTTTTGGGCTGTGAAGTACATGTGATTTAGCTGTTAGGATATTATTTTAGAAAATCTAAGACAATATCTCATCAAAAGTAAAAGTAAGTCAAAGCCAGAACATGCTCTGGGTATTTAAGGAAAAAGATCCGTGCAGACTAGAATTTGATTCTAGCTTCTCAACATAGCAGTTAAGTGCTTTCAGGAGATATCAGTGTCAGTTTTCGAAGTTCCTCACTTTTAAATTGAGTGGATTTATCTGAAACATCCTTACAGTACTAATGAGACAAAAATGTCTTCCATTGGAGAGTTACATTGCAGCCTAACATTACTGCCATTGAGAAGTCAAGAAACATGTGAAATTAAACAACTCTGAGAAATAGAAAAGATTGAGGAATTTTCTCAACTATTTAATGCATGCACCAGGGCATCCGTATTGATCTCCACTATTAAAAATCAAAATTATATTTTAAGAGCTCAAATATCAAAAACTAGGATAAAATTTAGCTTAAAAGTCGCATCAGTTCTGATTTTAGTTGGATAAGTTTAAATCTGCATAAATGTTCTTATCAGATGGATGACTTAATTAAATTTTGTGATTACAAGGCAGATCTTTCACCTACGAATTAAAATATATTATGTAAAAACTCCAAATTAAATTTAGGGTTATTTTAATAAAGATTCACACAAGGCTACTGAGATGATATGACATTTATATTTGCATATAGTATTATAAAATGTTTCTTGTAACACAATTATCAAATTCTGTGCAGAATTTTATAATTTAAATGAACATATTTTGAAAAGACACCATGGATGCAAAGCCTGGTGTTTAGATAACTTTAAAATGATACCATATTTAGCTAAGAGTGACACTTAGATTTCTCCCAACTGCTCTGATATTTAATTGAGATGGTGTGTGACGATCTGCATGAAGATAATTCTGAGCTCAAATTCATTTTGTTTATATTCTCACATTTGCCACCTATCCTTGATTAGAAGTATAACTGTCCTTCTCTAGATTCTTGTGTTTATGAAAAAGGGAAATTACTTTTTCCTTCCCCTCAATCATGAACTTGAGTGCTATACACAGAGTAGATCCCTGGTAAGAAGAAAAACAGATATCACAGGGATCAAACATAATCAATATTAGCTAGCCAATGAGAAGAAGCGTTACTCTCTGACATTTTCCAAATACACTTTGAGAAATCACATCCACTTTTTTGAAGCAACATGATGTTTCTCTAACCTCCAATACATTTTAATAGAATAGTACCTCATTCCCAAAACTAATCTTCAGAAGTCATCCAATTCATAATTTTATTTTGGTTCTTGTATTGAATTCACAGTTTCATTTTATGCCCTCCATGTGAACCACATCCTTTCTGATCCTAGGATTTGCCCTCAGCCTTTATATTGAACAAATAAGTTTTTTTCTCTTAGTTTTTCAAACCACTAATTCTTGCTTTCACTCCAATATAGCATTCTTCATCAGTCCAGGCCTCAGTTATTCCTGGGTGCTCTGCATTCACAGATTGTCCAATCCATCCCTAGACCAAGCTGTTAGTTGCCTATTAGAGTCAAATATAGTGCTTTTCAAAATGGTGGAAGAAAATAATTCAATATCAAGCACATATTATTTAATTGTAGCTGTAACTGTTGTTGCTGTTACTTACACAACCCTCTAGAAAACAGATCACAGAATAACAATATAAAATAGAGGTGAATAGCAATATTTAAAGAGTCTCCTTCTCAAGTACAGATTTTAATATTTCCCCTTATATAAGCATGAAAATAGAAGATGGTGAAATGGCTAAAAATACGCACTACAGCATCTAACCACCCAAATGAATCCTAAAGGATTGTCAACATTACAGAATTTTCTACAGTATAAACATTCTAGAGTTTTGGAAACCATAAGCAAGAGTGTGTTTAATAATTTTCTGTAATTACCAATAAAGATTCTGAAAAAACAGAGGTTAAACGGACATTGAAGAAGGCATTGTTTTCTTCCTAGCGAGGCCAAGATGCAATGCCAGTGAATAATTTCTGTGACTCTAAAACAAATCATTTTCCATTTTATTCTTCCCTCCCCTAAACATTTTATCTTTACTTACTGCTTTTAACCCTGCTTATCCTGTATAAA
The DNA here is from genome assembly GCF_001604975.1 of Cebus imitator. Lineage (NCBI taxonomy): Eukaryota > Metazoa > Chordata > Mammalia > Primates > Cebidae > Cebus > Cebus imitator. The sequence continues at coordinate 2,255,028 of NW_016107651.1, read as the reverse complement.
GATTAGTTACCATTTTTCTTTTGAATATTAGCTTAAGCCACATATCTGACTTTAATTCAAGGCACAAAGCATGCACTAACTTAGATCCTTTAATTTCTTTTAATAAAAGGCTAAAATTCTACAGTAAAATTTATATACATTAATTGCAAAATTTGATGGGCTTGGATAATGTACTTCTATATAAACACCATCTTATCAAGATATGAAAAGGTATTTCCCTTATTCTACTAAATAGATCACATATTTGCGCTTCATTTTTTATCTAATATTTTTTTAAATAATGAACATTTTATAGGCTTGTTTATAAAGTCTTCTTTAAAGTGTATATATGTGTGTGTGTGTGTGTGTATATATATATATGTATATATATATGAGTCTTCTTATGTTGGTTGATTTTATATATGAAGTTATTTGACTAGAGATGACTTCAGCCTCTAACTCTTCACCTTTCTTTTTAAATAAGGTATTTTTAAAAATTGTTGGCCAGGCATGGTGGCTCACGACTGTAATCCTAACACTTTGGAAGTCTGAAGTGGGTGGATCACGAGGTCAGGAGATCGAGACCATCCTAGCCAACATGGTGAAACCCCATCTCTACTAAAAATTCAAAAATTAGCTGGGCATGGTGATGCGTGCTTGTAATCCCAGGTACTCGGAAGACTGAGGCAGGAGAATTGCTTGAACCAGGGAGTAGAATGTTGCAATGAGCCAAGATCATGCCCCTACACTCCAGCCTGGTGACAGGCAAGACTGTGTCTCAAAAAAAAAAAAAAACAAAAAAAACAAAAAACTGTCATTTTCTTGAATATGAGTTAAGATTAAGAACAATGAAGACATATGCATGCATATGTTCAGTGCATCACTTTCACAATAGTTAAGATATAAAATTAATCGAAATGCCCATCTACAGTAGACTGGATAAAGAAAATGTGGTATATACACAATATAAAATACTACTCAACCATAAAAAAGAACGAGATCATGTCCTTTGCAGCAACATGGATGGAGCTGGAGACCAGTATTCTAAGCAAACTACCACTGGAACAGAAAACCAAATAGCACATGTTCTCGCCTATAAGAAGGAGCTAAATGTTGAGTACATATAGATAAAAAGAAGGTAACAACAGATATCAGGGCTTACTTGATAGCAGAGGGAGGGACGAGGGTGTAGATCAAAAAACTACCTATCGGGGGTACTGTGCTTATCACCTGGGTGACAAAATAATCTGTGCACTAAACCTCCCGTGACATGCAATTTACCTATATAATAACCAGCACATGTACTCCTGAGCTTAATGTTTTTAAAGAAAAGAAGAGTAGCATTTGGGAAAGACATATGCTTATATTTACATACCTATGTAAACAAGGAATTTTGTGGTAAAAAAATCTTTACGGCAGTTCTAAATACAGTAGTAGCACAAGTGTAAACCTAAATTACTCTGTTAAAACTCATCAAGCTAATGTGTCTCCCCTAGTAGACATCTGCTACTAAGTAAATTACCAAGGGAATAAAGTGTCTTCTGAGACTGAAACATAGGTTACATGATCTCTAGGAACCACTTCAGCCCTACAATATTTTGATCTAGCAATTTTGAAGATTAAAAAAAATTGTTTATTTAGAACTTACTATATACCACAGAATGTTTGCATGGTGTTGCAAGTTCACCTAACTCTAACAGTAACTCTGCAAGAAAAGCTAATTCTATCTGCTCCTAGATGAAGAAAGATACACTGACCAACAGGAATGCTGCAAGTAAGTGGCCAACATAGAGAATGAATCTAGTCATATATATCCCTAAAACTTTTATTTTTTTGAGAACGAATCTCACTGCGATGCCCAGGTTGGAGTACAATGGCGCCATCTTGGCTCACTGCAACCTCCACCCCCCAGGTTCAAGTGATTCTCCTGCATCAGCTTCCCAAGCAGCTGGGATTACAGACACCTGCCACCATGTCCAGCTAATTTTTCTTTTTAGTAGAGATGGGGTTTCACCATACTGGTCAGGCTGGTCTTGAACTCCTGACCTCAAGTGATCTGCCTGCCTTGGCCTCCCAAAGTGCTGGGATTACAAGCGTGAGCCACCATGCTCACCTCCCTAAAGCTTTTAATCTTTTATTCCTTTTGTCTAGATTTATGCCTCGCTTATACTTTTTCTGTTTTCAGATTGAACTTTGTATTTAGTTTTCATTTAAGTTCTAAATATAGCTGTGCCTTCTTAAAACATGGAATAACTATTAAAATAATTCACATAAATATTCCTTTTTTAAAATCAATGGGTGAATTTTGTTTATGAAATTGAAGCTTCCTTCTTAAGCACAGAACTCTTTTTTCTTTGATCTTCTCCCTAAAAACACATCTAGACAATACTGACTGTTTGAAATACATGCACTATCCCTTTTTGTCAATGGTGCCAGCAGGAACAGAAGCAATATTTTCAAAGATCTAATTAGCTTCCAAGTCTAGATATAAATATTTTTTTGTTTTGCCCTTATCACATCTAGGAACAAACTATTAGAGTCAAATACAGTGCTTTTCAAAATGGTGGAAGAAAATAATACAATATCATGCACACAAGCATACTATTTAATTGTTTTTGCTATAACTGCTGCTGTTGTTACTTACCAAATCTCTTGGAACAAGGGCAGAAAACATCCCCAGCATCCTCCTACTTACTGTGCTGGAGATGTCCCATTGTCAAGTGGAGGGGTTGAAAAGATTTTAAGTAGTCATTTGTTATCTCATATTATGACACTACTATAAAATGAAGAAACTATTTTCCATGACAAAATGCTGAGTCTCTGCTAATGAGGTTTTTGTCATATTAATGAAAATAAATGCCAATATGATATAAAATTATTATGAATAAAAATTGCTAATGTAGCAGCCCTCATAATGTGAGGAAGATGTTGAATGCAAAGCAAAGATATCAGGAATGTGTGTGCGTGCGTGTGTGTGTGTGTGTGTGTGTGTGTGAGAGAGAGAGAGAGAGAGAGAGAGAGAGAGAGAGAGAGAAAGAGACTCAGGGATAGGGACTAAAAGAAATCCTGAGTTCTAATTTCAGTCACATCAAAGACACAGAATGAAAAGCAATTAAGAAAGAAGAAAGATATTGTTATATATACAAAGTAACAAAAAGGAGATCCAATGCAAAAGGACGTCTTTATATCATGATCAGAAAATTTGTTATGGTAAAAATTAATGTACATTTCTTTGCAGAAAGGCTGTAAAATAAAAAAAAAATACATAAAGCACTTGACCTGAAAAGCATGCTGTCATCCTTAATGTTATTATAAGACCTCACAATATTATTCATGAGAAGACATTCTTATAAAATGATATATCACGTATTTGAACATATCATTGGTTTTTTATCATGATAAAAGCAGGATTCGTTCACCTTCTTAGGCATGTATTTGCGTCTATTTAATTATTTAGAAAATCTGAAAGCTGGAAGATCCCAGAATGGCATTTATTTATGTTGTGCATTGTCTCTTTGATCTACCACCTACTTTAATGCTGCTGTAACAACATTATCTATCAAAAAAATTTACTACTTTGCACCATCCTATAAAATACATGTGATAAATTATATGTGAGACTCATGCATTCAAAAGGTGTTTCTTGACTACTGATTGTTAGCATAACCACTTCAAGAGGTAGGTATTAATTCTGAAAAATAAAGCCTAACAACGTGCTTACATGATAAACCCGGGGCGTTGCAACTTGCTATTAATAAATCAGAATTGGGTGGTATTAGAGTAACAAGAGGCTAGGGACATAAGCTGACCAGCAAGGGAATTAACCAACAGCTTCTCCACTTGTGGCTTTACAGGGTCTGCCAGATTCTCTTCATTCTTTCTTCCTGGTATATTTCCTTTTCATGGTGTCCATCTCCAGTAGCTTTGTAGCATAGGGTGAAAGGCTCATCTATTTTGAGTCTTCAAATGCTGAAAAACATTTTTATACATTCTTCAAGTTCTATGGGTAGTTTCATTAGGCAGAAAGAACATTGGAATGTTAATAATCATCTTTCAGAATTTCAAACTTGTTTTCTCTTGCTGCTACTGTTGCTGTTGGGAAGTCTGTGACATCTTCAATCTTATTTTTTATAAGATGTTTGGTTTCTTTCTTGAGTTTTTATGGCCCTCTCTTCTTCAGTTTATCTTTTATGTTAAGAAATTTTATAATTAGGGATCTCAGTGTTGAGTGTGTGTGTGTGTGTGCATGCGTGTGTATGTGCATATACCTCTACAGGTTTATGATTATGTATATTTCCTCCAGATTGAATGGGCCCACATAGTTCCCTGAATAATTCTCAGATTCTTATCTTTCAGTCGGAGAAACATTCTTACATTGTTTGATAAGGCAAGGAGGTTGATAATTTTATCTTTTCTTCTTTTTTATTGCCTTATTCTATAACTACTAATGGTAGGATATTGGTCCATCAGTATTAATGCTGCAATGTTACTGTCTTATTAATTGTGTATTTTAAATCTACGTCCTAAGGACTTCCTTCATGGACACACCATGCCTCATACTCATCTTTCACAGCAACTGGTGCCTCTGACTAGCGAGCTTTCCACATATCTTTGGGTGAATGATCTTTCTTTCCATCTAGCTTTCACGCTGAGGCCATGCCCACTGTAGGTTGTAACTTTCTTGACTTTCCTAAGTTAATTAACAATTTTTCCTTCCACATCAGCACTCCAAATATTCCTAGAAATCTTTTGTCTGAAGTGCCAGACTCGGACTTCCGACAGGATGCGGGGCTCAGCAGGCTCAGCAGCTCGGCGGCCACACAGCCCGGGACACAGGCCTCCTTTGGGGAACCCCACCCCACTGGCCAGGCCCAGCCTCTGCCCTCTTTGGGGGTCCTGACCACTGTCTCCCTACATACCCAAGAAAGGGAGCCTGGTCTTGTCTTTCCAGCTGCCCCCACCTGTTCTCCCTCTTGGGGTTCCTTTCCATCTGAACTGGATTCAGAGGACACAGAGTTCCCCAGCTTTCCCCGAGTCTGATGCCCTGTCTGGCCCTCAAGGCATTTTATTGCTGCCAATACCAACTGGGAAAAAGACACAGTGGTATGACGAATTACAGATGAGAAGCAGACTTCAGGATTTTTTTCAAATTCAAGAGCATTAGTTTGTCTCAGGAGAGACTGGTGCTGCCTGTCTCACTGTGAGAATCCCTGTGATAGACCTTCCCGGGCAAAGGCCTTTTCTGAAGATAAGAGAGAGATCCAAGATGGCTGATCAGTAGTAGCTCGGGATCATAGCTCCCGCTGAAAGAGCAGAGAATGAGAGGATGCCACACTTTCAGATCAATTTTTGTTGCTCACACACCAGGAGATTCCCAGCGGAGGAGCCCCACGTGTTGCCAGCGCGACTCTTGAGGCCATTGAGGCGGTTTTGCTGCTGCCTTGATGCGGCGGTTCTCGGTGCAGGGTCAGAAAAGCACCATCAATCTTAACGCCGCTGTTTTGGCTGGCGCAGTGCGCTGCTCAGATTCTAGCGCCGGAAATCAACAAGTTGGACGTCCATTCAGAAACCCAACTATAAAGACGGTAATTATAAAGACCACAGATGGATAAATTTATAACAAAGAGAAGAAACCAGCCTAAAAAGGCTGAGAATACCCAAAATCAGAACGCTTCTCCCTCTACGGGGGATCACAGTTCCTCATCAGCAACAGAACAAGGCCTGATGGAGAATGAGTGTGTTCCATTAGCAGAAGCAGGCTTTAAAAAGTGGATGATAAGAAACTTCTGGGAATTAAAAGAACTTATTCTAACCCAATGCAAAGAAACTAAGAACTTTGAAAAAAGGTTTGACGAAATGTTAAAAATAACACACAATTTAGAAAGGAATATAAATGAATTAATGGAGCTGAAAAATACAACACGAGAACTTCGCGAACTATACACAAGTTTTAACAGCCGAATTGATTAAGCAGAAGAAAAGATATCAGAGGTTGAAGACCAACTTCATGAAATAAAACAAAAAGACAAGATTAGAGAAAAAAGGATAAAAAGGAACGAGCAAAGTCTCCAAGAAATATGGGACTTTGTGAAAAGACCTAATCTACGTTTGATAGGTGTACCTTAATGTGACGAAGAGAATCAATCCAAGCTGGAAAATACGCTTCAGGATATTATTCAGGAAAACTTTCCCAACCTAGCAAGGCAGGACAATATTCACCTCCAGGTAATACATAGAACACCACAAAGATATTCCTCAAGAAGACCAACCTCAAGGCACATAATCACCAGATTCACCAGGGTTGAAATGAAAGAGAAAATACTGAGGGCAGCCAGAGAGAAAGGCCAGGTTACCCATAAAGGGAAGCCCATCAGACTCACAGCAGATATCTCAGCAGAAACCCTACAAGACAGAAGAGAGGGGGGGCCAATATTCAACATCCTTAAAGAAAAGAACTTTCAACCCAGAATTTTACATCCAGCCAAACTAAGCTTCAGAAGCGAAGGAAAAATAAAATCTTTTGTGAACAAGCAAGCACTCAGAGATTTCATCACCACCAGGCCTGCTTTACAAAAGCTTCTGAAAGAACCACTACAAATAGAAAGGAACAACCAGTATCAGCCTTTCAAAAATTGCCAAAAAACAAAGAACATCAACATAATTAAGAAATTGCATCAACTAATGGGCAAAACAGCCAGCTAACATTAAATGACAGTATCAAACTCACATATATTGTTATTAATTCTAAATTTAAATCGACTAAATCCCCCTATCCAAAGACACAGACAGGCAAAAAAAGCCAAGACCCATTGGTATGCTACATCCAGATCCATCTCACATGCAAGGATACACAAAGACTCAAAACAAAGGTATGGAGAAAAATTTATCAACCAAATGGAGAGCAAAAATAAATAAATAGAAAGCAGGAGTTG
>NW_016107651.1:2238300-2247402 GCF_001604975.1 Cebus imitator | reverse complement strand
AAAAAAAAAAAAAAAAAAAAGAAAAAAGAAATCTTTTGTCTACTCTGCAGTTTACGGGGATCATATGGGTTTATATCTTTGCTGTCATTTTAGTCATATTTCAAGAGGTAAGAACTAAATTTGAAAGAATAAATAAGATATCAGCAAAACAAGGAGGGGAAAGACTTTATCTGAAAGAAATGTACTTCAAATAGAACAATTTTACAAAAACTGGAATTTATTAAGACACTTCAAATCTCATGGTACAGGGGTCTAAATCTGGTCTGACACCTGGTTCATGTCATTTCCTATATACACAGTGACGTGTACTGTCCAGTCACAACTTTAGTGTTTACATCTGTCATTAACAGGCAGTGAGCCTATAGTTCAGACATTGTATTGAAAATTTTAAGTATTTTTCTACCCATCCCTTTGCAAATCAAAATAATGAAATTCATTGCAAACTTCTCTACTTTGTAAACAAAATTTCTCTTATACAAGATATATAAAGTTAACTTCAGTCAGTTCTCCAGTCTTTCCTGGTACCTAATCCATTATGATCACTTATATTTGCTATATTAACTTTTAATACAAACACAACATTTTATACATTTTTAAAAAGCATCGAATAATGAGATAATAAACCCTATCAAAGGTATTGGGTGATCTACTTTTTGGCATTAGTACTTCAAAGAAAAAAGTAGTTTTTTGTTTGTGTGTTTTTTAAATTATAGAGTGATAGCAACTAAAATTACAAAAGGACAAAAGCAATCATGCAAAGGGTAATTCATCATCTCTTGTTTCTCTTACATGTACTTCTGCGACTCTCCAGTCTGGAAGAGAACTGTGAGCAGCCACATGTGGAAGGGCAATAACGCCTACCCTACTCTCCAGAGGACTTAGTGGAAGCCACTTTGGTGTAACTTAAGTGACACTGAAAGGCTTACTTGCCTTGATATATTAAGATTTCCTTTAGCTAGTTTATGCTGCTTTAAACATTGTGAACATGAATACATGTGTGTTGTTTAATACAGAAAAAAGTAATAAGAACCTACCATGTTCCAAAAAGTTATGCTTGGCATTTTAACATATATCATATCTGCAAAACAATTATCTAGGCAGTCCCAGTGCTAACAGATAAGGAAAATAATGTTCAGAGTTTTTTATAGAGATTTTAATTCATTTTTCTAATTTTAACCAGCTAAACAGTAACAAAGAGCTGAATCTCATACTCCTGACATTAACACTGCTCCTCACTCCACAGTCTCAAACTCCAAGCAGGTATTAAGTAAATATAGGCAGCTGTAATAAACCACAGCTTTCAAAATTTCATAAATGGGAATAGAAAATAAAAATGAAGATGAAAGAGGACCATAGTAAATACAAGTTTTGCTAGTCTCCCTTCTTTCAATTTACATTTTGATATCCCCCACAAATAGAAATAGGTACTAATAGTGACTCATCTAATCCATTTAAATTCCAAAATAATTCTAAAACTTGGTAGACTTACTATACAGGTTTTGTAGATGAGCAAGTAATATAATTAGAACGCTCTGAGTTCTTCTGACTTCAGAATTATATTACTTTATATAACGTCACATTGTTTTCCAAATTTTAAACTACTTCCAGCTCTAAGTGCCGCTCTAGGACATGCCAGTCACTTCCAGGTGCTTTGGTTTACCGAAATGAATGGACTAGGAATGTTGATATCCAAAGCACTGGGTATAAGCCATACATAAATAGTTACAAATGCAGAGTACCCTTCACATCCTGACTACATGCTAACTTTCCAATTTTATATAAATGTTTCTCTAAAAAACACAAAATATGTATATTTCTCTATAATTATCATTTCTTGCCTTGCTTACTCTGTTCTTTTCTTATTTTCATATTTTTTTCTACAGCTAAGCCCAACTTTCCATCAAGTCAAATTCCAGTTCTGCAGAGTTGGCCCTCCTTACTCCATCCTCAGATTCAACAGCATTTTAAAGGCAAAACCTACATAAAGTGAAGCACAGAAAAACAAGTTATGCCTGTATTGGCTCCCAATCTAGGAAAGGGTTAGATAAGCAATTGGGTGACTCTGATTAGTCAAATATAGCTGAATTAGGAAGATGAAATCAGAGAAAATAAGGTATAGACCATGTAAATAAAAATCAGAATAATAAAAATTTGAAATATATTTGTTTTCATGGAGCTAGCTGGAGGGGTGCATTAATCATGGTTCTTCTTTCTTTCTTTTTTTTTTAAATGTTTTATGATACTTTGACCTTGAGGTCTTGCAGATCCAGGCAGGGACTGCCACTCCCAGAATTAGCCAGTTCCTAGAGACGTCAAACATGGTGTCTGTGAATATTTTTTTGATAGGCAAGTCAACCAACCCTGAGCCCATATTTCCTTTATACGTCCTTTTATCAGGCTTTTAGCGTGGGGGACACTGTGCCCCTTTCCTACATCACCCCTGGATCAGGTACCAGACAGCTAGGGACTACCTCTAAAGCCCAGAATCATCCATAATAATTCAAAGTATCGGCTTCTAAACTTGCTCAGCACACCTACCCTGCCTCACCTATTCCCACGAAAACCACAATAAATGCTCTGGCCCCTCCTCGCACTTCTCTTACCTCATGACTAACTCTGATGATTTCCCAAATAGTTCTGCATGGCATCACATGGTATACCCCTTTCTCCTGGGAACTATGAGTATCAAATTATCCTTCCAATGGCAGTAATCTCCTAATCTATTTGCTTACCATTCCTGAATAAAAGCAAAATCCTAGGCACATGTAAAACAAAGTGTCTTTCTCATGTCTCTTAGAAATAGCAGGTGAGCAATCCTATGTTATATCAACTGCTGGAAGTGGGGGCAGTATGCTGCAATAAGAAGAACCTAGAGTTTGGAAAGAATGTTGCCAAGGGTGTAATTCTATTTCTGACACTTTCTGCTGTTATGTTGAATTAGTTACTGAACTTCTTCAAATATCTGTTTCCATATCCATAAAAGTTATCTACCTTAAAAAGTTGTTACGAAGAAATAACATAATTTCTAACACAGTATTGGGGACCTAGTAAGTACACTGCAACTCTGAATGATTTTTCCTTCAGGCTTCAATTAAAAATTTATAAATAAAAATGCTTTAGGTGTTGTTTTGTGAAGATCTAAAAGTTCGTGTTAGGCCAACATCTAGAAGTTAAAAGATTGATTTTGGCTCAGAAAGAAAAAGAGCAGCTTCTGATTTCAGCTATAACATGTACAAAACATAGAAGCTGTCAATCCATACTATAGGACAAAAGCTGAAAAAAACTAAAGCTCAATGAGTATATTTAGAATCATCAGAGAATGTAGGTCACAGGCCAAACCATCACCTCAGAACCTGAAAGACAGGGAAATATAGAGAATTGCAGGAAAGATCAGCTTACATGCAGCAAAAGATGCTATAGCAATATATTAGGAGGAATACAAATGGTAGCTTTGATTAATTGCTAGAAGTGAAATGGGAACTGACACAAAAGTGAGAAACTCTTGGAGAATGCAGTCCTTAGGTGGGGGCAAAGCACAATTTCATGGTTTTTATATCCAGGAATCTGACCAGGTTTTCAGGGTTAAAAGCCAAGAAAAACTTATCCTGTTTCTGGCAGGAGTAGATGGATAGTAAACATTTTGAAATATGGCCATAATATCCATATTTAGAGGGCATATAAGTAGAATCTGCTCCCCATAACTAAAACCTGCTCAGCACGGAGAAGTACTTTACCAGAGTCTTATCTTACCTGAAAGGAGGGAAGTGCCCAACTGCAGCTCCCTCACCTTTCTGTATCACCTAACGGGAAAAAAAAAGAAGTGGAGAAACACTTGTAAAGGTCACATCCTAGGGACACAGCTCACTAAAAGACTAAGTATAAATCATACGATTTAGAATGCTTCTCATTCCACTACCTCTTACCATGATATCAAAAAATCTGCAGTAATATAACATTGCATTACAGCTGAAAGATGTAGAGAGGGCAGATTTTAATTAAGGAAAAGATTTTAGGAGAGCTCAAAGGCATCATGAGAAACAAAAATACAGACATTTTGGTACCTACAATTACAGCAAACATTAAGCACAGACCATCTGCTTGTCAGAGTACACAACCATAGGCTGAAAACCTACGTACCTCAGTTCCTATTACTCACCATATTACATACTGCATCCAACAAGAAATTACAGGACATGTCAAAAGACAAGAAAAAACACAGTATAAAGAGACAAAGCAAGTATCAGAATCAGACTCAGATATGACACAGTTGTTTTTGAATTACCAGATAGGAAATTAAAAATCACAATCTTTGCTATGTTAAGGGCTCCAATGAAAATAGCAGGCAACATAAAAGAATAAATGGATATTGTAAATATAGAGATGATACCCTAAGAAATAATCTAAAGAAAATACTGGAAAGCAAAAATAATCAATAGAAATAATGGATTTGATAGGCTAAAACTAAAGGGATGGAAATTGATAAACCATGCTGAAAGTAATAAAAAGAAAGGCAAAGTGGCTGTATTAATTAGACAAATATCACTTGATTATATATGCAACTAGCAGTAGTCTATCACAATATAAGAGGCAATTAGGCAAGGAGACTCCCACCTCTGTGGAACTTAATACGGCAACATGGCTACACTGGATTGACTTAAGAAGGCAAGCAGCAGCTCCTCACAGACCCAAAGCTTGCCCCTTGACCCTCCCAAGGCAGGGAGATGCCTACCTTCACACGTCAGAGAAGAGAAAGAGCTACACTCGCTTCACCCAGAAAGGTAAGCAGCAGCTCCACACAGCCAAAATGATCCAGACAAGCAAATATACTCCAATTCTATATATTTTGGAGAAACACAGAAGATGGTCCTGCTTGATGCAGGAGGTCAAATAGCCAATCAATTCACAAAAGACCCAATCTATAGCTCCACCTAGACAGGGAGGCAATCCACAATCACACATTTCTGGGAAACATATCCTAGAGTCCAACTAGAGCAGCAACTCCATCTAACTTTGGAGCTTCACCTGCAATGCTGCCCAACTTCAGATCCCAAATGGCAGAATTGCCCAGTCAGGGCATGAATACATCATGTGACTTTCTGAACAGAAGTCATTGCAGTACGTGGCCAGCAGCTTCACTTGAGGGCAGAGCCCAGCCAGTGGTTTCAAAGATCAGCAGAGTAGCACCGTTTGACATCAAGGGAGAAAAAATGGTACCACAGTCACCTAGAAGACTCACAACCATATATTTGCAATCAATTCAAGACTACTTTCAAATATCATATGCCAATTTAAAGGAGGTATGGTTCTCATACTACCTGGGCTAGCCCTTTTGGAATCAGAGGATAAACTATTTAGTTTAGTAAAGCTCTATCACTGCCAAAGAACACCTATAAAAGCCAGAAGATGGAGCTGTCTCCTCAAATGCGCAGAAACAAAACAAAACAGAAACTCCACACATAAGGACATTAGGATTAGGAAGACTCAGGGAATCATGACACTTTCAAAAGAAAGTAATAAAGCTCTAATAATGAACTTCAAATAAATGGAAATGCATAAAATGATTGACAAAAAATTCACAATTCTGCTTACTGAGAACTTCAGTGTACTAAAGGAATATACAGATAAAAAATTTAATAAATTTTGAAAGTAATACATAAAAAGCAAGAAGAAAAAAATTTAGAGCAATAAAAAACCAGAAATCTTAGAGATGATAATGCAATAACTGAAAAATTCAAAATAAAATTTTAACAGCAGGGTAAGTTAAGCAGAATTTAAAAAATAATGAACTGTAACAGAATATTAGAAATTATTTACTCAGAGAAGCAAAAAAGACAAAAGAATTAGAAAGAATGAAGAAAGACTATGAGAATTATGGGACACCATCAGGGAAACCAAACTATTGAATAATAAATTTTGCAGAAGAAGAAAGGGAAAAGGGGCCAGAAGACATATTTAATGAAATAATGACTGAAAACTTTCCAAATCTTGGAATAGATGACAATACACATGTACAGGAAGCAAACAGTTCTCCAGTGAAATTCAACCCAAAAAGGAGTACCCCAAGACATGCAATAAACTATCAAATATCAAAGAAAAAATAATCTGCAAGCAGCAAGAAATAAGAAATGCATCTCATAGAAAGGTGTGCCAACACATCTATCATCGAATTTCTTAACCAAAACCAAACAAACCAGGAAGGAATGGAATGATATAATCAAAGTGCGCAAGAAGAAAGAACTGCCAAACTTTCATATCTAGTATTGAAGGTTAATACACAAAACTATTAAAAATAATAGTAATTACACTGATTTACTAAGCAATACGCAATATAAAAAGATGTAAATTGTGACATCAAAAATTCAAAATAATTTAAAATGGGGGTATGGAGTTAAACTATAGCATCTTTTTTATTGTTATCAAATTAAAGTTGTTGTCACCTTAAACTGTTATAAGATGTTTTTATAAGCCTTATGGCAAAACAAAAACCTATAATAGATACACTAAAAATAAGAAGCAAGGAATTCGAATATACTACTAGACAAAGTCAGTAAACCACAAAGAAGAGTAAGAGATGAAGAAAGGAAGAAAATATTTTTAAAACAACTAGAAAACACAAATTAGCAGTAATAATTTCTTAATCACCTATCAATAATTGCCTTAATTGTAAATAGAATTAAAATCTCCAATTTAAAGACATATAGTGAATGGAGATATATATGTGTGTGTGTGTGTGTGTATATATATATATAGAGAGAGTGTGTGTGCGTGTGTGTGTATATATATATATATATATATATATATATATATATAGAGAGAGAGAGAGAGAGAGAGAGAGACCCAGTTACATGCTTCTTTCAAGAGACTACCAGAAATAACACACGTCAACTGAGGGAAAAATAGAAAATATATATATTCCATGCAAATAGAGACTAAAAGCAGGAATAGCAAAACTTACATAACAAAAAATAGACCTTATATTGAAAACTGGAAAAAAAAAACAAAGGTCATTTCACAATAATATAGGGATCAATTCAGCAAAAGAATAGAACAATTAGAAATAGATATGTATCCAACATTGGAATGGTTTTCTACTATTGGTGGTATTATAAATTAGTCAACTGTTGTAGAAAGAAGTATGGCAATTCCTCAAAGAGCTAAAAGCAGAACTATCATTTGACCTAGCCCTCCCATTACTGGGTATACACCCAGAAAACTTTAAATCACTTTACCATAAAGTCACAGGCATGTGAATATTCATTTCAGCATTATTCATAATATCAAAGACACAGAATCAACCTAAATGCTCATCAATGATAGACTGAATTTAAAAAACATGGTACATATAAACCATGGAATACTAAATAGCCATGAAAAGGAACAAGATCATGTCCTTGGCAAGGACATGGATGGAGCTGGAGAATGTTATCCTTAGCAAACCAATGCAGGAACTGAAAAACTAATGTTTTCACTTATAAGTAGCAGCTAAACGATGAGAACTTATGAAGTTTAAAATGGAAACAACAGACACTGGGATCCACTTCAGAGTGGATGGTGGGACAAGGAAAAGGAACAGAAAAGATAACTATTGGGTACTAGGCTTACTACCTTGTTGATGAAATAACATGTACAACAAACCTCTCTGATACAACCTCACTTATTAAGAAATCTTCCCATGTATTCCCAAATCTAAAATAAAAGTTAAACACAAATAGATTTAAGTCATATCAAGTATATTTCCTTAACGCCATTGTATAAAACTAGAAATCAACAATAGGAGGAACTTTGAAAAAATTATAAACACGTAACAATTAAAAAACATTCTCCTGAAAAACCAATAAGTAAATGGAGAAAAGGGAAATTTAGAAATTTTTGGAGACAAACAAAAATGGAAACACAATATTCTAAATCCTATGAGTCACAGCAAAAGAAGTTATAAGGTAAAGTCTTAAGCAATAAATGCATACATCAAAAAGGAAGAATAATCTCAACCTAACATTGCATGTTAAGATACTAGAAAAACAAAGACAAACCAAACTAAAAATTAATACAAGAAAAGAAATAATAAAGATCAGAGCATAAATAAACAAAATAGAGATAATGAAAATTACAGAAAGTAAATGTGATAATTTTCTTTAAAAAAATATAAATGAAATTTTAAAAAATCTTTAGCCAGACTAATGAAGAAAATAGAGAGAAACCCAAATAAGTAAAATTGAAGATGGAAACATATGTTACAACTGATACAACAGAAATATAAAGGATTCACAAGGGAATTATGAACAATTATACAGTGACAAATTTTATTACCTAGAAAAATGGATAGATTTCTGGACACATAAAACTTACAAGGACTGAATTATGAAAAATTAGAAAATATGAGCAGACCAAAAATGAGTAACAACACTGTCAGTAATAAAAAATTCTCCCATAAGAAAAAATAGAGCAAGAAGGATAAATACACACCTCCTGCAATTGTTTCCTCCACAGAAACACCAAATTGAACAACAATCCACATGAGAAAGAACCTCTCTAAGAACCAAAAATCAGGTGAGTGATCACAGTATCTGGTTTTAACACTTATCAAGGAAAGAGACACTGAAGAGGGTAGGAAAGTCAGTATTTCATTGCCTATACCACACTGTCTCCATTTTCTGGGTACACCAAACATTTCAGAGAAATAATCTGTGTATTTAGAGGAGCTCCTTCCTCAAATTAATTCCTCACTAAAGTGATTGTAGGACTTTACATTAGTACATGGTGTGTACTATCAAAGCCGAACAAAATACAGGGCAGAACTCAGCCAGTACCCATGCAGGGAGCATTTAATCCAGCCCTAGCCAGAGGGGTATCCTCTGTCTCAGCAGGAGAAACTTAAATGCCAGCTAGCACCACCACCACAAATTAGAGTGCCCTGTGGTCCTGAATACATTCGAAAGGCAGTTTGGCTACAAATATTGCAGTTTCTGGGCAAGTCCTGGTACTACACTGGCCTTGGAGCCAGTGGGCATGGGGTGCCTGCAACCCAGTGAGACACCAGCTAGGGCCGGCCAAGGAAGTGCTGGTGTCATCCCTTCCCAACAGCAGGCAGTGCAGCTCACAGTG
>NW_016107651.1:2231265-2236985 GCF_001604975.1 Cebus imitator | reverse complement strand
GGCCAACAAACATATGAAAAAAATGCTCATCATCACTGGTCATTAGAGAAACACAAATCAAAACTACATTGAGATACTACCTCATGCCAGTTAGAATGCTGGAGAGGATGTGGAGAAATAGGAACAATTTTACACTGTTTGTAGGAGTGTAAATTAGTTCAACCATTGTGGAAGACAGTTTGGCGATTCCTCAAGGACCTACAAATTGAAACTCCATTTGACCCAACAATCCCATTACTGGGTATATATTCAAAGGATTATAAATCGTTCTACTATAAGGACACGTGCACATGAATGTTCATTGTAGCACTGTTTACAACAGCAAAGACCTGGAACCAATCCAAATGCCCATCGATGATAGACTGGGCAGGGAAAATGTGGCACATATACACCATGGAATATTATGCAGCCATCAAAAACGATGAATTCATGTCCTTTGTAGGGACATGGATGAACCTGGAAACCATCATTCTCAGCAAACTGACACAAGAGCAGAAAATCAAACACTGCATTTTCTTACTCATAGGCAGGTGTTGAACAATGAGAACACATGGACACAGGGAGGGGAGCACTACACACTGGGGTCTGTTGGGGGGAATTGGGGAGGGACAGCAGGGGGTGGGGAGTTGGGGAGAGATAGCATGGGGAGAAATGCCAGATATAGGTGATGGGGAGGAAGGCAGCAAATCACACTGCCATGTGTGTACCTATGCAACAATCTTGCATGTTCTTCACAAGTACCCCAAAACCTAAAATGCAATAAAAAAAAAAGTAAAGAGGACTTACTCTTGCAACATGGGTACCAACTTCACCACAGTAAAATAAAGCACCAAGCAGACTCCTAAAGTTCCCAGTTTCCAGGCCCTAGCTTCTGGAAGGCATTTTTTAAAACCACACTGGGCCAGAAAGGAAAATATTGCCCTGAAAGTAAAGATCCAGGCCTGGCAAGATCCATTACCTGCAGATTAGAGAGCCTTTGGGTCTTGAATGAACGTCAGTAGTTGTCAGGCAATAGTCACTAGAAGCCTTAGGTAAGTACTGTGCTGGCTTCAGCTGTGACCCAGCACAGTCCCAGTAGTAGTGAATGAGCGGGTGCTTGTATCACTCCTCACCCAAATCCAGGCAACCTAGCCTGGAGAGAGACTTTGCTTATTTAGAGGAAAGTATGGGAAAAGAACAAGAGATCCTGCCTGGTAATCAAGGGGATTCTCCCAGAATTTACCAAAGAATAACAAGGTTGTACATTTATGAGTCTGCAAGAGTCATAGCATTACTAGATTTGGGATGCCCCCTAAAGCAGATGTGGCTGCAGTGATCGAGACTTAGATCACAATGCTTAATTCCCTTTGGATACCTGCAAAGCCCTTTGGAGAAAGATAGCTACAAGCAAGCTCAGACTGTGAAGATTAGAATACATAAGTAACTCTTCAGTCCTCAGACATCAGTGAATATCCACAAGCATCAAGATCATTCAGAAAAACATGACGTCACCAAACAAACTAAATAAGACACCAGTGACCAATCCCAGAGTTACAGAGATAGGTGATCTTTCAGACAGATAATTCAAAATCCTATTAGATAAATTTAACAAAGAGATTGAAATAATTAAAAAGATTCCAGCAGGAATTATGGCGCTGAAAAATTCAATTGACATACAGAAAAATGCATCAGAGTCTCTCAAATAAAGCATGCCTATAAGATCTATAAAAATAGCTTCAAAAGGGCAAATCGAAAAGTTACTGGCCTTAACGAGGAGGCACAGAGATCAGAGTAGAATGTTTATTTGATGAGATAATAGCAGAGAACTTTCAAACCCTAGGAAAATATATAATAGTCAAGCACAAGAAGGTTATAGAACACCAAGCATATTTAACCCAAATAAGACTACTGCAAGACAATTAATAATGAAACTTCCAAAGGTCAAAAATAAGATAAAGATCCCAAAAGCAGCAAGAGAAAGGAGATTACATTTAAAGAAGAACCAGCATGTCTGGCAGCACACGTCTTAGTGGAAACCTTACAGGCCGGGAGAGAGTGGCATGACATATTCAATGTGTTGAAGGAAAGAAGCTTTCATTTTAGAATAGTATATCCAGCAAAAATATCGTTATAAAATGAAGGATAAATGAAGATTTTCCTAGACGAACGTAAGCTGAGAGACCTGTCATAAAAGAAATGCTGAAGAGATTTTGCAATAAAAAATTATCTGAAGGTATAAAACTCACTAGTAATAGTAAGTACATGGACAAATACAGAATATCCTAACACTGTAATTGTCATGTGTAAACACCCATATCTTGAGTAGAAAGACTAAAGGATAAATCTATCAAAAATGATAAAGTGCAATTTTATAATACAGTATAAGAAATCTATGGAAACAAAAAAAATGATTAAAAAGCAAAGGGTATGAGGTTGAAGTGTAGAGTTTTATTTACTTATTTAAATTTATTGATTTATTTTTATTATTATACTTTAAGTTCTGGGATACATGTGCAGAGCATGCAGGTTTGTTACATAGGTATATATGTGCCATGGTGGTCCTGAATGGTACTGCTTAGGTTATCTTCTAGGTATTTTATGGTTTTAGGTCTTACATTTATTTAAGTCTTTAATCCATCTTGAGTTAATTTTTGTATAAGGTGTAAGGAAAGGGTCCAGTTTCAGTTTTCTGCAAATGGCTAGCCAATTTTCCCAACACTATTTATTAAATAAGGAATCCTTACTCTGTTGCTTGTTTTTGTCAGAGATCAGATGGTTGTAGATGTGCATAGTGTTTTTACAAGCTCTCTATTTGCTTGTTTTTTCAACCAGAGTTAAGTTGTCATAAGTTTAAAATAATTGGCTATAACATATTATTTCCAAGCCTTTTTGACCTCAAGTCAAAAATTCTGCAACAGATACAGAAAAAATAAAAAGCAAGAAATTAAAACATATTGCCAGAGAAATATACTTTTACACAGGAAGATAGGAAAGAAGGTGGAAGGATAAGACCAGAAAACATATAACCAAATGGCAGGAATAAGGCCTTACTTATCAATGATGACATTGAATGTAAATGGACTAAACCCTTCAAATAAAAGACACAGAGTAGCTGAATAGACTTTTTAAAATAACTCGACTGTCTACTGCCTACAAGTAACATAGTTCATCTATATAGACATAAGTAGACTGAAAATAAAGGTATAGAAAACATATTTGATACAAATGAAAACTCAGAATTACCAGTAATAGCCATTCTGGTATCAGGTACAATATTTTTATGACAGAAATCATGAAAAGAGAAAATAAAGGTCATTATATAAGGATAAAATGGTTAAATCAGCAAGATGATATGACAATTATAAATATATATACACCCAACACTGGAGCATCTAGATATATAAAGCAAATGTTATTAGAGCTAAGTATATATATATAAACCTAAATACAATAATACCTGGATACATCAACAGCCCACTTTCAGCATTAGATAGAGATCCAGACAGAAATTTAACAAAGAAACATTGGACTTAATCTTCACTATAGACCAAATGGACCTAATAGATATTTACAACACATTTTATCCAAAAGCTGTAAAATATATATTCTTCTCCACAGCAGATAGGTCATTCTCAAGAATAGACCATATATTAGTCCACAAAACAGGTCTTAAAACATTCAAAAATTTTGAAATAATATCAAGTACATTTTCTGACCACAATGGAATAAAATTAGACATCTATAACAAGAGGAACTTTGGAAATGGTACAGACACATGGAAATTAAACAATATGCTTCTGAATTATTAGTGGGTCAATCAATAAATTAATAAGAAATTGTAAAAAATTTCTTGAAACAAAAAAATAGAAAAACAACATACTAAAACGTATGGGATGTGACAAAAGCAATACTAAAGTTTAAAGCAATAGGTGCCTGTCTCAAAAAGTAGAAAAAGTTAAAATAATCAACCTAACAATGCATCTTAAGAAGTAGCAATCAGAGTTAAGTTATCATAAGTTTAAAATAATCCTAAGTTTAAAATATTCTTCTTTTTAGATCATATGATCTTATATTTAAAAATTATATGTAGATGATATTATCTTATATTTAGAAAAACCTAATGATTCCACCCAAAAGCTGCTAAAACAAATAAAAAAAAAGTTTATTTGGCAAACCTATGGATGCCAAATCAATGTGCAAATATCAGCAGCATTTCTATATGTTAGCAGAAAAAAAATCTGAAAAGAAATTAAGAAAGTGATAGCATTTCCAATAGCTACAAATAAAACAAAACACCTAAGCATAAACTTACCCAGAGAAGTGAAAGATCTCTACAATAAAAACTATAAAAAAATTGATGAAAGCAATTGAAGGGGGCAGAAAAAAAGGAAAGATATTTTATTTTTATAGATTGGAAGAATGAATGTTGTTAAAATGTCCATACAACTCAAAGCAATCTACAGATTCAATGCAATCCTAACAAAATACCAATATTAGAAAAGCAAGAGCACACCAAACCCTAAAGTGGTAAAAGAAAGGAGATGATAAAGATCAGAGCAGAAATAATAAAATTAAACAAAATCAACAACTTTTGTACAGACTAAGAAAAAAACAGAGAAGACTGTTAAATAGTTAAATAAAATCAGTGATGAAAAAGGAAGCATTGCAATTGATACTATAGAAATTAAATAATTATTAGAGAGTACCATGAACAAATATATACCAATAAATTAGAAAACCAAGACAAATGAATAAAATTCTAGCTACCTGCAACCTACCAAAAATCCAAAACCTGAATAGACCAATAACAAGTAACAGGATCAAAGCTATAGTAAAATGTTTTCAATGAAAGCAAAGCCCAGAATCCTATGTAACAAACATTACATGAAGAAACAACACTAACCCTACTCAAAATTATTTTAAGAAGTGACGAGGAGAGAATGGTTTCAAATTCATTCTTTGAGGCAAAAAAAAAAAAAAAAAAAAAAAAAAAAAAAAAAAAAAAAAAAAAAAAGAAAAAAAAAAAAGAAAACTCTCATGACATGAATGCAAAGATCCTCAACAAAATACTAGCAAACAGAATTGAACAACACATTGAAAAGGTATTTCATAATGACCTAATGGGATTTACTCCAGCAATGCAAGGATGATTTAACATACACAAATCGATCAATGTGATAAATCATATGAACAGGATGAATGATAAAACTATATGATAATTTTAATTAATGCTGAAAGAGCATTTGATTAAATATCCCTCCATGACTTTAAAAAAAAGCCTTAAAAATTGGGTACAGAAGAAACACACCTGAATATAATAATATCCACATATGACAGACCTACAACTAGCAATATACTAAATGAGGAAAAACTGAAAGACTTTTCTCCAATATTTGGAACAAGACAAGAAGGCCCACTCTCTCCAATGTTTATCTACATGATACTGAAAGTCCTAGCTACAGCAATTAGACTAAAGAAATAAATAAGGCAGGGCGCGGTGGCTCACACCTGTAATCCCAGCACTTTGGGAGGCCGAGGTGGGTGGATCATGAGGTCAAAAGATCAAGACCATCCTGGTCAACATGGTGAAACCCTGTCTCTACCAAAAATACAAAAATTAACTGGGCATGGTGGCACGTGCCTGTAATCCCAGCTACTCAGGAGGCTGAGGCAGGAGAATTGCCTGAACCCAGGAGGCGGAGGTTGCGGTGAGCCAAGATCGCGCCATTGCACTCCAGCCT